>NW_024609838.1:36374485-36564734 GCF_016920785.2 Ixodes scapularis | reverse complement strand
TCGTGTCCAGTCATTGAGCCGCTCTCGACTGTCAGTAGGCAGGGGTTTCGATTCCACAATTGCGTCATCAAGCTTTACGAAGGCAAGACTGAAAAATAGTCCCGTTTATCCTGGCACTATCACCTCGACAAAGAAGCTTCTGGATCACTGGCGGTCTATGCGAGTATACGTAGGCCAGACTAGCACCAGTACGCTTCTGGAAAGTCATGAACGTTCCAACCCGATAACGTTCCATGACCCCTTTAAATGGTCACAGAAACGTAATATTTTCATTTAGATCACATCTAAGCAAAGAAAGAAGTGCAAATATTACGTTTCCGTAACCACATCCAAGCAAAAAACTTGTTGTGTTGTTGTGCCGGCAGCCCGTAAACACTAGTCTAGAGTTTCTAGGCTGCCGGCAGAAAAGTCAAGAAAACAAATTTTAAAACGAATGAACACATTTCAAGATTGCACCTGGTGGCGGTCTGTGGAGCTCCGTTGAAATGCCGCCACGTCACGGGTCCATAAGAAACAGCCAGATTTCGCGGCGGTATGGCTCGCTCGGGGAGTTACTTAGTCCTGAATGTGACTTGGCGGAGGACGCTATCGAGTTTACTATGTTGTATCTGTTAAAGCTTACACAGTGCTTCCGTAACGTTCATTCCACCCCATCAAGATCGCCGTTCGTTGCAGACGATAGGTAGGAGCTTGATCCGAGGATGCGGAAACTTCTGCCAGACTGACCACACAATTTACCCTCCCCCCGGATGCGCTCTGAATAGGGAGACCGCGTTTCCCCCTCCGCTAAGCCCTCCGCAACGAAGAAGCTGCTACTGCGCATGCGCGCCGATGGCCTTGGCTGTAGACTTCCGGGTATCGTAGTGAGTTGCGGAGAGCGTTGCGGGACGTCAAAAACGATCTACGAAAACTCCCTATTGACGAGCTCAAGTATGGCAGCCAGTGAATAATAGCTAAGATACATAGCTTGCAGGTGTCGCTATTGCTGGGTACTGACTTTAGTACTAACAATTATTACTGGTTCTGTCGAGCTACTACTTCCGCAGTGTGAAATTAACATGGTGATCCGAACTCTTTCGGCACATAAAATACCTGTATAGCCGCAAATTATGTTACGCGCCAGCCTCGGAGATTAATACTAGGCGAGGTTGTCACGCGTTTACTCCACCAAGCGGCAGCGTTCGCAATTACAGTACCCTTGGCCGTGCAAAGCCCCTTGATGTCACCAGAGCGACAGGCATTGCGCTTTTCGCTGGCCGATTTTAAAGCGAGAGTTAGAGAGCTCGTGGTCACGTCGTTTCGTTTCCGTACGCCTTTTAAAGGACTACAGGCAGCATAGGCGAAAACTGCTTACAAGCAGCCAGGTAAAAAAATTGCTGAAGCTCAAGTGAAAACAAAATCAAGACGTTGAAAACACTGTAAGCAACCAACAATTTAATTGCGGCAATTCCACTGAGAGCAATACACAAAAATAAAATAAAATTAAGGAAGCGAAATTTTCGATTTTGTTTTGTTCCCATCAGGTATTCTCACTATGGAATATGCATAGGCTTCGATATTTTAGCTCTTCTGTTTGAGAAGTGTTTTGGCTTTATAGTGTGACTTGTCCTCAAAGCTTTTTGGCCTTCATCTGGAAAAGCTTTGAGTCAGCTGCATGAACTTATATTTCATTCCTACTCCCTCATTCCTCAACATACGCCTTTAAAATGTTTCATTTGACACCTGATTATGTTCTAATTAAATTTTTTTAATAAATTTCATAGCTTAAAGGACAATTACTGCCTTCTTAAAATCTTCCCAAGCAGGATTTTATGGATATATATTAGATATGCTACTCCCCCGGCAAGAAACTCGGCAATCCGGCTTTTTTTACGCTTCTACAGTCAACCGAAGTCGTGATAGCGCTGATGTAAAGGCATGACACGACGTGCACCAAGCCCAACTGACCGCCCTAAATTTTGACATAGGACATCAAACGGGAATATCTTTTCAGGGGTTGCCATGCTCCTTATGCTCATTTCTTTCTTTGTATTCATTGATGGCGTTTTGATCTCTGTTTTCGATGGTATTCGTTAAACTCTGTATCGCCTTAAACGGTTCGTCATCGAAACAGGCCGGCGGTTTCTTGTCCGCGGGCAGAGAATCGCAGACGAGCTGCAGAAGATTCGATTGCGCCATGGCCTGCTGCTCGTCCGTGTGAGCGCCGTTGACCAATACCCACGGCACGTAGCTGTGCGGTGGGTCCAGGCTCCACGTCGCCTTGCTCATCCTTTCCTGGAGCTCTATGCCCTTGAGTCCCGTAGCACACCTCTCTATCTTCTCCCAGTTGTGAGCCACGCCGTTGGCGCACAACTTGCCAACCTTGGCAGGTTCATTGGCGGTCGACATGCAAGTAACGAAGGCAAGGGTCACAAGGGTGTCGTTGAAGATCTGCGCGGCACAGGCCTGAACCACGTTGCCGAAGCACTCGTCCGGTCCATGCTGGCAGCTGTAGCTGGGTGTAGCCTTGGGCCAATTGGCATCGCGACGATGCTCGTCTGTATTCGGGCGCTCTTCTTCAAAGGCATTGCCAAAAGGAACAAGGTTAACGTCCATGTGGTACCCAACCAGCAGGTACGTTGGCCACAGCTGGGTCGTGATGAAACCGATGCTGTACGGGCAGAGTGACTCGTAGAAAACGTCGAGCCGGATTGTCTTTGGTACCTTGGAGAAGTCGTACGTTTTACCCTTGTGACGGAACTTGATAGAGCTTGCCGTTGTCAACAAGATCAGAAGGCTCAATACCGAAGTGCTCGAATGGAGAGCCATCGGTGATCAACTGACATCGGGTCCACGCATTACAGCTGATGATGCCAGTCAAGACGTCTTGTCCATGGTAATGATGGGCAGTTTAATGGGGCATGGTACGCTTGACTACATCTTCTGTATGATTTGGCCCAGGTGACCGTAAAGCCGGGGCTTGGTGCGGCAGCCTGGTGATGTTGGTGCCAGTGCGGATTGATATATTGCTCTAATATGATACAAAGCACTACAGACGCTTTTTTCACGTTTAAATAAGATATTTGTTTTCGATTAGGAAAATATATGAAGAAATATTGTATTGTCGCAAATATTTGAGGGTGAGAGATTTAGTAAGATCCTTTGTAGGAGGAACATGGCATCATTTTTTTTTATGCACTTCGCAACCCTTGTTGTAATGTTGAAGACGAAAAAGCAAAGCAAACAAGACATTCGTGTTTAGGCAGCGTAATACTGTCTGCCTTTGAGGTATGGCGGTACTGGTTTCGACTGTAGATAAGAAATTTAGCCAAGGCAGTACAACTGCTCGCAGTAGTAATAAACAAGAGTGAGATGGTCGATGGGTACGGGCAGGGCGAAAGATCAAACCTAATATCGGCGAGAGATTTCGGTGACCCCCTCGTATGGTTTCTTCTCGTGACGTCGTTACGCTGCGAACAGCAAGTTCGATGGTGTTTGTAACGTGCATAATGGAAGCTTTAAATCATAGCGCTCTGAAACCAAAACTGCCAACACCGTCAAAACTGAAGTTCTTACATTACTCTTATTTTCGTCGATGAGAAATCCTTTGCTGACGTCATAGTCAGCATTCGGCCAATCGGGGTAGGCCGACCACAGTGACGATTTCGATCGCTCACGTCGCCAATTGGCGAAATGAGCGATCGAAAGTGTCGCTGTGGTTGGCCCATCACAATTGGTCGAATGCTGACTATGACGTCAGCAAAGGATGTCTCATCGACGGAAATAAGAGGAATGTAAGAACTTCAAGTTGAAAAACAGCGCGACTAAGACGAGGACACAAAGAGACGAAGAGAACACAAGACAAAGCGCTGACTATCAACTGGTTTGTATTACACACTAAGGAAGAATGACAATGAAATGAAAAACATGGAGTCAAATGTTCGCGCGCTTGCTTGGCGCCTCGTGAAACATCTCCCTTTCTTCTTTTTTCTCCGATCGTAGATTGGTTTTCTTCTTTTTTTCTTCAGGAGCTTTTGTTACCCTGAATCCAAAAACTTCATCTCACTGGGAGTCAGAGTCACCGATGGTTGGCTCACACACGACCTGTTGTTCTTCGTGATGTTGTAGGCTTCTACCATCTCTCGACATGTTTGGTCGCGGTGTTGAAACAATATACTGGTGTTTTCGAAGCGTGGTTCGCAACCGCAATCTCTGCAATGCATCGCTAGATGTGAATTAGCGGTGTCCTTCAAGGAGCTATGGTGCTCTCTTAGTCGGATGTTTAAGCACCGCCCAGTCAGCGCGTGCCGCTGTCAAGCACGCGGCGCGCGGCACCATCTCAAATGCAGCTGAAAACGCTATCTAGATTATTTACAGCACACTACATCTTCTCCTCCCTTAACAGAAAAATAAATGTTGGATAATTTATTAGGGAAGAGAAGAAAACAGCTTACTCCTTAAAGAAAATACAGAGTTCACGCACACGCAAAAAGCCTACCAATCACGATAAGCGAAAAAAATGCGTGTGGGTGCCCCTCGCTCGCCGCGTTCCGTCAAACGCTGCCTCTTCGACGCGGTCGACCACGGCGACGTGAGACGCGAACTCGCCAAGGAGAGCGACGCACGGTTGGATCGCTTCCGCCGCCAGTACAACTTCGATCTGAGCACCGAGACGCCGCTGCCGGGACGTTACGACTGGAGTGATTCACCGGTGTCGACGACGACGGCGATTCAAGCTCGCGACGCCGTTGCTAGCGACGCCACCGAAGAGGTGCGACCGGCGGCAATAGCGTCGCAAGTGCCCGTCACCTCCGAGCGTCGCGAATCGGAAAGTCGACAAATTTCTATCACGGCATTCTTTCAGAGTCGCAAGAGGCGGTCGCAAGAGTCGGACAAGATGACGTCACCGGTGCCGTTGAAGGTCCTCCGCCAGCGGGCGCTGCGGCAGTTTCCGATGGGCGGCCAATGAACCACTGCCCCTGTACATAACGGAAGCACATCGTCGCTTTGGGAGAATTACGTGTGCAGAAAGAACAAGGAAGCAACGCTTAGCGGGGAGAATTGCTGCGGGTCGTCGTCTTGCTTGCGGATGGATGGCTCGCTTCTTCGGTCACCCGGTTCTCGTGTTTCAAGATGGCGGCGAAAAGAAGACCCCCCCCCCCCCTCCCCCCAGGTCCAAGTGGCGTCCGCGAATATACTAGTCTGTCTGTCTGTGGGGATACCACTCTATATGGATTTTGAACGAGAGAGAGAGAGAGTACGCGGGAGAGTAGAATTGAGATGAACAGAACGTTTTGAAAAATGTGAAAATATTATACTCCGAAATGTCTATAGACGCTTTACACACGCGCCAAATTACAGCCGCCATTGCTGACCTTCTCTTGCCTTACCAAGATGCCGAGCAACTGAAACGGTAGTTGACGATCCTCTACAAAGGCCGATGCTTTAGAAAAGGACACAGTTGAATCTAATGTGGCAATAGCCTGTTCTGCCATGGTAATGATGAAGTGAAATAAACGGAATAAGAGGAAACAAAAACTGAAGGTCACTTATGGCGGCGTCCATGCACAGCTGCTGCAAAGCGTCTATATCAAATGGTATCTGTTTCAATAGACTCTTTTCCGAGAGTGCGCGCCATCTACTAGCGACTGGGCCAGTTACCCGGGAAACGAGACGAAAGAGGGAGAGAGAGAGAGAGAAAAAAAAAACCTTGAACGCGAGAGAAGCAGGCGAAATAAAAGGGCACAGGGAAAGCGGAAGATGACAACTGAACGCGTAGCACTCGCCTAGCGAGAGAAAGAGGGGATGTTTTCCGTTATTTAATTACTATGAATTAATTATATTCTTCTTATGATCTCAGGGCTCCCTAACGGTAGGTGTATGTTCAGTGGGAGGGAGTCCGCACACATTTATTATGCTAATATTATGTATTGTCGTCTTCTAGCTGGCGATTTTTTTTTTCTCTTTGTGTACCTGAAGTAAAGTAGGTATCGCTTGTCTCTTTTTTTTTTCGGAGTTTCGATCAAGACTGCTTGTATTTACAATATCTACATCAATCAGCGCGTGCCGCTGTCAAGCACGCGGCGCGCGGCACCATCTCAAATGCAGCTGAAAACGCCATCTAGATTATTTACAGCACACTACAGAACTCTCACCAACTCGCCCAATTATCTATCCTTATGAAGAACTTCAATTTTGACGGTGTTGGCAGCGTTGCTTTGAGAACAGTATAATTTCAGGCTTCCACCATCCCCATTACAAACACCATCGAACTTGTTATTCACAAGGTAATGACGTCACGAAAGGTAAACGAACGAGGGCGCCACCGAAACATCTCGCCGCTAATAGGGAGTATTCGCTGGTGGCCATAGCTGTGTGCGCGGTTGCTGAGCGCGTGCTGACGGCGAGCTTCCGCAGTTCTTTTGCGACGTGCGTCCAGCACCACCGATATTGCCGGTCTTAGCAGGCTATTAATGTGAGCTCGTTCTGAGCATGCGCTCTAAACATCGTCCTCAAATATGGCGTCCAGTAAATACCCCCTATACTCTGTTTCACTTTAAGTATGAGCGTAGGAGAAGCTACAAGAGCGAGTTCCGGGCTTTCAGCGTCCCTGCCAAGCACGCACGCTCCTGCAGTGCAAACACTGTTTAGGGCCATATGCTCGCGCAAGTAGCTTCGGCTTCGCTTGCGCTTAAAGTGAAAGGGAGTATAGGAGGTATTCACTGGACGCCATATTTGAGGGCGATGTTTAGAGCGCATGCTCAGAACGAGCTCACATTAATAGCCTGCTAAGACCGGCAACCTTGATGGTGCTAAATGCACGCTCCAAAATAACTGCGGAAGCTCGGCGTTAGCACGCGCTCAGCAGCAGCGCACACCACTATGGCCACCAGTAAATTGGCGACGTGTGCGACCGAAAGCGTCGCTGTGGTCGGCCTTCCACGATTGGCCCAAAAGCTGACTATGACGTCGGAAAGGGTATACCATCGACGGAAATAAGAGGAATGAAAGAACTTTAATTTCGACGGTGTTGGCAGTGTTGCTTTGAGAGCGCAATGATTTCAGGCTTCCACCATGCTATTTACAAACACCATCGAACTTGTTGTTCGCAAGGTAATGACGTCACAAGGGGGAACCATAGGAGGGCGCCACCGAAACATCTCGCCGCTAATACTCCCGATAGGCAGGTTGTCCGGCAGTTTGATACATTAGACCCATGTTACGGATAAAAAGACAGGACGCGGGATGGCCAAAGAACCCGTTTTAAGGGCGAAGCTCCTATAGGGTCTAGCCTTGCCCGTCCGTCCGTCCATCCGTCCGTCCGTCCGGCGTCCATGCTCACATAAAAAGAAAAAAATGTTCGCCCATTCGACAGGATTCGAACCTGTGCGGGGAGACCCCAATGGATTTCTAGTCCATCGCCTTACGCACTTGGCCACGACTGCGGGACGAGTAGGGGGCTCTGAGATGTGGTAGTAAGTCAAGAGCTGGGGTTTCTGTCATGGATGAAACGTTGCATGTAGCCGCTCAACGTCTATAAAGGAAAGGGCGCTGCGGTCAAATGCGTATATAAGTCGAAACGCAACCCGGAACTCAGCACTACCTATGAGCAATAAAAAAATCAGCACCATCAGCCATACCTATGAACAATAAAATCAGTATCATCAGCACCACCAGTGCTTCGCCCGAATGAACATCATTCACCACGTGGAGATGCGGTCATTTTTTTCATGTAAGGCTCGTCAAATTATGAGGCATGGAGAAATGCAACCTTCTGCGTTAAGTCCTTATATCGAACTCTTTTTGTTCGCCTTCCGCCCATTGAAAAGCATGCGGGAAGGGCCTTAGAACGCACCTGGTGTTACTGCGCCGCAGCGTTCTTCTGAAACGAAAAGTTCGTCTGCTTTCCTCGCCGTCACCATGGCAACGAACGCCGAATGAATGGAAGCACGCACGGTACCACCCCGTGAAGCCAGCAACAGCTGACGCCATTTTACGAACGCCGTCTGCTAGACAAAGCCGAACGCGGTGTGTCAGATCGGCCGCCTTCGCCGGTGCGCCTTTGCCAAAGACGACGAAGCTGAGACACGCCGACGGTGATTGAGCAAGCAACAGCACCACGGGACGACTGCAACGGGGGCATTTATTGGGATCAAAGGCGCGAAATAAATAAGAACAATTTTTATTTGAATCATAACGTGCGATATCCAAGTTGGGGGCCACAAAACTTTGCTGGGTCTTTCCAGTGAACTTTTTACAGAGACACCGGGTGCCGCGTTCAGAAAACCGCTCCGTTTGCAAAATATGGGGGCCCTGAAAAGGGCCGTTTAGACCGCTACCAGTACCTATAACTGACGTAACGAACACTTGACAAGCGGTTGACGCATAAGTCGTCTTTATGCACGCAGGCGGGCGACGGGCTTAGCGCAGTGGATCACTCGAAGTCACCGGTACCGTCAGAATCCTCGTCCTCCGCACAATAGGGAAGGTCCCTGTCTGCGTCGGGGCTGTAGATTTTGGCGGCCGGGGCAACGAACGACTGGAATCTATCAGTGTTTCCGCGCGCCTTCTCTCTCTCCTCCAAAACATGAACTTTGCAAGGTGACCAGTGAAATGGTGGCTCTCGCGCCGTCCAGACGGAAGAGAGTTTTTGACGTGGGCCCAGGTGCCCTCCACCGTATCGGTGTGCGCACCAGTGTTCGGGTCCACAAAGTGCAGCTTGTGATTGATGGTGAGGTGCGTGATGCGAGCGTCATCTGCAAACTTGCGACAGCCAGCCCAACAGTCAGTGATTATTCTTGTTCCAGGGCGGACCCACTTGGCTATTAGCCCTTGCAGGATTTTAGCGTCACGGGTCTCCACGGGAACAAGAAAGCATCACCCGCTGCCACGCTCCATACCGCCGAAAACCCACTGGCCAGGCCTTAAATACCTCCCGACAAAGGCTCGACCAATCACTTATTGTCTCACTTGCGACATCAGTTTTCCGCTGAATGACGGCGCACTGTAGGTTCTGGCACCGGAGGTAGATGATTTTCACGAGTTGGGGGAAGCGTCAGGTGGGATCCCGCGAAAAAGGAACCGCTCCGTACCGAGACCTCGCCGCGGCACTAAACCTTGACCGGCTTCCTCTTGGGCACCTCACGAGTTATCCACACACCGGACTCCACGAGTAGTCATCCGCAGATCTAGCGCGGACTTGCAGCGTCATCGCTGCTTCGCACTCTGGGCACGCACGAGATCCCCAGGAGCAGGCCCATGCCCTAAAGCAAACTAATTGCTTCAAGAGGGTCTTTTATGGCGTCATGAAGACGGCACAAGTTAAACGCCATAGCACTGCGATGCTCGCCTCTGGAAGAATAAAGCGCCGAGGGGGCTAAACGAGCAGAACTGCGCGCTTCTTTGCATTTAATATTTTTATTTGATCCGCCATTTTATACCTTGTGACACCATTGAAACAAACTCATTGGTTAATCGGTCGGAACACACCATCGCGTGACAAAACAAACGCCAATCGTATGACCAGAACGGTTGCCACGGTCGGCATCGATACAAAGAAGAGAACAGTCGGACCCAACAACAAAAGGAAATACCAACGTGAATAAAAATAAAAAAGAAATAAGGGAGCCGTTCACGGGTGGCGTGTTCTTTGATGAGAGGTGTTGCTCGCAATGTTCCTTGTTTGTTTTCTTATTTGTTTTTTAGAGGGCAGCTCTTAGGCGCCAGTTTCCGGCTTGAGCGGCGTCGGCGACGCCGTTGGCATAACCGTAAGGTCACGTGACCACCCAGGTCACGTGACCTCCCAGGCCACGTGACCCCCACGTGATCCCTAGGTCGCGTGACCGCCCCAGGTCATGTGACACCCCCAGATCACGTGACCCCCCAGGTCACGCGACCCCCCCCCCCCCCCGGTCACGTGACTTCAGGTCACGTGGCCCACCCCATGTCACGTGACCCCCCAGCTGTAGGAGGGAGGTGGAGGAGGAGGAGGCAAAGGGAGGAGGTTGAAGGGTGAGGAGGAGGTGAGGGAGAACCATTGGGTGGAAGAGGAGGATGAGGGGAGGAGGAGTAGCAGGTAGGATCACGAGGGAGGAGGAGGAATATACCCTCCCTTCAGTACTCTTCCCTCCTCCTCCTCAAGAGCTGCGCTCCAATTCGGCGTTACAGGGAGTTGTAAACGGCTTTCATTTTTTACCCTAGAGGATGCCATGACCCTTATTTGAAGGTGATTTGTTAATTCAATTGACAGTTTTAGTGGACCTTACGCTATAGCATTGCGTACGCAAGGAGATTGCGGGTCGTGAGTGCGCATGTGCAGAACGCAATAGAGGGGCTAGCGTATTGCGTACGCACGCAACGCTGGGGATTTTGCGTTGCTGGCTACCGGGCCTTGCAGGACGCTCTCGAGAGATCTCGGACCCAACGAGAGCGTCAGTTTCAAGATGGCGGTTGCCTCGACTGGCGCAGCAAGGGCGACGTGGTGTTTTCGAAGTTCTGTGTTACGTAAAATTGCGTGGTGTTCAGCTCGGCGGTTCTTTCTGGGACCTACCGCGGTCGAATCAGATCGCCAGCTGAAGGAGTGCACAGAGGAAATGTTCGCCGCTCGCAGTGTGCGTCAACGCTGCGATATGATCAACGCTAAGCCTATTCCCACAGTTCATCGCCGACGGACGAACGACTCTAAAAGAAATCGCCGAAGTTCTCACTATGCAGTGGACATCAGGGTCATGAATTTCATTCCGCGATAGCATTGATAAAAGGTGCCGTTTCCACGGGACGACTGACGGAGGCTCCGTGATCGAATTTGGCTACGCAGTCGTACTCGTAGCCTCTGTACCCCGCAGAAAAGCGCGCTTGACGAGGCAGCTGTGGCTTGGTTTAATCTGAAATAAAATGATTCGACACTTTTTCTTTTTCAATATTTCTTTCCAGTGGCCCTAAACTCGTCAAACACAAAGTTGGAGCCGAACGTTCGCGCAGCGCGCCGATTGGACGTCGGCGAAAAAAGCGCGAAGTCATCGTCGTGAAAGGCCAATCGGTGCGCTCCGCCAACTTCTTCCCAACTTTGTGTTTGACGAGTTTAGAGGCCCAGGAGCATGGTTGCGCTATAAGCACGCGGAATTCTACGGCCTCTAGCAAATTTAACCAAGAACATGCGCGGTGTTCACTCGAAAACGTAACGCACAACTAAATTCGGTCCGAGCAGGTAATTTTTAGCGTACGCTATACTATTGCGTATTGCGTACGTAAGATCCAGCAACGCTATACTAAAACTGTCTAATAACAAACAGCGCGCGTTGGAACGAAGGAGGGAGGGAGTCTTGGCGTCAGAATTGGACGTAGCCTAAAAGAAAAGGAAAGTAATACCCAATCCTACCTCTACCCCCTATAGGGTGTGGAGGTAGTTTGGACTACCTAAGAGAATTGACAGTTTACTGGCTCGGGGTGTATGTTACCATGCCTTAGAGGCGGTCTATTAGATCAGCGTCTTATAAAGGCCCTGTCACACTGAGGCAACAGGAGACAACTCTATCCGGCAACACGAGGAAATCGTGTTGCCGGATAGAGTTTGTCAGCCTGTCACATCGCGGCAACAACAACAGTCGGACATGTTGCTGCCGCCCGGCCACCGTGTTGTCCGAGGTAGTTGTCCGACAACCCTGTCAAACCGCGCTCACGGCGGGGGCAACACGGGGAACACTCCGCCATTTTGATTATTTACCTCCGTTTGTGTGCGGCGCGGCGTCGCTGGAAGTGTGACTCTGCAGAGTGTTAGTGCGTTCGAAGAGCCGGAAATTACAACGAGACGACAGCAACCAGTGACTGTGATTAGAAAATTTGACACGAATGGTATTTTTCGCCCTTTATTTTATCAAACTATTCTTCATTCGCTGACAAAGCAGATAGCCGTAACCGAGAAAAACTGCATGAAGTGTTCCTGTCCGGTTCTTTCCTTCATGCAATACCTATTTCTACTGTAAAATTGAGCTAGCACCGGCAGCACCGCGAAGCGTCTTTTGTAGCGTGGTGTTGAGCTGAACTGACAGTGCTTAGCAACTGTGACACCGACACGATCGGCCTTTAGAACAAGCGGTGGAATATATATTTTTAACGCTGTCTTTTTGCCTACCGCCCTGCTATGGGATCGCTTCGTTCCCCAAAACGTCCTGGGTATTTTTGAAACAAATCTGGTGTCTGATAACGGCTGTTCCCAAGTTCCAAGCGTCAACAATTATGGTAAAGGCCGGTTCTCACGTGCAGCGAAGCGCTGATGTAGCGCTCCTCACGTGCCGTCAGCTACTTATCGTCTGCCATGAGCAACAGTTTTGACGGTGCGATACAAAGCTGATGAACGCTCCCATCAGCACGCGCTTAGCGCGAGGTCATCGCTATGCTTGTAGCACTCCGCTGCATGTGTGAACAGGCCTTAAGAGTGGTCGTTTTAATGCTTCGATTTTTTAGTCGTCGTTTTTTTTCCTGGTTGTTTTATTATACTTTATCAAGTGAGTAGGCATGCCGTTTTATTTCACAAGCAGAAATGTTAGCCTGGTCTCTCGGCAGTTCTAATTTCAACACCAGTCTGAACGTTCACGATCGTAGCTGTGACCATTTCGACAATGGCTTTCCGCAATTACGCAGTAAAAACAGTCATCAAATTATTTTATCTGCACGCCAGCCTTAAGTATTGTTAAATAACGTATTCAACATCTTTATTCGAGTAAGACGTTATGGATTGGGAACTAGCTTTGCCATCGAAGCTATCTCTGTTGTGTTGCCGGCCCGAAATTCGCTCAGCCAGCGATCAGAGCAACAGACGTTGTCCAACAGCTGCTGCTGCTGTTTTTGTTGCCGAAAGCTGTCATACCGAGGCAACATTTTAGTTGTCGTCCAAGTTGTCCTCCTGTTGACGCCATGTGACAGCTTTGTCGGACAACACGGGGAGCGAGCAACAAGTTGCCCGACTGTTGGACAACGTGTTGTGTTGCTGTTGCCATCGTGTTGCCTCAGTGTGACAGGGCCTTAAGAATGCTGTGAGTAAGGCGAATGTTCTAGTGGCTTTTCTCCCCAGGCGCTTACTGAGCCTGGGGAGAAAAGAATGTCTTCAGTCGTCGCGTGGGCAACTTCTGCGAGCTGCAGCCCATTTGGGAGACATTTCCTCGCGTCCGCTAGATTTGGACAGACCCAGATGAAGTGTTCTAAGTCCTCGGAAACGTTACAGCTTGAGCAGTTCGGGCTTACCGTCGGGTTCAGATGATGAATTGCCTTTGCAGTGAAGGCACACCCAGTGCGAAGTCTATTCAGAATGGAGGTGCTGGCTCGTGAAAGCTTTGGGGGCACACGTGCGGGTGGTCTTCCGCCAGAGATTCGCGGATCAGGCTGTTGTCGCTTTATTTCTCTGTGTATAAGTTGTCTCGCCTCGTGGATGCTTAATACATAGAGTGTTGGCGCATTAAAGGGGTGCGCTTCTGCTGCGAGACAATCGGCTGTCTCGTTGCCTGTGATGCCAACGTGTGAGGGGAGCCAATGAAATGCTAATTGCCAGCCTTTCGTTTCCAAGTTTCTTGGTGTGTGAGCTGCGTACCGTGCATATTTGGGGGGGGGGGCATCGTCTAGGTTGCTGAGTAGTCTTGACTTAAACAGCGCAAATAAGTTACGTAAGGAATAGACAACAGCCCAGCAACTCATTTTGGTGCTGAGTAGTCCCAGAGCTGCCCTGGAGTCCGTTAGAAAGACTGCCTTTTCGCAGTCGGAGATGTCGTCAAGTGCTTCAAGGTCAAGCCAAAGAGCGGCTAGCTCAGCGGTTGTGGAGGAGGTATGAAAACAGAGTTTTTTTTATCTGGTCCCATCAAGTTCTCGGCTGGAGATTGCTGCAGTCGATGATTCACAGCTGTAAAGCACCGAGCCATCGGAGTAGACACGTACCCGTTCTAGGAAAAATTACTCTATTAGCTCTTCAGCGAGGCCTCGGGCGATAACTTGTTCCGTAAGTTGTTTGTTTCTGAGCATGGGAATGGACTGATTGATATTCAGCGATCGGGCGTATAATGGTGGAGCTGGGTAGATCATATTAGAGGCTTCTATACGCCCTTCAAACTCTGTTGCAAGATATCCTAGACGAGAGAGGGGACGGCTGCACTAGCGGTTCAGGGGAGAACCCGTAGACTGGCAGGTCGTTCGGCGTGCGATGTGGCGAACCGTCAGTTCTTTGCATTGGTTATTTACAATGTCCGTCCTTCCTTCTACTAGCGTCGGAATGTTAAGTGAGTACCTGGGTAGGTATATATCCTAGACATAAAAGAAAAGAAACTCGTAGGAGTGGTTCAATGGAGCTCCCACTTCTAGGACAAATAAACAAAAACTGCGAAAAGAGGGCAACGATATAAAAACTAAAATCTCATTATATATCTCTGATTGTACTTGCTTTCATGTGCATCGACCAGGAAGGTGAAACTTTGTACCACGCAACACGCATTCTGGGCTGCAAGTATTGCTAGCAAAAAGATGAGCAACCCTTAGTGTACGGTTTCTGAACTCCATGTTTGAGTGTGTTGTTCACTGGGCATGACCAGAAGTAATTTTGATGGTGGGGAATGCACGTTGGATAATCACAGTGAAAGTTCGCTCTCGTCATGTGCTTAGCAGCCACAGACTCAGCTACGGCCATCAGTAGATACCCCCCCCCCCCCCTCCCCCGCCGCAAATAGTTAAATACACCCCCGAGATGCCAAACTGAATGTTTCTGTATTTGTTAAAAAAAAAAAAAAAAACATTAAAACGCTTTTTTTTTTTTCAATGTTATCGTTTTTAGCGGTTTTACATAATGCCCTGCAAGTTTCGCAGTATACCTTTATCTTTATAAGAACAAAACGTTATTAATGAAAATCGTATAAACTCTTTATAACTTCGAACGCTCTTCAACCTCTACATTTTTTGGTGCTTTTTGCAGGAAATGCTTTTCATGCGTTCCCTGGAACACCCTGCATATAATAACAGCCGACCTTATATACTGGGTAGTTAAGAGGTAGTTATACAAGTAGAGAAAGCGAGCGCTAGGGTGTAAGACGACCTAGACATTTGACATGTAGTAACGGAGTTCCCTCACACTGTTAATTCGGGAACACCCAATATACAGTTCATATCCCTACTATTCAAACGCAGAAAGAACAAGAACAGCAGTTACAAAAACACTCCAGATTAAAAACATAGGCTTTATATAGTCGGTAACAAGTCAAAAGTACAGAAGAAGCTCAGAAACGTTCGTAATCAATGGCGTAAATTATATCGCCGTGGCTCACCAAAGAATAAAGATTAATCACACTTATTGGGAGACGTTGCAAATGTCTGGTTTTGCAGAACCCAGCCTAGAGCAGACCAACCCGAAGAGATTCGACATGGCTTCTTCCTGAAACAGTTTGCTGTGCCGACCGTCAACCTCTATGTAAGGAACGTAGGTTATATGGGGGACTAAATCCCACGTCTTCTGTCCCATCTTGTAGAAGAGCAGCGAACCCAGCTTTGACTTGACGCAGCGATCGATGATTTTCCAATTTAGACCAATGGCTCCGGCGCACGCTTGTGCCACGTCCAGTGGCGATTTTGAAAGGGACATGCAGTTGACGTACTCGAGGCTTTTGTAGCGCGCACTCGTCATTGCTATGGCACATGTCTGTATCATGTTGGCCAGACATTCTTTGTTGCCGTGATGGCACTTTATTTCTATCACCTTTTTGGCGTCCTTTCTGGTGAAGTTTTTCATGGTGGCGAGCCCGAACGGTACCAGGCGGATTTCCACGAGCTTCCCAAGCTTTTCGTACGTAGGCCACAGCTGGTCAGTGATAAAGCGCTGACTGAAGGGGCAGTACGATTCGTAGAAGAGTCGGACCTTGACGACGGTTGAAGTGGACACAACCTTGGATGCTTCAGGTATGGCGTGACCTTGGCTGAGGAAAAACAGCGTTAACCATAGGACTGCCGCCCCGCTGGCAGGGGGTAACATGGTTCGATAAAGGGTGATAGTGAAATGTGTTCGACTGCCGAAGATTGGGAAGCGTTATGTTAAGATTGATTTCGATTTCACTTTCTTCTCTTCTTTCATCTTTGGCGTTCTGCCGAACATCTCAAGGCTAGCACACACCAGCTCGAAGCACGCGGCGAAACGTCTCGCGCTACAGGACCCAGGGATTCAGGGTTCAATCCTCATCCCTACCCGTTTCGATCTGGATGAGAATCGTACCGGCGTGCGGTCGTGTATCCCCACTGCGTGGTGCGGGTTAAAGGAGCTGTGCAACGATTTTCACATCAAAAGAATTAGCATCTTTTATCGTTTAGATTGTTTAATTGTTTATCTTGTCATAAAGGACAGAGAAGGCTTCTTCGTCCTTCGAATTGTTGCGTTCCCGCCGCGTAATCGCGAGACAAAAATTAGGAAATCTCCCGATCTGTAACCGCTAGCGGTGGCCGTGAGAATTACGTGGCCTAATGTGAAAAGCGGAGTTGTAAAAAAAAACAAGTTTTGTGCTCAATAAAATGTAATTTTTCTATATATGCTGTCGCTTAAACATAAATATAAATGCTTAAAAAAAAAACTGGTATTATCGACAAAATTTTTATTACACGAAGTTTCAACAACGCCATCTATCCGATGTTACCAAAGTTCAAGTTCAAATAATTAGTCTGAACTTGAACTTTGAACGTGAACTCTATCTGCTTCCGCGAGGAGTTGCCAGAAGCCGGACGGCAGCAGAGCCGGATGTTGCAAGCACCTGGTAACGTGGTCACGAGCGGGTGAGTTGTCCCTGCTGAGTCCTGACTGATGGCGTTAGAGAGAGAACTTCATCGAAACCCCGCGCGTTTCCCTTTCACGTTAGAGAGCACGTGACTCGGAAGATGGTGAAGGAGTTGAGAAGTGCCAAAAACTGCAATCTTCGTCATTTTTTTAATAAAAACTGGGAAAATAGTCTCCCTGTGTAGCTGCTAATGTCTGTTTAAGAGTACGCTTCATGTCTTGACTGTCAGTGTCCATTTTCCTTTCAACGCCGACTGAGATCTGTTGTGCTGCTTCCTAATGGTCTCTCTCTCTCAAAAAAAAAAAAAAAAAAAAAAAGATTCTGGTTCATCTCCAGACGACTTTCGTTGTTTCCGGAGGTTGGGGCGGTTCTCTCTGCTGTTGGTAACTCTGCCACCTCGGTTTCCGTTGCATGTGTAGCATGGAACGATGTTTTCTCCTTGGTTGCCAGCTTTGCATCTCTTGTCACATATTCTGCCACAGTGGCGTCCATGATATGTACATTTGGCTCTTCGTCGGCAATGAATGCCCCTTGCGACTCTGGCGTACGTTTTCACACATTCGTCACCACTAAGTGGAGATCGGACACACTACGGATATTTCAGAACTCGACACACCCGTTTTATCTGTCCTCTGCGTTGACAGGGTAAACGAAGCTGTGTAAGACCTGGAATGACTATCAGCGTTGTTCCGCCAAATATGTTCATCTGGTGGGGTATGTCTTCGATGTTTACGCCTTTCTTCAGTTCCATTCGGGCTAATCTGGTTGTCGACTTCACACTTTCGAAACCTTCAGCATGCCACGTTTTTTTGCAAGTTCAGTCATGTCTCCGTAGGGCTCCAAGACCTTACGTACGCCCTCGTCGGGTACATGAAAGGGCACCCAGTGCAGTCTAAGGCGCACTTCAGTGCTATTAGGGTCAAGCACCAAACAATTCAGGTTCTTTACCTGGAGTTCCTTGGCTTCCATTACCCGCTGTTTTTCCGCTGTAGATCTAAGGGATAGCATCCACACGTGATTCATCTGGTAGGATCCAAAGGCGGCGATTTCTTTCAAGACATCGCACCTTCCAAGCTCTTCTCTGAAGTCCTCGATCCGGTATGGTCGTTCTCGGAGATCAAAGTGTAAAAATGAAAAACGTTAACAAATTTTTTGTACTGCCGAATTAGAGCGCAGCTCTTAAGGGGGAGTAAGGGAGGTTACGGAGAGGATGGTATTCCCCTCCTCCCCCCAAACCCTCCCCTCCTCCTCCTTCCCTGCTCCTCCTCCTCTCCTGCCGCTGAATTTGTTTATGGGCTACGTTACACGCAGTCGTGACGTCATTTTCTCCACTAAATTTAGCGGTGAAACTGAATTGGTGTTGAGGTCACGTGATGTCAATTTCCCCGCTAAATTTAGCGGGACAATTTCCCCGCGCAACGTAGCGGGGAAGAAATTTTTCCGCTAAATTTAGCGGGAAAATTTCCCGGCTAACTTTAGCGAGAAAAGTTTCCGCGAAATTTATCGGGAAAATACCCCTCTAACATTGGCGGGGAAACGTCCCATAATGCAACGCGCGCGGTTTTACGCCGACGCCGACGGCAACGCCGAAACCGCCCAACCCGGAAACAGGCGCCTAACAGCTGCGCTCTAAAACACAGAGTTTAGCGCAGCACTTGCCATGATCAGCGGTAGTAGGACAACTTCGTATCCACCCTTAGAGGCAAAGGACGATGATCCGCGACCGTGGAAGGCCGTTGAAAGCGCTCCTTGGGAGATCATTCTTTTTCGAAAGTCTGACTTTCTCGGCGTCTCAGAGACGCTTTCCAACCCGACACTCCTACTCGAGGCCACTCAAGGTACGCTTGCACGACTTGGGGGCGAGCCGGACTTTATATGTTTATATGTTTCGCTATCCCGTTCCACCTTTTAATGGCGAACCTTAAGCGTCCTCCACGTTTTAACGGAAAAAGCGGGTGCGTTAAATAGGAGTTGCCCTGTTCCGTTTCGCAAAGTTTAAAAATCAACATGGTGATTTTCTTAACCAACGTCAACATCACCTGTGATGTTATACTGCCCTCACCGCTTCGCACTGTAGCCAAAGAAATGAATTTAGCACGCTGTTCAGCGTCAGCGAGCAGGCGCATAGGAAATCCAAGATAATTTATCCCGTCTCTTCCGCCATCTATAGGGCGGTGGAGTTGCGGATACTGAAGTATTTGCAGCCTCCCTCGTTCGCTTTGGCTCAGCCCCCTTCTCCCTTTGCAAGGTTAGGCTAACACGGAGTATAGTCAGTATAGTCGGTATAGTCATGCGTAGCTATCAAGTAGACGTCGTCGATGGCGATGCAGCATTAGTGGCGTCGTCGTTAAAGCCTCGTTCACTGTCCAACTGCCTCGCCAGAATCCGCCACTGCTTCGCGTGGAACAGGAGCTGGACGACACACTCGCTTTGCCGAACCCGGTGCAGCTCACGTTCCAGGGGATCGATAAATTCCCGCTCCAGGCTCGTGCCAAGCTCGTACTGTGAGAAAGACGAGAAGGAAAACTTTCAGCCTTTACACTCTGATGAAAAAGCAAGACCAACGGAGCTGTACAATGAAAAGTAATGGCCGGCCGCAAGTCGGCAAGCCAGAGTGGAAAGGCTGCCGCAATCTATGAGCGACTGCGGCAACTAGATACGTGGCTTTCCGCCGTCGCTCATCGATGGCGGTAGGTGTCCAGAGTTTTGTGTCTTCACTTATTTGCGGGGGACACAATCCAGGGGAAACTAACCCTTAACAGCTCCGCTGTAAAAAGTGAGTTCGTTGTTACTTGTCAGTGCTACACTGTCTCAGCTACCACAAAAGCCGTATATAAAGACACTTTGGTCATTCATTGGGAAGTACAGGAGGCAAATGAGGAGGCGCCATTGGCAGAGAGCGGACTGGACGTGTTCCAGGGCGTCTTCACAGATTCAAAGGTCGCCAGCCAGAAGCCTGGTGGTGTCCGTGAGAAACGACATTAATAAGTGCGTCAGAGTAACTCTCGGTGACTAAAAAAAAATGGTGCACGTGAGTTTTCGATCACGGTCATGAAAAACCAAATTATAGGAGACTGATCGACGGGATCCATACGCAGCCGCCGAGGGCCGGGAAAATGCCGTCCGACGGAGCAAAACAGCGTGGAGCGACCCATTCGATTATTTCATCTTTTTGCATAATCCTGATCGAAAGGACCACGTGCACTATATTTTCAATCATGAAGAGTTACTCCTTTTAACTCTTACACACTCATTAAAAGTGTTTTTCGATACCACCGTTAGGGGATTACTTTCGGCTTCTGGTTGGTCAAGCCTTCCATCTGCGTCTGGTGCACACCCTGGCTCTGCCCGCTCCTCCCCATTGACCAAACGCTCTCTATATACCCCTTTCGAAAGCCACATTCTGATTATTAGAAAGTCGGAATCGCTGCACAATGGCGGAACAACCGACACTGTGAAACGTGCAAGTCATTGTGTCAAAGAGCGAACGTCACGAATCAAACGTTGTCGAAAAAGCAACGTCACTGCGCTCAACCCCTTTTTATGTGCGAGTGCTTTTGCTTTCTAATCCAACCAAATTCATAAAGTGTGCCGTGACGTTGTGGGTTTGGTCGGCCATTTTGCACGGGTTCCACAGCTGCCAACAGAGGGCCGTCTTTCGAAAGCTGTCTATGTGCGGCTCAGGTACCCACCAGCTCAGAGGACGTGCAGCGAAAGCTCGAGCTGCAGAACTCAAGGATCTCGGGTTCAATCCCCACCCCTGCCCGGTTTGATCTGGATGAGCATCGTACCGGCGCGGGGTCGTGGATCACTACTGCGTGGTGAACGTTAAAGACCCCAGGCTTGCAGTTGTACTACACTGGCTAAATATTCCCATCTACAGCTGAGACACGCCCATTTTGGCAAACTTCGGATGTATAAACATACACACAACACAATATTTTCGCCACCGGACGAACAATGAACGAACACTTGTCAAAAAGATGTAACATGCACCTTTGTCAAAAATATGCACGGTCAAGGTGCAGGCGAGCTGGTGTGGTATTAATATTAATCATGTTTAAACCATTGAACTGGGAAATAAACTTGAACTTGAAGACACGCTGTCTTTCCACTTTCTTCTGTCCCTTCTACTTCGTTTTCCGGTGTTTTGTTTTTAGTTTCAGGGTTGAAATATTGTAATAAATACACCTTTTGTTATCATTCTTTTGTGACCTTTATGCGCACCACAATCGCGACAATACAAAGCGAAAAAAGCAAAGCGCCTGTGTGAGTGGTTGGTACGGCTGGTCCTGTCACACGTTTGAAGGCCTAAGGTTTGCTGTTGGATGACTGATCTCTATGTCTATTTGCTGGATCGCGTTTGCCCGCTCCGCGAATGCGGCCACTCGCGGCCATCTTTTTAGTATAGTTATATTACCTCTAGCCAATGTACAGCTGGTGCAGCCACCATGGCACACAGCGTCGTGGCAAAAATAACCATGGGTTCTATTTCGTTCTTGATTGAAATCGTTTGACGAAACATATTGTTGAAACCCGGCGTTAACGGCACCTCGATCTTTGAGGACCCGGTGAAAGTTTCACGAAATCGCAACACTGGGGAAAAGCAGCACAGCACGCATCGAAAGTCGCATCAAAAAAAGCATCGAGAGCAGACGCCGGTACGGAGCCTGCTTTCGATGCGAGCTGCACTGCTTTCCCCCGGTGCTGCGCTTTCGTATACTCTGTTTCACCTTATGATTTACCGCAGGAAAGGCTACAAGCGCGAGCTCCTTGCTCTACGGCACATCTCGGCGGCACGAGATCTCGTGTGTTAAGAGCAGCTTCCAACGCTATAAGCTCGCGCTTCTAGCCTTCTACATAGGTACAACATAAGGTGAAACGGAGTATAGAACTTTCGCCGGGTCCTCAAAGATGAGGCTGCTGTTCACGCTGGGTTTCAAGAATCTGCTTCGTCAAACAAATTCAATCAAGCACGAAATATCACCCACGGTACAGTGTACTAGATCCACGGCTATTTAATGGCAGCCTGCCGGCAGCCTGACCTAATATTTGGATACTATTTCTTCGACGTTTGTTGATGTGTTTAGCAATTTTTGAGGCAAATCGGGCATCATAAAGATAATGCCGGAGTATCCCTTTAACGATCTGCGTAACTCAACCTGTTCCATGTGTTTTGGCAAAGCGAGAGCATGGCTATGACAAAAATGAAAACATGTGGCCATTTGCTCTGACTGCAAGTTAAAGAAGCGAACGCTGCTCGTTTTTAGTTTTTATTTTTTTTCCACAATTACTGTTGCGTGGCTTGAAAAAAATATAATACGTGTTTCACAGGTCGTTAATGTAAAGTAATAATTCTAGGCGGTGTTTGAATGGCATTATTATTCCAATGTAAGACGATATGAGTCGAGTACCTTCTGCATGACGGAGTGGACGGCATAGATGGAGGGCTCCCTGTCGGGGTCCGTGAAGCAATTCCGGCTTCCGTGCACCAGTGCGGGTGTTTCGCCCGAGCACGACGAGTGGAAGACGCAGTTCTCCTGGCGGTAGTTCCACCGGCACGTCATCAGGAACAACTTGTCTGGGTGGGCGCTGAACATGATGTTCACTAGGTCCTGGTCGCCCAGGAAGATCAGGTCCTCGTACTCCTCTAGTAGCGGCCCCAAGCGCGACACCCAGCGGAAGTTGCGCATGCGCGTGAGGTTCATGGCCATCACGCCAGTGTTCACTCCTGAGGCAGCAAAAAAAAAAAATATCCAGGTTATTTGTTGTATTCTTTAAATAAACTGCGGCGAGAGCAGGGGTGCTGCGCACCGTGGCGTGCATAGACAGCCTACCATCAGCTACGCCACTGTTCTAACTTTGGCAAACGTGTAAACATTGCATTATCCCGGGAGGTCACAGTTTTCGCACTAAATTTAGCGGGAAATCGCATTGTCACGTAACATAATGACGTCACGTGACTCTGACATCTTGTAGTCAAGTAACGTCATGTGACGTCACAGTTTCAAGTGACGTCACGATTTTCCAGCGGGGAAAGCTTTCGCTGGGCGTCATAATGTGGGAAGTCATATCGCTTTGCGATGAAACCCCTGGTTTCACTTATACTTGACGTCTCAATCTACCGTTAAATTTAGTTAAAAACGGGATGTTGCAATTTTCCCGCTAAATATAGTGAACATTGTGACGACACAGTATCACGTGACACTGCTTTCTTGTTAAATCTAGAGGTCAACGACCCTACGCGAAACACACCCTGGCATGTGTTACGAAATCTAGCCAAAAAAGATTTGTCGCCGTAAATGTTCCACGGTTCAGCTCGCCATACTTTTACGCCAGCGGTATTTCCTTTGGTAAAGAGGCGGAAGGTTCAGAACTCCGCGAAAAGTACGGAATTCGTCACGTAAAAAAGCGAGAGACGCGCAGAGCATGAAGGCCGGTTCACACACACAGCTTAGCGCTAAGTTAGCACCGCATGAGCGCTGGAAGCAGCGATCAGAAAATCTGATCAGATAATGATCAGAAGCTTCAGTTGTCCGAGTGAGCATTGTTGCACTTCCGTTTCTTTTCTCATTTTATGGGAAGGAGAAATGCTGTGTGTAAGCTAGCTCCATCTAGGGCAGCTATGGGCAATGGTTGTCTTGGAATGCAACGCTGACAGATGAACGGCATGGAGGAGGAAAAAGAAGGGATCGGAACTGCTACGCGTAATTTTCGACCTCTGTACATTTTCTCTTTTATGCCATTTAATCGGTTCTTTGACTTCGTTGATCCTTAGAAGGCAAGCACTAAGACAACTGGCACGCTGCCACCGGATAGAAGAGATGCTTGATGGCACATCGTTTTCAGAGAACGATGTTTCCATCACTGCTGTGCACTGTCATGAGCAAGGTATCCACTAGTGCCACTAAATAAGCTACGCTTCAGAGTAACGACACTTCGCCATATTGTGTCTTAAAATCATGGTTGCCAGTTATCTGAAGCTTTATCTGAAATCACAGGAAACGCTTCTCCGCCCTCTACAAATGTTTAAACCGTTCGCGACAGAGCAAAGCAATCTTAGATGACCTTCCTAACACCAACTCTAAAGCTGAGGAAGCCTCCCTTATGAATCAGGACGATCGGCAGTTGTGTCTGCTCTGCATACGAGCCAAAATGGCGGCGCCCACAACAATGTCGGGGAACGGAGTGCCGATACTCTAAGCGCAGCTCATTTAGTGGCTCTAGTATCCACGATCCATCTCAAGACGGCAGGCACTCTAGCTGCTCAGGCCCCGTAAACATGGACAGCGAGACCTCTGACGATGGATTCCAAAGGGTCATCAGGAAACGCACTCGGCCAACGAGTGCCCACTCCTCTTCAAGTGTGGAAACCATCTGCACACCGAAAAAGCAAGTCAACTGCCTCACTGTCATTTTTGTGCCTGTGGCACAGGAAACCAGGCTAACAACTCTCAACAGCCTGAAAGTGTATAATGCCCTTGAGCAGCTATGCCAGGAGTGCATCATTCAGGTACGGTACAATAGCCGACTAAATCTGATTGCCGTGGACGTTC
Organism: Ixodes scapularis; assembly: GCF_016920785.2. Classification (NCBI taxonomy): domain Eukaryota; kingdom Metazoa; phylum Arthropoda; class Arachnida; order Ixodida; family Ixodidae; genus Ixodes; species Ixodes scapularis. The sequence goes on along the minus strand of NW_024609838.1, from coordinate 36,540,412 downwards.
GGAATGGGCAAGCGGCACAAACTCTCTTGAACACAAACGAGCTCTGCACTGTCCCAGTTCGAGCGTATTGCCCACTCTCAAGACCCACGGCTTATGGCGTTATAAAAGGAGTAGCCGTCGAAGTCACAAACGACGAAATCGCTCAACACCTTCGCACTGAAGACATATCCAGCAAGGTTGTTCATGTTCGTAGACCTGGAGGCTCCAGCACTGTAAAGATTGCATTCAGCAGCAGCAAGCTACCCAGCTACGTGCTACTAGGTCACGTTCGCCATGTCGTGTCACCTTTCAAAGAAAGACCACTACAATGCCACAACTGCAACGGATTTGGTCACAAAAAAGTGGCTTGTCAACGTCCCAAGGCCTGCAGCCGCTGTGGAGAACACCATGACACACTGAACGCCGAACGTCAATCAGCGACAGTGAAATGCATCAACTGCCAGGGAAATCACCAAGCAGCATCGCATGACTGTCCAAAATGGATTAATGAACGGAATATTCTCACGTACTCGAGGGAAAATGCAGTGGCATTCCCCGTTGCAAAATCTGCCTTGAGCCTTCAAAGTAAACAACGGGTTGATAACATTCAGCCGTTATCAAAAGAGAACATAAAAACCAAATCTGAGTCCAAAACATACAAGGCAAGCGGCACAACATACGCTTCCGTTCTCATCGGAGATCGCCGAGTAAAGGAGGCTATTAACACCTCACCGGAGAGCATTGGTCCAAGGGATCAACAAGAAACACTGCCAAGGACTCAAGCTCTCACAAAGGCGCCTCCTCAACGTCCACCCGGCAGACCGGCCACTGAGAAAGGGAACGACGAGACCGCGGAATCCCCCATCGCCATATCACCCCCCTGGGTTTCTATCTTTGGGACAGTTGCGAACATAACCCTTGCTATTCTGTCCAAAATTGAAACATCATGGGCCCGCATAATTACTTCTGTCCTGCAGACAATGCTTCCCTTTTTGGGGGCAAACTAAGGGTGGCAAGAAACACTAATGTGCAATGTCATGGGCAAACAAGCTCCCCTGGACGAAACCCTTCATCACAAGTAAAGAAGAGGACCCCTCGACAAAGACAAAGTCCACCTTTCCCATCCCTTCTTCAGTGGAATGTGAACGGCTTGCGAACGCGTTTATCTGAGCTACGCCAACATCTTACAACTGAACGCTTTGATATCATTGCTCTTCAAGAAACGAATGTCGTTCTCGGGGAGGTGCGGCTCTCGCCATATGTGTTCTACCGCAGTAACTCTGTAAACATGGGCGTACCAACCGGGGGGGCAAGGGGGGCACTTGCCCCCCCAGTTCTCAGAGTGGGGGGGCAAGGCATGCGTTTTGCCCCCCCCCCCCTGAAACGGCCGCCACTGGGCAGAGCAGACACAGGCCGGCGGCGCCCAAGGAATACCAAGGGCACTGCCCCCCGACCCGCGCGGGCATATTTTTAACGCGCAGGCGATACAAACCCTAGCAACGGTGCTCACGCACGCCGGATTGGCTGGTTTGTGGAGCCTTGCCCCACGAACAAGGCTACACGGTAACCTAACAGAATCCATCCGCGAGACATGGGCCGGACGGGCCGTCCAGACCAGGACGTAGGCCCTTACACAAAATAAAGTTTTGCCTGCTTGCTTGGAGATAGGCGCTGCCGCCGTCAACATAGGCAGCGGATGCAATGCGAGTTTCCGAAGAGGTAGCGTAACTTAGTGGTGAGATGTCTGCCTCATACGTGTCAGACGCGGGTTCTATTTATGGTGTGGGCCGGCTTACTTCTTTTTATATTTTGTTCTCGAACATTTTGTTTTGTCAAGGCATTTGGCGATATTTACATTTCTTTTTTACCATTAACACTAAAAAAACGAATGTTGTTGACGAAACATCGCTAAACTAAATCGTATCGACTCTATTTACGGAAGTGCATGGGGGGCAGCGGGGCTTGGGTTGCCGACCGGACGCCGCAAAGCGGCATGTACGGGGGGTGGGGGGGGCTAGGTGGGTTAATAGATTTGTAATTAGCAGCCGCACACCGTCACCGCGAAGCGGCGTGAACGCAGGCGCGGGGGTGGGTTAACGCGCTTCGAGTGATACACGAGCAGCCCATCCGGCGTGAGCGTCGTTGTTAGGGGTTCTATCGCCTGCACCGTAAAAGGAGCAGTGTGTGCACCTCCTGTAGTGGGCAAGAATTCCTACATTGGAGAGAAGCGGGGACAAGCCCTTTCTTCAAATGCGTCAAGTCTCCTTGAGCTTCGGAATACAAAGAAACGCCACTATTCGGAGCTAATCCCCCAGTTACTCGACCTGTCTTGCGTCGTGTCTGTTCGCTCCCCGCGCCTCATAGCAGTGTTGTTGCATTGGGGGGGCTTATTAAAATTTTGGGGTTTTTTGGACTATCTAAATCACTTTCTTCCTTCCCATCCCCCCCTTTTCTACTCCGCATGCTTCCCCCTCTGCAAATATCAGCTGACCTTCCGACATCTTTTCTGTGTTGATAGGCAAAACAACCACTAAAATTAGAAAGTAATTTGTAATTTGAGTGGAAGTCACTCGGAAAAGTAGTTAAAGTAAACTACGAATTACTAGAATATAAATGTAATTAAAATTTACTAAACTACCCAGAAAAGTAGTTAAACTACAGTAACTTGAGTAAAGTAGTTAAACTACGTACAAGTCTGGCCCGGCAGGCGCTCTGCGTAAGGGTTTTCACCTATCTGCCTAGCCCCGCACACCATCACATGGGCCAAGAAAGGTGTAGTTTTACTGCAGAGGAGAAATCAGCAGGGTCCAAGATGGTGACAATGGAGGATGGGGGACTGTTCCAGTGGCTGATGGCTTGAGAAAGGAATGACCAATTGAAAGCGTTAGTAGAGTCAGAAATGTGCTTGATGGTGCAGACGTTGTTGAGGCGAGAAGATGTTCGGTCGGGGGGTAATAAGAAAGTGGTTTTGAGGTCGGGAATGTGGTAGTAGATTTTGTGAATAAAGCACAGCTGAGAGACTTTTCTGCGAAGCTGCAAAGAGGACATGGTTAGTTCAGTTTTTAGCGCTGAGACACTGAAAAAAAAAAGTCATAAGTGGATGAAATGAAGCGAGCAGCTCTGTTCTGAAGTGCCTCTATAGGGTATTGATGAGGTACAGTCGATGGGTATTCCAGATGGTTGAAGCATATTCTATTTTTGGTCTGACGTACGTGTCAAAGGTTAGCTTACGGACAAAGGTTGGAGCGTTTTTTTAAGTTACGTCTGCTTAGTCCAAGAGTTCCAGATGAATCGGCAGTAATGACTTCAATGTGGTTATTCCAGGGAAGGTCAGATGTTAGTCTTACACCAAGGTATTTATACACAGTAGCGGTCTCAATCAGATCGGAGTCCAAGAAGTAATTAAATGACAGAGTGTTTTTTTTCTTGGTGAAGTGGATTAGTTTGCCTTTAGACTTGTTTAATGACATAATCCACTCTTTGCACCAATTGTTAATTTTATCTAGATCTTCCTGAAGCTGGTTATTATTTTGCACACAAGTCACTTTGTTAGGGATGACGCAGTCGTCGGCGAAAAAGCGTATTTTTGAAGAAAGCCCAATAGGAATGTCATTAATAAATGTTAAAAAGAGTAAGGGCCCAAGTACGAACCCCTGGGGAACACCAGAAGATACATTTATTAAGGAAGATTCATGATCATTATGGACGTGACCTGTACACGGGAAAAAAGAAAGTCGCGAATCCATGCAAACGGTTATTGGTCGAGACAAACAGATCATAGCTTAGAAAGAAGGCGTTGATGAAGGACACGGCCGAACGCTTTGGAAGAAAAAAAAAATCTTTGTCAGTCTGGACGTGACATTCAAGGTTAGTGTGCAAGTCATGGATGAAGTCGCAGAGCTGTGTTCCGCAGGAAAGTACCTTTTGAAAACCGTGCTGCTGTTTAAAGAAATGAAATGGGATGATAGGTGCCTCATGATATTGGAGTAGAGGATATGCTCAAGTAGTTTGCAAGAAATTGAAGTCAAAGAAATAGGGCGATAATTAGATGCGGAAGAGCGGCTGCCCTGTTTAAAGACTAGGAATTACCCTCCCCACCTTTTGGTCAGATGGAAGGCAGCTTTGAGATAAGGACTGAATAAAGATGAGTTTCAAATACTCACTAGAAATAACAGTGGCGTTCCAGCGGACGAAGTAAGTTTTAGTTTATCAATCAATGTTTTAATACCGGCGGAGTTAACGTTAATAAGATGCATGCGCTCGTAAAGCTCTCCAGGGGGTGGGGACGGAGTCCAAGCACTCGTTAGTAAACACTGATGAAAAGTATTCGTTAAACACAGAACTATAATGCTCGACGTTGCACACCCGACATTCCTAACTCTCCCCATCTTCCTAAACGTCCGTGTGTGTCCTAACACCAGAAACCGGAATTTTAAAGGTTAAAAACGGCACGTTGCGAATATGGAACGCGCACTTTCATGCAAAGCTGACGTCAAGTGACTCAAATCGAAGAACATGCATATCTACAATATTGTTATCTCTTCTGGTTAAGGCTCAGCAACCGTTGCATCTGTTTTCGCGCACGAAACGGTGACTCCTAGAGAAAGTAAGAACGCCAGTGATTGCCTTTATTTTAACAATGTAAACACACTTGCAGGCGTGCGCTGATGAAGCCTCAAAATCAAAGCTCTCGTAGAGTGATTCGTGACTGTGCCGGCTACTACCCAACCTCGTTGTCACGCCACTTTCTGCAAGCAAACACTAAAATTGCCAGTAAACACACAAAAGCGACATCGATACAATTATCTTCTAGAATATCACCTTATTTAGTCATAACTGTTTCAATAGGCACTACAAGTTGTATTTATTTTAAGAAGAAGCAAAATATTTTTTGTGAGAGAAAACAAAATATCAATGTTAAGTCTGGTAACGTTGTAATTTTGCCGAATCATTGCCAAATCTTTAGAAAAGTTCGACAAAAGTTGCGCCGAATTTTCGATTGGGGGGGGGGGGGGGGGGGGAGAGAGGGTCTGCTTTGCCCCCCCACTCAAAAACAAGTTGGTACGCCACTGTCTGTAAACATTAATGGCAGATCCCGAGTGGCTGTACTTGTTCGTGCTAATATACATCATACCCTTCTCGACCTTTCGGACTTAAGTTCGGACATTGAGGAGTATGCCGGTGTGATCGTTAGAATTGGTAGACACAACACAACGGTTGTTTCCGCTTATATCGCGCCACGTGCTGTCTGGAATTCGAAAGCACTAGAGAAAATTCAGAAGCGAAGCAAAGGTCAGCTCATTATTTGCGGCGACTTTAACGCACACAACGAGGCATGGGGTGGCAAACGAACAGACTCCAGGGGACGACAGCTAGAAGCCATAATGACAGAGCTCCAACTCCGAGCCCTCAGTGATGGGTCCTCCACGTTCCGCAGGCAAGGACTTAAACCCAGCACCATCGACTTGACATTGGTGTCACGAGGAATTTTTACCTCGTGGACTGCGCAACCGGACACGGCAGGAAGCGATCACGTGCCAATAAGTGTAAAACACCCAACCGCGAGTCCCAAGAACCTTAAATTCTGCAAAGTGACAAACTGGGACCTATTCCGTCAATATGTTGGGTCTGCCATGAATAGTGGCAGCATTGAAGATTTAACGACCTGCATTGTGGAGTGTTTACGACTTGCCACGCGCACCGTCACAGTTCCTGTTACGCGCCCATCCCCGGATCTGGAGTGGCTAAACCTCCGAGCGGCCCGACGACAGGCACAGCGAAGGGCGCTTAGTACAGACGCCCAATGGGACTGGTCACGGTACAATCGAATTGACGCCCGATTCAGGTGCCACACGAAGCAATTGCAGCGATGGCAGTGGAGACAAGATTGTACATCCCTTGGCAGCCCAGGTGGTTACAAGCGCGCTTGGAGACTTGCCCGAGCTCTCACCGGGGCTAAGGTCCCACGGCATCCCATTGCCAGTCTTGCAATTGATACCGGTAGACCCCTTAAAGAGATAGCAGAGGTCTTAGCAGATGAATTTTCTCGACAACAAGCAGCCCCACTACCACTCCCCGAACAACTCAGAGAAATTACAGATACACCCGTCAACCCTTCTGCAGACAGAGAGGTGATGCTGGCGAACTATTCTGATTTCACCCTGACAGAGCTCACGGAAGCGCTGGGCCGATGTAAAAAAAAGTGCTCCGGGACCAGATGGTATAACCTACCAAGCATTCAGAAATGTGGACCCTGTCTACCACGCAGACATTCTTGAAAAGTTTAATTAACATCATCTGGAGAACCGGCATCCTTCCGAATGTGTGGAAGGAAGCCACTATAATTCCAATACTTAAACAAGGAAAGCCGGCTGCACAGCCTTCGTCTTACAGACCTGTTTCATTAACAAGCTGTGTGGGTAAAGTCCTCGAAAGAATGGTTCTTGGGCGCCTTACATGGCTGTTAAATCGAACAAGCGCATTTCCTCCTGAAATGGCCGGTTTTAGAGCGAAAAGGTGCACCGCAGACGTCATCGGAGACCTCGCCTCAACCCTCGAAGAGGCCAAAGCTACAAAAAAATGGTACACTGTGTCTTCCTAGACATCAGTCGACCTTTCGACGGCCTACCTCACCTGACTATCATCCAGCGGCTACAACAACTCGGGATAGGTGGAAGGATTCTTTCCTTCATTCGGGCATTCCTTGTTGGAAGATCAATCCGTGTCAAAGTGCCCGGTGCTGTCAGCACACATCGCCTAGTGGACCGAGGGGTTCCACAGGGCAGCGTGTTAAGTCCGGTACTTTTTAACATTGCGATGGCTGCTCTCCCCGATTGCCTCCCGGCTGACCACTCCGCACTCCGAATCAGAATGGCGATATACGCAGATGATGTTGCCATCTGGTGTATCGGACCCCCAAAGAACACAATCGCAATTCGCCATCGGCTCCAAGTGGCCCTAGACGCCACGGCATTAATGATAGCTAAATTGGGCCTCACTTTGTCGGCGGAAAAGACCGCTTCACTCCTTTACCGACCAACAGGCCGAGCACCCCAGAACGCCCTGCAGTTGAAGATTCCTGGAATACCTGTGAAGAGAGTCAAAACTCAAACTTATCTTGGAGTCATCGTCGACGACCGCGTGACTTGGCGGCCAGAAGTTCAAAAAACATTAAGCCGTTGCCGTCGACTACTTTCTGTCATACGACAGCTAGGAGGATGCTCTTGGGGGGGCATCGCAACATGCTCTCCTCCAGCTCTACAAGGGCCTTATAATGTCCTGGCTTATGTACGCACTCCCTCTCCTGGCCATCGGAAGAGCCCAAGTTCGAGCCATAGAGGCATTTCATTTCATTGCCCTTCGTTGCTGTTTGGGACTCCCCCCTTCGTCCGTAAACGTCGCGACACTTGTGTCGGCAGAAGAATGGCCGCTTTCATTGAGACTGCAGGAAAAAGCCATGCGCAACATCGCTCGCATGAATAGCTTGGCCCCGGAAACCAGCATCTGGCGTCACCTGCGGAAGCGACAACGTTCTCATCTAGGGCACCTGATGTCAAGATTTGATCAAGAGATAGGAGGTCCTGGAGAGTTTCTTCCACCTGTGCCTCCGCATTCAACACGTCTACCACAGCAAATATACAAGACAATGCCCATTGCCCAACGAAAAGCAAATGTTCCCACATTTGTCGCTCGTTCGGTTGCCCTAGAAAGCCTTAACGAGGACTACGAAGACTGGACCCATGTTTTTACGGACGCTTCTGTTAACCGAACTAGGCAGACAGCCACAGCTGCAATCACCATTCCCGAAATGAACTATGATGTCGCAGGCAGACTCAATTTCATGACGTCATCGACAACAGCGGAACTCGTAGCAATATGGGGAGCGCTAGAGTCAATTAAGAATATTGAGCCAACAGGAAAAGCGGTGATCCTAACTGATTCAAAATCTGCGTTGCAACAACTTCAGCGTGTTCAAAAACTTACACCCCTCGTGGCTAGAGTGGCACTAGAGGCTGCAACGGTAGAGGACCTCGGATGGACCCTCGCCATGCAGTGGGTCCCATCTCATGTCGGGATTCCCGGTAATGAGAGAGCGGACACTCTGGCAGCCAAAGCCCATGACGACCAAGACCCAATCTTTCTACTCGATCGTTTCAACGAGGCACATCGACTGATCCGTAGCTGCCTACAGAAGTCGCACCCTCATCCAGGAGTGGCGACGAACAAGCCGCCTCCAAGCATTCCACGCAACCTGCAGCGAGCCGACACTTCACTCTTGCACAGACTTCGAGCTGGATATACGGCTAAGCGGCCTCACAGGATGGGCCGTAAGGAGGACCCCAGCTGTCCAGAGTGCGGTGACCCAGAAGATGTCGAACACGCCCTTCTGTGGTGCCCCGCCCATGCGGAGCCAAGAAGAGTTCTTTTTCAGTTTTATGCCTCTGAAGGACTCTCAAGAAACAGCATAGAGGAACTTTTGAACCCTGACGGATTACGAGGGGTAACAGCAAGAGCCTTCCGAGCACTTCTTCGTTTTCTTCGGGAAAGCGGCCTTGCAGATAGACTTTGATTTCTGCTCGGAGGTGACTATAGACCCTTTCCGGAATTCAGCCTGGCCACTTTGATTACTATCACCATCATTACAAATGGCATATATGCTATACTAATGGTGGCCTTCATTTCACTGATGAAGAAAGAAGTTGAAGATGCTCCTGAGCAGATGATTATAGACCTATACATTCTAGACGTCAGCGCGACGTGAATCGGGAATCGGATGAAAGAGCTGCGTAAGCGTTCATTTCTAACTCGGGCCCAGTCAATTGTTTAGTAGCACAAACTCGGCTTCAAAGCCCATAGACGTATAGAACTACAAGGCGTCTATGTTTGTTGGCGCTTCGTTCTGACTGTTTGCATCTTTTTCGCCACCGACACTTCTCCTTCTTCTTTCAAACGTCTTTATTTACAGACCAAATGAATGAGCGCCCTATGCGCTCTGCTGTATGGTCTTTTATCTCGTCGTCTTATGTGTCCCTGGTGTCACCAGGGGCAGAGAGACGTCGGGCGGCGGCGATGATTGGCTCGTATTGCTTGAGTAGCCTGGAGCCGAGTGGGGGCGCCTGCGGGTCCTCTAAATATCGGAGGATCGCCTGGAATGCCGCCAGGACACGACCAGGGTCAGGAGCGAATGGGGGGTTGAGCCACTCAGTAAGAGTGGAGGGGGGAGGTGAGAGGGTTGAGAGCGCGCGAACGCGGGCTGTTGAGTGGAGCAAGCAGTCCCACAAAAGATGGGGGAGACTAGCAGGAATGTGGCAGTGGGTACACTGAGGGTTGATGTGCACCTGGGGATACATCTTTGCAAGCAGGGAGGGAGCGAGGAGCGCTCATGACTTGGCTTGCTGTAGAAGGGAGGTCTCGTGGCGAGTGAGAGGAAGGTGGGAAAGAGAGGGGAAGTCAAGGGGGTTAGCCTGAGTAGTCAGGTAATGACGCCATCGGCTGGCGTGCTCCTGCCGGGCTTCGTGTGAATCGTGAAAGGAGCCAGGTGTGAGCTCCGGAGGCGTAGGAAAAGTGGGGGCCCCGGCTCGCGCGGAGAGAAGTTTAGCGCGCGCAAGTCGGTGAGCCCTTTCATTGCCGGGAATGCCGCTGTGGGCGGGCACCCAGTCGATGAGGGGATGGTGGCCGACTGTCCGGATAGAAATGGCTGCCCGATGAATCTGAATAGCGATGGCAGATGATGGAGATGAGAGGCGGAGAGCACGGATGGGTTCTTGAGAATCTGTATATATTACGATTCTGGAGGAGGGTACCAGGGTGAAAGTGTTAACGGAGGTTAAGCAGTGCAGTATAGCACAAAGTTCAGCGTGACTAGAGGAGCAGGGGGTCATGAAAACTTGTGTACCCCGTCGATGACCGTCGACATCGCACCATGCCGTGCTGAAGATTGGCGTGGAGTTATTGTCCACAGCCGCGTCCGCGTAGAAAACTAGAGCCGATGAAGAGCGAACAGGGAGAGAGTGGAGATGTCGGCGAGCAAAGTCGCTACGGCGGGCTTGCGCTTTTTCCCCCATGTTCCGAGGGAGGGGACGGGGTGCTGTGAGAGGGCAGAGCTCCCATGGCGGGGGTGGGGTGGGTAAAGGTAGGAGGTGGTCGATGTTGTAACCTAGCTTACGCAGTGTGAAGCGCCCCGCTAGAGTGGCTCGGAGTCGAGTTTCTTGAGTTGCGATCTGGGTGGCGGCCAGGTCGTCAAGGCTGTTCATCTGGCTGCAGCTGGTGAGCGCATCGATTCGCGTGTATCTCGGAAGGCCGGTGACAATTCGTTGCAGTTCCCGATTAATTATTTCGAGCCTGAGTTTTTGGGTGCCGGTAAGGTGGTAGTACGGGTAGCCGTACATAATGCGGGACACCACGAAGGCCCTAGCAAAGATACGGAGATCATGTTCGTGCACCCCGCGGGAGCGGTGGGCTACCCTGTATAACAGGTGGTTCAGCTGTTTCGAGGTGCTGATGGTACGCTGAAACCAAGCCCCCGCCCGGCTGTCTTGGTCGAGATGAAAACCAAGAATCCGGATGCTCGTGCGGCGTGAGATGGGAGTACCTGCGAGCGTGAGCTGAATGCACTGTTTTTCTGCTTCTTTTGCTGCTGTGCGACGACCGGCATGAATAACGACGAACTCCGTCTTGTCGGGAGCGGGAGCGAGGCCAACAGACTGGATGTAGTCGTGAATGATGTCGAGCCCAGCTTGAATGGCATCCTGTTGGTAACCGGGTGAGCCAGAGTGAGTCCACAACGTAATATCGTCAGCGTAGATTGCATGTTCGAGGTTAGGCACCTCACTAAGGCGGGGAGGAAGGCCAGCAAGGACGATATTGAAAAGTACTGGAGAAAGAACGGACCCTTGTGGAACGCCCACTCGGTTTGTATGGGTGAATCCGTGGGATGAGCCGACGTGAACAGTGAAAGTGCGATCTTCGAGGAACGCCGCGATGAAGTTGTATGCCCGACCGGTGATGCCTAGCTGTTGTGCCATTGAGAGGACGGAGGAGTGCGGGACGCTGTCAAACGCCTTGCGCACGTCGACCCCTGCCACAATACGAAGATGCGGTGATGATGTAGATAGCGTATCGTGCTGGAGGCGGCTCATGACGTCCTGAGTGGAGAGTCCAGGGCGGAACCCGTATTGCGATGGGCTGAGCAGCTGGTTGGACTCAAGCCACCACTGCAGACGGGCGTTCAGCATGCTCTCAACCGTTTTGCAGAGACATGATGTGAGGGATACTGGGCGTAGATTTGTGAGAGACGTAGGTGATTTGCCGGGCTTCGGAATAGACATACCGTCGAGTGACGCCACTCGGAAGGGACGCACCCAGAATCCCACACCAGTTTGATCTCCGTCAGTACGGTCTCTTTTAGGGCGGTGGGAAGGTTGCGAAGTTACCCGACGGTGATGTTGTCAGGGCCTGGTGCACTGTGTGTGCTTGCCCTATCCAGGGCGGCCTCGAGTTCGTGGAGGGTGAACGGGGAATCCAAGCCGATGGGCTCGGGAACAGGGTGAATACGAGTGTAGCACCCAGGGTCATGCCGAGATGGACACTGAAAGAGATTGAAAAGGATTGTACAGTGAAGCGCATGTTCTCGTTTACCGTTGACTTGCGAAAGTGACGGTACCCCATAAGATACAGCAGACCACAGGTTTATGGCCGCCATTAGTACGGTAAAAAATAAACTGCCATTTGAGTCACCAGATGGCATTGAATTCCGGAAAGGGTCTATTGTCGACACTCTTTGAGCACCTCACCGGCCAAACGAAAGAGGCCCCACAGAGCAAATTTGCGACAGGTTCGTGGCGTGCTTCGCCCAGTGGCGCACGCTTCAAGCACGGTGCTGCAAAGTAAAGCGAGCGCCACCGGGAAATGTGCGTCGTTTGTTTGTCGCGGGTTCACTTCAAGGAGAGTGAACCCGTGAGCGAAACGTTAGGGCTATATTTTTACATTAACCTCTTTTTTTATTTTGTATATTCCTCTTTCCTCTTTTTGTCCCTTTCCCAGATCCACCAGGTAGCGACTCGCCCCATGAACGGAGGCCCACACATCTCCTGGTGCCCCTTTCTTCTCGTCACATCAAACATAAACAAACAAACAAACAAACATGAACGGCATCGCTCTTTGCCACGTGCCGTCGGCACGCTTCGCTCTTTGCCAGGTGTCTGCACCGTTGGCCTGCACGACGACAGCCAGGATGTCGTAATTGGTTGTACCGCATCTACATTGTTAAAGGATTAGTAAAAGGGGAAGGCGCTCGGGGAGCGCGAGGAATTTTGTCTGAACCGCCACCTCGACTAGATGTCTCCACATCGGGCCGTTCCACGGCCTGGAACCACGCTTGACAACTCGGTGCGTTGTGCCTTACCGGCCACCCTTCGTCATTGGTAGTCAGCTCAGCATAGACTCTAGATCAAGTATAAGACAAGGTGGCGTTATGTGCGGACCAGGGGCATTCCTTCTTAAAGGGGTCATGAAACGATTTTCTTACTTCTTCCTCCTTAGCTTCAATCCTCAACTCAAATGGGAATTGTGAAATCACGTCGTCATTCGGCACCGGTGCGATGATTCCTAGCTTCCACCGTGCTTTTTATGCACACCATAGAACTTGTCATTCGCCAGTGACGATAAGTTCCGCCAGGGCACTCATTGGCCGCGAACGCGAATCCAAATATTCGTCGAGGGATTGATTGTTGACGAGCGCATACGTCCGAGTGACGCAGTTCTCCTGTCCAATGCGTGAGCTGGGCTCGGCTGACGTCAGGTTGGAACCGCTGACGCGCTTTGGGAACCGCGGATGTATCATTGTGAAAAGGCGGAGAGCTTTCGATAAAAAAAGGTACGAAATAGTCCGCTTTCAAGTGTTCGTACCGAAAAGGTGGCTTCTGACTTCCTACCCTCTTTCTTTTGGCCAACTATACTTTGTTTCAACTTTGGTCCGAGCGCGGCCGATGTTATGTGCCGAAGGGCCAATCAAACAGCGAAAGAGGCACAACGTCATGGCGTGCTCTCTGCAGTTGATAGGACCAGCCGGTATTCGCCGTCTCTTTGTGCGTGCTCCACCGCCGGCTAGTCTTATCAAGCGCAGAGAGCACGCCATGACGATGCGCTTTTTGCGGTGTTTGATTGGCCCTTCGGCTCATAACATCGGCTGCGCTTGGACCTAAGCAGAAACGAAGTATAGACCGACACACTGCTTACAAACAAGCACGCGCTTGCCCACACCAGGTGAGGGCATTGCGAAAGCGCACAAACCAGATTCCCGTGAGGTGAAGCCTCTGCGCATGCACCGTGGCGACAACAGCGCCACCGCTGAGGAGCGACGTCAGAACCGCGTGTTGGTCTATAAACGATATGCGATTTGTAAAGTCCCAATTTAAAATCATTCATCCCAGCCCAAAATTCGTTTCATGGCCCCTTTAGAGATAAAATTTTGGTCGTCTGTATGGTGGTATTTGTTTGGGTCCAGCTAGCAGGCATGAAAGGTAATTGCGCTACTTTCCTGTGATCCAGTGACTTTAGGTTGGGCATGCCCACGATTTGCCCACGTGTACTTACACTCTAAGAAAAAATGGAGGAAAAAAGTAGCAACGGCGCGTCTTCCTCCCTTCTACTGACGCGCCCCCAAGCGGACACGAGAAAAGGGGAGGAACGAAACGTTTTTCTCCTTCTCCAGGCAGACGGGAGAAAGCTTTCGCCCTCCCGACTCATCTTCTTTCGGTTTCGTTTCTCGAGCAGGTCGCGCACGTTGTTTAATAAATAGCTGTTGAGTTGATTGAGCTTCAGCGGCAGCGAATGCCACCTGTAATTCCGTCTTCTAGTCTAAACGTGCAAAACATTTCGGTTGCATTGACGTTTTTATCACTAATTTTATCAAACGAGCAAACGAAGCCGCTAGAAACAGCGAAGTTCCGGAGCAGTGCCAACGGCGCCACGTACACTGGGGGATGGCCATCTCCGGATTTCGGGACTCGCGCGGCACGGAACTACAGTAGCGAAACCACGCTGAACTGTGTCGACGTTTCCGACGTTATGGAAACCCCAGGAACTGCGTCCAATACAGGCAGGTTTCGCTGCCGGCTGCCTGGGTGCCTTCCCTGCTGAGTTCGGTTCTGTTTTCCGATGCCGAGTGCAACCGGCGTTCAACGTGGTTCTGTGTTTGTGCGTGTCAGCAACGTAGCTGCAACATCGTGATGGCAGTGTTGTGGGTTGTGAACAGAAGACTGGAATTATCGCCGATGTTACCGTGTGTTCGCGTATCAGTGATGTAACAAGAAGATGAGATCGTAAACTGTTGGGCATTGATGCCGCTGGTCGGGCCGTGATCGGAGGGGGCCGGGTGTCGCAGGTTGACATTCCGCTTTATATTAAAAAGTTTAACACCACTTGAGGGATTACGTGCGATCTATCAACGTGCGGATAGTCATGGAACGCTGGTCTGAGCAGTAGAGGCTCCTATCGTACAGTGGCCAATGTAACTGTCGGACTTGTCTCGTCCCCGAGAGCGATTGCGCTCTGGGGCAAGGACTGAACAGTACGAAATTGTGACGAAAAGTACGTATATTTACAGTGTGGAATTTCGGCATTAAAGAAACAATAGTAGGTAAAATCGAAAAAAAAGAAGCTACCCTTTATTTTGCTGTTTAAATATACTACGGTTCCTGGAGGAACTGCCCTCCAAGTGGCGCGCTGGGACGAGCGCTAGAAGTTTTCGGGCTCGCCACGGCGTAGCTCCGTACCTGCCGCAAGTCGCGGCTTTGACTGCATTCAGGTTGATCGAAAAGCGATTTCTCAGCCCGTGAAGCATCACTTCTAGCTGAGTGAATATCCGCTCTACAGAGATTAATTCAAGACGGCAATTGCAGCTTTGCGCGAACAGCACAAATAGAAAAAACAATAGAAATACAGGCTACGACGTGCCGTGTGGGGAAACAAACCCATGGCTTCGAACCGCATTGGAGCGGCTTGATTTATTGCCTTTCAAGTAATTACGGCATGATGGAGCGTTTACTTTTTAATAAGAGATTCATCCCCTGAGCCATTCAAAATACTCTCAGAGGTACGACATTGCGGGGAAAAAATCAACATGCTGGCAATATATTTTTATTGCTTAGGGAGTCACCGAAAAGTTCCGTACGTTCAAAACGACCAGTATAAAAGGCGGAAACTCGGAGCAGGGGTGTAGTGTTCGGGTTAGTGTGGTGTTCCATTGTATTGATATTTGTGTGCGCCGTGTATGTGCTCAATGTCTGTTCACCTGATGCTTGTAATAAGCGTAATGTGTGTGTAGTAGAGGATCTCAAGCCAGGGGGGTAAAGGTGGGTGAGGAGGAGTGGCAAATCCCGTGCGCCGACATCCTGGGTCCCGAGTGAACAAACGCAAAAGAGAGCGACAGAACACGAGAGAAAGAAAGCAACGTTGCCATGGTAACGCGAAGAGTGAAAACTCTTAGCAATATAAACAGTGATAATTTAACGTTGTAAACTAAATTATGAGCTATTCTAACGCTTATAAAAAGCAATAAACTCATTACGCTGCATTAACTTCCCTTCTGTCGAAATCTCGGAAATCTGGTGGTTGCGCAGTTTCGTATTCCTCAACCG
Organism: Ixodes scapularis; assembly: GCF_016920785.2. Lineage (NCBI taxonomy): Eukaryota > Metazoa > Arthropoda > Arachnida > Ixodida > Ixodidae > Ixodes > Ixodes scapularis. The sequence continues at coordinate 36,524,795 of NW_024609838.1, read as the reverse complement.
CGCCCAGCCGCGCCCCACTGGCGAAGCCGGGTATATGGTTTAGTTTAGCGTTAACGCGAGGCCGTACATCTGCGCGCTTTTCAAAAAGAAAGCTTCGAAAGGAACGTGAATATCTTTCCACCGGTAAGTTCGTGAACTGTTGAAGTTCACGAAACTGCTCTGATGATGTAACCGTGTTTGGGACCCAGAAGGTCTGCCTGCATGATCCGCCGCTTGCGGCAGCCAGAATGTATGGGAAAATGGCGGACCTTTTCCTCTAGAGTTAGTATGTATGATCTCTATGTCTCAAGCGGAGTAGTTGCCTGAGAGAAGCAAATTATTTTGTTGAAGAACATGAATTGGGCGGTACCTAGCGCCACCTAGCCTAGCTACTTGCAATTACTCTGCTTGACCCCGCCATCTGGTGGCTAGCGATTTAACCTTCTTTCACGCTACACGATAGACAGCGGCTGCGAGTTTGTTCTTTCGAGAGCGGCGTTTGGTTTCGCGGATTGAGTTTGCCTTTCTCCGTGATGTGCGGTTGACGAAGGAATTGTGACTCGAGGAACACCAAAGGTAAGACGCAAAGTGCGCAAACTAACTGGGTATCGGTTGTCTCTGTTTAACATCGCAGTGCTGTCGACGAGAAGACTGAGTAGCTGCTTTCGAAACGCAAGTTTCTGTACCTGTGGGGGGAATCTGGCTTCGGAAATAAACACAGTTTGGGGGGAGCTGGTGTTACACTTTTATTTGCTGCTCGTCTCGTCCCGTACAAGAGACGTAGCGTCCTCGTCAAGCCTTATTGGGCTCGATTTGCTCGATTTGGGGTCGCCATATTGAGATGCAAGCGACGGAGGAACTTTGCTCCCCTGCTTCAGGGAAGAAAGTTTCTCCCTTTCTAAAGGAACATAGGTTGCAAGACCGCTCCTCCCCTAAGGGAGGACTATCCATACCCTTTTTTCTAAGAGTGTACCCTGACCTTGCCTTTACGTAGCAACGGTGAACCCACCGGTGTTTTGCACGGACAGCCAAAATGGGTGTTCTCACGCTTTGCCCACATGAATGCTAACTTTGCCCTCAAATAACGGAAGGGAACCTTCTGGGGTATTACGCGGACAGCCAAGCTCGGCATGCCCACGCTTTGCCCAGATGTACGCTAGATGTGCCCTTACATAGACGAGGTAGAATTAACTATAGTATTGCACGGACAACCAATTGGGCACGCCCACGCTTTGCTCACATCTACGCTAAATTAGCCCTCGGATAGCCGAGGCGAAACCTATCGAAAAATGGCACGGACAGTCAAGTTGGGGATGCCCCCGTTTTGCCCGTATCTACTCTAACGTTGCGTTCACATAGCCGAGTTGAATCCATTCAGAGTATTGCACGGATAGCAAAGTTGGGTATGCACACGCTTTGCCCCCTTCTACACCAACTTTAACATAACCGAGTTTAATCCACCGGAGCATTGCAAAAACGGCCAAATTAGATTTTTTTTTTGTTACGTGGGGGTGGCTTTTAGCTATAAATGTCTTATATCTATGCTACAAGGCCTGTTGTATGAGTGAATTGAAGCAATATTTTGTGATAATTGTTGTCATGCAGCCACTTATGGTAACTAGTGGTTGCACTGTGTTGGAGACCTGCAGCTATATGTAGGCGAGTGCGCTCAGTCTGTAGGCCAGGACGAGTCCATATAAGGTGACGCACATCCGCTTCCGTCGCGTCTAGAGGACACGTGGGGCATGTTGCCATTCGTGTACCGAGTAGAGAGCTCCATGGGCAGGCTACAGCCGGTGTAAGGACCACCCCAGCCCTCAGTCTCCGAAGCACAACTTCCTCCACCCTGGTGAGATGGCGGAGGAGGGAGCAGACACACGGAGGGATAAGAGCGCGTGTGTCCTGCCGGAGATTGTGTTTACGGGCGTGGAGGAGGGGAAGGGGTTCAGAGAGGAGGGGGAGGAAAGAGAGATCGAGATCAGATGGAAAGTGAGCTTGTTGATCCGCTGCAAGGTTGTATTGGTTCGTGGCATGACCTTGAATCCGGTACACCTTAATGCAGGTCGAGGTATTGCGGTGAAGGGTGTGTATCCTTTGACACAGTTACATTACTTTGAAAACCTTTTTGAGCTCTTTAAAGGGAAGCTACGGAGCTTCTTGAAAAAAATGAGTTAGAAGTGAATTCTAGTGTATTTTTACCTCGTGAACCCGAATAACCAAACCATTTGCCGCGTAAGTATTTCTAAACGCAAGAAAAACGCGAAAGATAGTCGCTGTACGTGACGTCATCGACGGATCTTTTGGCTTGCCAAGGCTAGGGAGGCGGGGCTTCAGCCCTATTTTCAGATTGCTCTTATGGCCCTCCGGCGCGTCGCATTGAAATATAATTGTGATATCTGTTATTCTAAAGGCCAAATGAACGCAATTCAAGCGTTTTTTCTCAAATGTAGAAGTGCCCCATCTTCCCTTTAATTGTCGCTAAGGAGTTTGTAAAAATGTGGAGATGGCGGATCGTCGGCAGCTTGGTGGTCACTGCTTGTAGAGCGTCGTGGATGGCCTGTAGTTCCATGGCAAGAGGGTCGGCTTCCTGAGATATATATCGCTGATGCCTCTGGATGCAAGTATGTGTGGAGCTGAGGAATGAGACTCGGCCACCGTCTGGGAAGATCGCTGCATCCGTGTAAACTTGACAGCGGTCGTCATGATGGGTTTCGGGGCAGAGACGTTCCGAGGGTGTGCCCCACTGATCGCGACGTCGTACTAAGTCGGGAATGCCCCCGCTTTGCCAATATGTACACTAACTTTGCCATCACATAGCCGAGGTGAAGCTAACCGTAGAATTGTACAGACAGACAAGTTGGGTATTTCCACGCTTGACCCATACCTACACCAACTTCACTCTAACATAACCAAGGTGAACCTACAAGAGCATGGCACGAACAGTCGAGCTTGTCATACCTACGCTTTGCCCATATGTGCACCAACTTTGCCCTCACATAGACGAGGTGGAGCTAATCGGAGCGTTGCAGGGACAGACAAGTTTAGGTATGCCCACACTTTACTCAGACCTTCGCTAACGTTTCTCTAGGACAGCCGGGGCAGCTCGAATGGGTATATTTCAAGATACCCCATTCGCGTTTCTTTTTTCTCATTTCGCCCCATTCTCATTGAACCTTCTCGTTCAGACCTTCACAAAACATCTAATCTTTTTTTTTTTTTTTTTCGTATTTCGGAGTATTCGGATCTGATTCTATTCGCTGTTGGTCCGTTCGCACTTGGTCCCGTTTGCACTACGACCGCTGCGCAACCTACGAGCCATCAGAGCAAATTTACGACTGCGAACATACGTGATACTCCTGTTGAGCGCAGTGAAGCCCGGTGCTTAAAATCACAAGACACTCTTTCAGCGTTCGATTGGCTTCGACGGCTCGTCCGCTCCAGTTATTATAAAAAGAAACAGTATATTCGCGTCTCCAGCTCGACGCTCGCCCTCCCGCGGCGGAAACGGGAAGCGCTCTAGTGAGGGTCCCCCAATTCTCCTGCTCAGCGGGCACGGCGGAACTGCTCGCGATCATGGCTCGCGAAACGTCGTTTCCGAATGCAAAAAACACTCGTCATTGTCCCAACGTAGTGCTTTACAGCCGCTATGGGATGGTACCTTGTTAGAATTGAAGCATTGCGCATAGAAGCAAGCGCTGTGCGTTTGCGCTAGAGTTGCGTGCCCCACGTTGTGCGCGCGCCTCATCGCCATGCGCCATCCAGGAACGCAATTTTGGACTCCGCGCACGCGCAGTGTGCAAAACGCAAAGCTAACGTAAACACGCAGCGCTTCCGTTCGCTCGTATACGCAATACTAAAACTGACCACTGTTTCATTGGCTTCTAACACCAACGAAACATGCTGCAGTGAGCATACGGCGCAAGCAGGTAGGCGTTCCTTCGAACTGGAAAGACTGAGATTGGCAAAACGACGGAGCGTAAAAATGAAAGTAACTAAAAGTTATAAAAAAACAACTAATCATTTAAAAAAAGTTGTTGTTTTTAAGTTTATTTTTTTTTTTTTTACTTTTCGGCATTTGGTCTCGAAAGATATTGGCGGCGACTTTGGACGTTTTGCCGATTTTTAAAAGTCGCGACTTTGATAGCAAAATATACTTTACCCACAATTAATGTAATTTTACATGGATTTTTCACATTAGCTAAAATGTTTTCATTGATTTTAGACTTTTCTATTTTATTACTTGGTAATTAAAAATGCTGTAATCGGCACCGATGATGATATTTAGCACTCTTTTGATGGTCATATTTGTTCGTGCGTTTAAGATTAGATCATAAGCAACAACTTATATTAGAGCTTAAAAATTATGTATTAATATATCTGAATTTTAATATATTAATATTAATAAAAATCGCGGCAATTAACGCCAAGATCACAAAAATACGCCATTTAACCATAATAGTCTTTCCAGAAATGTATAACTTTTTGTTTTTCCTTGTAGCATATAAAAAACCATGACATCTATACCAAGATAGAGAAACAGTCAAACACTGGATGTAATATAAAGTCCTGTGCGTCACGCGTTGCCTATAAAATACACATACACACACTTCAGCTGTCTGACTCGGATACCGTCTTTGGGTTGTTCCGGTGAGAACAGCGTTTATTAATTTAAACTTTTTATGGACATGTTGTGCAATATGGAATTATTCTATTATTCTTATGCTGGGAATAATGTTAAACCAATTAATTATTTAAATACCCAAAAATTCATTAAAAGGCCCGCAGTTCATTATTTCCCATGACAATTATTTGAGCGAGAAAGGGCAGCGAGAACGCACAAATATCAGGACAGATTTTTTCAACAACTACAAATTGTCACGACCTTTCTGGAACGTGGACGAAGGGGGCCGAAGCACCCGCCGAGGAGAGACGACACGCAGCCTGGTTGAGGGTGGACGATGACTGACCGGAGCAGCGTGTGCTCAACGGTGTTTATTGGGTGAGGTGAACAATGTTGCCCGCCGAGCCAGGCGGCCGCAGACGGGCGGACTGGAGGGGGGCGCCACTAACTTGTTACACAAATATAAGCCTGGATCGAACATGTATGTTACAAAATAAAGTTTCCGCGAACAACTTCTCTAACTAAATAATTACGATATGAGACACATCTTCAGTTAAGAATCCAAGATCAAGACATATCGAGAAATTAAATCCAAAATAGACGTTAGTTTTGGTTTCGCTCCACAATTAAAATGTGCATCCTTGCGTAAATATTACGCTAAACACCGTTTTTGTTTTCAGGGTAAAGAGGTGACCTGCGCTCATAACACCCTAGCTTCCCCGTATTACCAGAAATAATTTCTGTCGCTCAGAGAGTCCATCACACTAGACAAGCTCAACAGCAGCACGCATCTCCGACCTTCGCTATAAGAGCCATTTTGAAAAATGAGTAGCACCGCCTATAGTTAGTTCGAGTCGCGAATAGGGAAGAAAAACCACCCTAAACTGAACCGAGACAAAAAGGGACGTCTGGAGCGGTGTTTCTACACAAAGGCTCACTTCGTGCTTGATTGTCCAGCGCCCGTGACCAGTGGCGGGGGTGATTTGATTAAACTTTCTCGGGGATATGCGGTGATCAAGTCACAACACTGGCTCCTAAAGCCCTCCATTTATTTTATTTCTGCTTTTTAGAGGAAGAAATTCGAAGGACGGAACAAGAACGGTAAACGCGGGGGATCCAACCGAGAAGCACGTTTTGAGAATGGTTCTTTTAAGAAGGACCAAAATAGAAGGTCGAAAAGAAAACAGGCTCAAACGATAACAACCCGCTCGAACGTATACAAGAACATTGCACGGGTCCCCCAAGTTTGGCATGCCCACACTTTTCTCACACCTACTTCAAGATTTCTTTAGGATAGCCGAAATCTAACATACCGGAGCATTGCACAGGTCACCGAAATTGGGCATGCCCACGCTGTGCCCAGTAGGCACCAACCGGGGCTTCGTAGGGGCCGACCTATCCCACATTGCCGAAATGAGCACGACTTGGGCCCCTCGTCATGTGCTACCTGGGCTGCACCGGCAGCTTTTGCTTTGTCTGCTTTGAAAGCAATATCAATATTTTAGTCTTTGAATAAAAAAAAAGTTCAAAACAGCTGAAAAACTTGTGTAAAGAAAGAGGAAGTCTGTATAGGTACGTACCAAAAGGAGGGACGAAAGGGTGCTTTGCTTCCAGCTTGTACCAGTTGTTGGCTTCGTCTTCAATCTCGTGACCTAGGGCCATTAGGTGACTGTCGTTCATCTTCTCGAGGACTTCCCAGATATTCTCGACAGGGTTCAGGAAGAGGGCGTCAGCGTCCACGTATAAGACCGCATCCTCCATCGGAAGCATGTCCTGCAAAGAATGCCGTGGAGAGCTTGACATCGAATAATACACCACTGAGTTGTGTGAGTACGTCTCTCCGCTTTTGAATAGTTTCAAGCTGTAATGGACCCAACGGAATTCGAAATCCTGATAAGTATATTAACTGTATTTTATTTCATTTCATTTCATTTCATTTCATTTCATTTATTGTTCTCTCAGGGCCCGAAGGCATTACAGAGAGGAGTGGGTTTTTTTTTAGAGCGCAGCTCTTAGGGGCCCGTTTCCAGCCTGAGCGGCGTCGGCGTCGCCGTCGCCGTCGGCGTCGGCGTCGGCGTCGGCGTCGGCGTAACCGCGCCCCTCCCTCTCCTCCTCCTCCCCCTCCTCCTCCTCTTCCTCCCCCTCCTTCTCCTCCTCCCCTCATTGTGTAGTATGGTCCGGGCGGGTCACGTGACCTCGGGGGGAGGGGGTCACATGACCCGTTTCCAGTCTGTGCGACGTCGGCGTTGGCGTCGGCGTCGGCGTCGCCCCTCCCCCTCCTCCTCCTCCCCCGCCAAGGTCACGTGACCTCGGGGGGTGACTCCCCTCCCCCGCCGGTCACGTGACGGCCCGCCCAAGGTCATGTGATCCCGTCCCCTCGAAGTCACGTGACCCCCCGGACCTCTGCCCTCCTCCTCCCCCTCCTCCTCCTCCCCTCATTGTCTAGTTAGGTTCGGGGGGGAAAGGGTCGCGTAAGAGCACAGCTCTTACGCGACCCTTTCCGGCTTGAGCGGCAAGGAGGAAAGCAGTACGAAGGTGGAGGAGGGGGGGAGGAGAGACGAGGAGGCGGAGGCGAGGGGAGGGGATTAGCTTGAAGGACGAGGAGATGGTAAAGGAGAGGGAGGGGGAGCAGGAGGGGAGGAGAACTAGCAGGCATGATCACGAGGGAGGAGGAGGAATATACCCTCCACTCCTCCTCAAAAGCTGCGCTCCAATTCGGCGTTACAGGAAGTTGTAAATGGCTTTCACTTTTTTTAACGGAAACATATGAGTATAACGATAGATAAGGCAAGACATAAAACAAAAGTTATTGAACATCAAAAAACTTAGTAATGGCAATTTTAAAATCAGTAGCATCAGTTATCGAGACTATGGGTGCAGGAAGGCGATTCCAATCTATTGAGGTCTGAGGGAGAAAGGAGGCATTGAAAGATGAGGTGTTACACTGGGGGACGCCCACTTTTAGATGGTGATTAGTTCGTAGCGAAATGTAAGATGGTTCTAAGAATAATGTTTGACGAAGTGTTGAATTAGAGTGAAAAATCTTCTGAAAAAGACAAAGCCGGGATATTTTCCTGCGAAGAGAGAGGTTAGGCAAGGAAAGGAATGCTTTCATGAATGTGACGCTGGATGTGCGATGATAGTTCGAGAGAATGAAACGAGCGGAACGATTTTGTATGGACCCAACAGCGGATGAAAGGGTGATACCGGGGTCCCAGATAGAGGCTGCATATTCCAGTTTAGTACGGACTAAAGTCTTATAGATTAGAAGCTTTAATTAAACAGGAGTAAGCGAAAGGTTTCTTTTGAGGTAACCTAGTAAGCGATTAGCGCTGTTAGTGACATATTCAACATGTAAATTCCAGGAAAGGTCATTGGTTAGATGCACACCAAGATATTTATAGGAAGTAACAGAAAGTAGGGGGGAGTTAATGATGTTGTAGGATGGACAAGTGTTATTATGCCTGGACACTCTCATAGATCTACATTTAGATGTGTTGAGTTCCATATGCCATTCTGAGCACCATTGTGTGACGTTGTTTATATCAGTTTGAAGAACAGAAATGTCAGAGTCGTTAATAATTTCCTTATAAATGACACAGTCGTCAGCGTACAAGCTGATGGAAGAGGAAACATGCATAGGAAGATCGTTAATATAAATAAGAAATAGTAGTGGACCGAGCACAGAACCTTGAGGAACACCAGAGTTAACACTTGATAATGATGAGTTAGTTCCGTTGGCGCAAACAAATTGAAAACGATTTGTTAAAAACGATTCTATCCAATTGAGTATGTTGTTATCTATGTTTAAGTTACGAAGTTTATGGAGAAGGAGTACATGGGGTACTTTATCGAAGGCTTTGGAGAAGTCAAGGAATATGCAATCTGTCCTGGAACCCCGGTCGAGAACGACGTGAAGGTCATGGGTAAAAGTTTGGAGTTGTGTTTCACATGAATAGAATTTTCGAAAACCATGCTGTGCTGGGTGAAAAAAAGAGTTCGAGTCTAGAAAGTTAATAACTTTCTAGACTAAGAACTTTCTAGACGTTCTAGAAAGTTCTAGTTAAGAACTTTCTAGACGTTCACGTGTAACTGTTTGTCTGGTGATTGTGGTGAGAATGAAAAATAGTCTCAACGTTTAACATGAAGTAATGGTGCTCAGATGTTACGATTGCGAGCTTGAAGAGGGTCATAAAAGCTAAAGTTTTACAAGGCGATGAACAATGTATGTTCTCGAAAAAAAAATCAAGAGTGTAGATACTCGTTTTATAGGTCACCATCACCAATAGTGACAGGAAACAAAAGCTGTGATGATGATGATAATGTCTAATCATTGACGCAATTTAAAGGCATGGTACAATAGCATTTGTTGTTTCCCTAAATATTGCATAGAATAAACTCTTGACGTTCATAACCTGCAAAACATGCGCTCGCTCCTCGCGTAAATGAAGTAGCGCAAAAACAAATGGGAGAAAAGCGTCCAGCGTTCACAACCTCAGCTCGCAAACAGGTATGGTCTCCTGCACTGCTATACTGGGCCCGTTTGATCGAAGCTGGTTAACTTTAGCCGTGACAGAAAGTTAACCACCCTTCCCTACTAAGTACGTACAAGCACCTAGCGAAATTCTAGAAGAGCTTAAAATTGATGGTACCGTATATATGCAAGCCTCATTGGCAAACAAATTTAATACACATATTTTGCTATGAGGTGCCTGTGAATTGTCGACCGTATGTAATACCCATCTGTTCTGATATTAAGCTAAATATTTTGAGAACCAACATTGAAATAGAAGTCTGCAATGTGCTAATGTCCATAAAAATAACTGCGCATATGGTGTTGATGATATTAAGGTTATCCCTATTAAACCAGTAATGAAGCTAGTATTGCCTCCTCTTGTTGAGATTTGTAATAAAATAATGGTTTATGGTATATTTACAGAAAAAAATTGCAAAGGTCAGTGTCATTTACAAGGGAGTCACATATGAGAACCTTAATAATTACAGGCCCACATCTGTAGTGTAACTTTTTTTCCAAGTTGTAGAAAAATAATTAATTGAAGATTTTACACGCTTTCACGGTTAAAAATATCATATATAAAAACAGTTCATTTTTCAAAAGGAGAAATAAAACTGAATCAGCCCTAATTGATATCGAAGATAAAATCATTATTAATATAGAAAACTATGCATATATCATTGAAGAATTTCTAGATTTCAGAAAGGCGTTTGATTCAATAAAACATGAACTTTTACTGAGAAAACTATCGACGTCCGGAATTAGAGGTAAGGCACTAGAATTAATTCGCAGCTATTTATATTCGTGTTTTCAATAGACGGTATTTAATGGGTTTGAGTCTCAACTCGCACCCATAATATACGGCGTCCCGCAACTGTACATGCTAGGACCACTATTATTCTTAATTTATATAACGTCATTGTTTATATATCCAAATCACGTGATACTATTTAATATGATGATGATACCAATTTCTTTTTTTTTTCAAGTGGAAATCTGGATCCGCTAAAGGAATTCCAAATAGCTGGCTCAGAAAACTATCATTGTGGCTAAAATGTAACCAGCTTAATCTTGACACTAGTAAAACAACATATGTATTGTTCAGATAAAAATTTAAGAAAAAACACTTCACGATCTTTGAACATTTTGTGTTTTTTTTAGGGGGAAAACATTTGAAGTCGTAAAATACCACAAGTTTTTCGGCGTGTGGTTTGAAGAAACGCTCTGTTGGACTGCACACATTGAAAAAAATTGGGGTTGATATTTTAGGAGCAATAGGAACATCAAACAAACGAAGGATTTACTACCAAAAAGATTGAAACTGCAATTATATTATTCACTTATCTACTCACGCCTACAGTACTGTATACTAGTATGGGAGCTACAATGCAAAAAAAAAAGAAACACAAAGTATGCATTTTGCAAAACAAAACCGTTCGATTTATTAAGGACGGTAAAAGGTACGACCAATCATTTCCGATCTGTCGGAATTATAGAAAAAACTGAATATAGAAAAATATCCTGCTCCTTAAATTATCCATTTTTATTTTTAATTCAATTATAACAAAAAAATAATTTTTCATATTTACTATAAAACCTCAGCAAGTTACAGATTCAGAAGCGCATAATACACGTAACCTATGTTCGACCTAATTACTGTACACAGCACCTGACATACCTCGTACCAGATCTACTGAACACACACTCAACTACAGCAGAAACGGCCCAGGCACACATTTCGATTTTTGTTACAAAAACATAGAGTATTTACTAAGCCTCTCATGATCTGCAGTTAGTACGAAGTTGACAGCTATGTGTTATCGTGTATATTGGATTTTGAAATTCCTGTATTTTTGCATAATTATTGTTTTATATTCCCCTTTCTCCTACGATTGCTGTAAGAAGGGGTTGGAGCCTCGTCAGAAGGAAACTTGTCTTCTTTTGCACCAGCCCCCCAGACCCCTTCTTTGTGTCTGAGATAAAGGATACATACGTATGGGAATCTCCGTGACTAAGGCAATAATCCGATCCCCATTGATCCATCATTAACTTTAGCAAAGAAAAGGCGGAAAGGAAAAGTTCCACTTATCCACTTCATATTGCACATAAAAAAAGCGCTTCTTGGTCAGCGTTAAGTGCGATTATACTTAGGTTACGCAGTGCCAATAAGCTTGTTTAAAGTTAGAAACATTCTAGCCCAAGATCGTTGCACGGTCACTTTAAGCTCTGCTACTGCGGAAAAAGAAATGTATCCTCGAGGGAGTAGTTCTTCAAAGCTAGCCCGTTTTCGGCGGTACATTACACCAAAACCTCATTCTGAGACCGTGTTGTGACGCAATCCAAGTACCCACCGGGAGAAAAAGTCGCTGTGTTGCACAAGGCTTGAAGAGTTTGTTCCACTTGTCTGGGGAACATGACCAAGCGCAGGTCATAGGTGATCCTGGCCAAGACACTGGCTGGCCACAGCATGATCTGGGCGACCAGAATAACGAAACATCACAGTATATGCAGACTGTCCACGCAAGCATGTAAAAAAAAAATCTAGTTTTTTTTTATGGTATGCTTTCTATCTAAATTTAACGAGATGTAGTTATGTAGAAGTCAACATTTATTTTATGAGGTAAAGATCAGATTTCATATACTGAGACTGGCTACTTCGAAATCAAGAAATGAAAAGGACGCGTGATGTATGAACTATACAACGAGGGGCCGTTGAAGATACCGTCGGCGGCGATTGATAGGCAGTTCAGCGTAGTTAGCAGACGAGCGTCGGCGCGACGCAGCAGGCTCCTCAATGACGAAGCATCGGCTCACGACATCACGGGGTGCATCAATAAGGTGCCAAAACATAGCCCAGCGGGCGTATAACGTCACAACTTCAAACAGCAGTCAATAGATAGGGAGCAGGGCGCGATAAACCTTCTCTCTTCGCGCTTACTTTAGTTACCAAAATAAGTTGCTCGCAATACAAGGCCACTAAGAATTTAAGGCCTTACAAGCACCCACGGAAGATAAACAGAACCCACGGAAAACTCATTAAAGCGTGCTCGTGACACACTCTACTGCTGAATAAATTTGTACTTGTCCTGATCATTCGGATAAACCAGAAGAGTACTTAAATGTGTGTGTCGTGTGTGCAGCCACATTCTAAAACCCCTAAAGCATTGCGTAACATGAAGACAATTCATTACGCACGTATAATGTATACACGACAAATTCTTAGCTCCCCGAGTTCTTTTTTTTTCACATTGATAAAGACAAGTTTGAGGTTTTATGTACGGTCGCTGGTTAACCTCCTGGCCAATCTTTAACGACTCTCAGAGTGACTTGCTGCAGCAAAGACGTGTGGTTCGTCTTATGGTGACTGGGACCACTCTTAGGCGCTGTGAATTACCCTGTCTTGAAGAAGCTTGATGTTCTCCTCATCGGCGTACAAAATCAGTCTTAGGGGAGCTCTTGAGAAGGCGACGGCTGACTTGAGATTGGCCATGGTCAGCTCCAAGCTGCCCGCGCACGTTATCACTACCAACGTCACAGGTTCCCTGCGTCAGTTCCAAAGTGTGTTCCCTTTGCTTACAGAATCACTCCATCAACTTTTGGTACGCGGTGCATTCATCTCTTTAATTCGCATATCATCCCGGTTCAATTCGGATGAACCTTGTGCCGGCACGCTGCCGTGCCATCACAGCTGCATAATAAACGTTAATATATTAAGCGAGGATGAGAGTATTTAAACATAAAAATGTACAAAAATTGTAGATTTTATAAACAAAAAACAAAAAAATTACATATCCACAACCAAACCTATTTTCCCACAGAATATGGCTGCTCAATCTAATCTTTTATCTATTGTAAAAGCAGCACGTTTTATGTCTTAAACCGTTGAGTTTATACTATTGGAAAATTTTTGAGTTTCATCTTTTAGGCTTTGGCTTTCTTTGTGAATGGCCCTTGCCTTACGGAGGTTCTGATAATGTCATTCCTACTGGATTTTAGAGAACTTGTATCGCTGTTTTCTACAAAAACGTAACTGCATCTTAAAGTTATGCTTTTTAATGATTAAAAAAGTAATTATCTAGAACTTAAGGTGATTTGCGTGCCGTTTTTTTTATTTTGCACCTGTGATTTATTTATAATAAGTAACACAATTTTGTGAGTGTCTTTATGCTTTGGAATGCATAGTGAAGCCTTGGAAATTAATATATAATTAGGAAGAAAGTTTTAGTGGAAAGTACAGGGTGTCACAACAGAAAATTCACACGGTCTTTTTTACCGAAAAAATAAACTAGGCATCGCCGAACGCTCATTCTACGCCCAAAGGTAGCACTAGTGGTCACAACCAGATGCCAAAGTTTCAGCCCTATTCGATAACTTAATCAAAAGTTATAAGCTATTTTCTGAAAATTTCAATGGGAAAATGGCAGCCGACGGAGTTTTCGAACACATGGGGCTCTATAGCACCAGAAACCGAAAACGGGCAAAAATGGGCTCAATTCTCCCATTGAAATTTTCAGGAAATCACTTACAACTTTTGATTAAGTTATCGGATTGGGCTGAAACTTTGGCATCTGGTTGAGATCTCTAGCTCTACCTTTGGGCGAGGAATGAGCGTTCGGCGATGCCTAGTTTATTTTTGCGGTAAAAAAAAAAAAAACATGTAAATTTTCTTTTGTGACACCCTGTACTCTTGGAACCGGTCGGAAGGAATGGCCTTACTGTGAATATCTATTCGGAAATAGCTTTTGTTTGAGAAAGAAATATTTTAAATCTAATCGAGGATTAAAAGTCTGCGTTAAAAATATGTCTGCATAGTGTATTTGAGTAATATCGTGTTAATAAATAAATAAATATTAAGGAACCTCCATCTTGCCTTGAACCATGGTTCACGCCTTTTTACGCTTGAGTGTTACCGACTGCGTTGCAACCGCTTGCGACTGCTTACGACGGGAGAGCTCAGCGGCGCCATCTATCGGGTTGCCCCGAAACACCTCAGATCTGCGTAAGCTTGCTGTTATCGCCTGGAGGTTCTTGCAGATGAAATGTATGCACTATCTATGAGATATGGTTCCTCATTGCTTTGTCAAAATTATCTCAAGCCCAAGGTGGAAAACTAATGTCGCGTTAAAATCGGAAAACATAATGAGCTGGGAAGCGTCACAGGGCGAGCCGAAAGGTGCGGTTGCGAAATACTTAATCACATTTTAATGCAAATGTGGGAAGCCGCCTTTAGGCTTTGCAGCCGCAGCCGTACTGCGCCGGCCAAATTGCCATTTGCTGCGGAGACACTATCGACCACGTGCGCGACCAAAAGCATAGCTGTGGTCGACCTTTCACGATTGGCGATAATAATAATAATAATAATGATAAGTATATTGGAGTTTTTTTTTATGATCATGCAGTGCTGTCTCAAGAAGTGATTGTGTGGGAAAACAGGCAGTCGATAAAATAAGCGAACATAAAAAGAACGACACAAGCAAAATACACCCAACCGACTTACACCGTCATTACACAATCCTATAAAAGTTTTTGTATGACTGCGGAAAACTACAATGTGCTAATATAACAATATTTTTTTATCAAACAAATCCACACAAAAGCAACAAATATTAGCAAAAAAAAAAAAACAGCCAGAAAAATAAGATTACTAAAACACAAGGCCAAATAATGTTTGTGCAACTATATCTTATAAGTTTCTCTACGAGAATATAAAACGCTAACCATTAAATTTAATACATTAAAAATATTACTCTAAAAGTGCAAAGAAAATTCGAAAGGACAATATTTAACGTTCGTAGAGACTTAAAACCAAAATCAATGCTGAAAGGCACAATCTAAAATTCACAGACAGGTAAAACCCACAGCTAACCTAAACGATACTTTTAGAATTCATAGAACCTGGAAAGCACAAACATTGCCAAAAGACACAATTGAAAAGATATCAGGTTGGAATGTTCATGATTTTGCAGAGGAGTACTGGTCCTAGTCTGACAAAAGTATACTCACACAGACCGCCACTGATTCAGAAACTTCGTTGTCGGGGTAACATTGCGAGGATAAAAGGGGACTTTTTTTTTTTTTTTTAGACTTGCCTCCGCAACGCTTGATGACGTAATTATGGGATAAAAACACCCACCTGACGACAGTCGAGCGCGGCTCATGGATTACATAGAGAACTGCGTGAGTAGTCGACTTCGGCTCATGACAATCAATGTCTCGGCGGACACTTGGGTAATGGCTTGTATCCAACCACAGCAGTGATCAGAATAGTCCAACTCTAACAACGCCTGAGCTAAGCACGGGTTTCCTACTTTGCCAACCCCAGCGCGTGGCAGAGGCACTAGGCCACGTGGCCACTTGTTCTCGCTCAGAGCTGAGGGGACGAACGATGTTCATATTTCTCGAATTTCTTTCGCGACTGCCATTGCCCAGAAAGAAAAACTAAAGCAAGTTTATTCAGTTATTAACGTAAGGGAGGGACTCTAAGTAATATTTAGCGAAAGTAGAAAAGTCGTTTACTGCGTCCTTTAAAGCCAAAAGCAATGCCGAAAGACAGTCTGAAATTCATAGAGATGTAAAACCAAAAACGAGAAGCTAAAATGCACAATTCAGAATTCTTAGAGGCGCCAAACTAGAAACAATTCCAACACGCTCAATATGACGTCTTGAGCGGGATGACAGTCTACGTTAATTATTAAAGTTAAGAGGAATGTCAGACTGTCTACTTTGACGGTGTTGGTTCCATGACGCAATAGAGAGTTTTAGTAGATCGTGTTTCCAGTCCACGCTAATCGTAGCGGGAGCTCGCGCTGCCACTTCGATGCATGCTCTGAAGCGCGCGCTCGTAGCGGTATCGGGCCTTAGAAAACGATCGACTAAAACTCCCTACTGACTCACAGCTTTCAATGTACCTTTTACACACGCCCATAAAATTGTTGGTAGCAATCAATAATCCCGGACAGGACGTCACAAAGTGAAAGAATAATGGACACTGGAACAACTCGTCGCCAATGGAAACGATCTCAAGGTAGACGGACTTCCGGCTGTCTAAACGTGAGTACCGCAAATATGGTACATTAAAACATGCATTACTATTTTTTTCTAACGACAGGCTGGAGCTTAGTAAGTTAGATTAAAATCACTGGATCCTCGGAAAGAACTGCATAGCTGCCCCTCCCCAGTGAAAAAGCCATTTGTATGAGACTTGTGTCCAATGAACACATGAAGCATACAATATATATAAGAACATATAAGAAACTTAAGAAACTTCTCATAAGTTTTTGATATGTTCTTATATGTCTAATAGAGTTTTTGTATAGTTCTAATATGGTTCTTATATGGTTCTTATATGTTCTTATATATTTCGTATGAATCATATGTTTTATTGGACACAGAAATGTCTCATAGAAATGCGATTTTTTAATCTGGCTCCGCCTCTCCATTATAGGTGAGCTGATCCAAGTTCCCGGTAATGGGTTGCGTTGTAAAGGCAAGTCTTGTATAGACCCTTCTCCAGGCGATCGCCAAAAGAACCAAGAAGCGCGGGATCTGTTCAAATATTTCAGATACTCTTGTAAACCAAAATGTCTCCTTCAAGACGTTAAATCGTGGAGCCGAAAGCCCTCGTTAAACCTCCAACTTCGCTGTCCGTGTAGCGTTTATGCTTTCTAGTACTGGTGATAAAGCAAGCTCGACAGACTTGCAACGACGGAGCGACCGGAGGTCGCTTGGGAAGCAAGCCGCGGTTTATGTTTGCAAAGAGTAAAAAGGCCGAGATTTCGCTATCCACACACAGGCGAAACAAGCGGACAGGTTCTCTCCGCCACCACGCGGCGTTGGTGCTTGGCGGCATTGAAAAATAAATTTAATCTCTTAAAATAGGCAGAACCGACCTCATGAAGCTTTAGAATCTCTCCTAAAATAAACAGAACAATACCATTATAAGAGATCTGGATAAATAAGCAGATAGACCGACCTCAACACGCTTTCGGTACACTGTACTTTCGGCGCACGCGTGACGCCGCCATGAATTTGGTTCACAGAATGCTGCAGTGCACGCGACGGTTCGTGCTATCTCGTGCTCTGCACGCGCACAACTCCAGCGAGGTTGGCTCACGCGCAAAAACACTAAAGTTCCCTCGATGCATTGCTGTAGCGGTGGCGTAGACAAACTGGCTGGTGACATCGGTCTTAAATTGGCGAGGCACGACGTCTGTAAAATGAAGCTCCATAGCGATCTTGGCGCGACCGTTCAGAACGACACTTTCGAAGCTTGGAAAATCTGAAAGGACCAAAATGGCGATTGCAACAGAAACCAATCAGCCAATCACATTGCGAGGTTTTGGTCGTCTGCATCTCAGTATTTCTTTGTGTCTTGCTAGCAGGCAGGGAAGGTAATGGCGTTTGCTTTTTCACGATCCAGTTACTTCAGGTTGGGTCATGCTTAATCAATAGAGAGTTTTAGAATAGGGGCCCCCAAAGCTTGGGGGCCCCAAAGAAATAGGGGCTCACCACTGCGCATGCACAGAACCCAAAATCTGTTTGGGGCTTTGGGTTGGCGCTTGGGGTCGTGTTGCGTCGGCATACATGGCGGCGCCCTTTCTGCTCGCTTCGGAGCAAATTCGTCATGGTCGCTGCAGTATTAGCCCATTTCAATGCCAATGAATAGTGCAACCGGCTTTCGCTTTGCTTAATCTCGCTCAAATCACAAAGAATGAGCGGTGAGCTCGCCCCATCTTAAAGATCGTCCCCGATTCTGGCCGTTTCTAAGCCTAAACATACGCGGTAACCGTTGACATGGCAACGTAGTGCTACTCCGTGGCTCCGAGTAGATTTCGTTCGTGGCACGATACCTGCATCTTGAAAACAAGTTTTTCAAGGCTTCACAGTCGCTCCAGCTCAGATCTAAATAGTGCAGCTGCTCGCAGAGTATGCGCGCTCGCGTTCGTCTCAGTTTTGGCATAGTTGAAGGGCAAAATCTTCGGCTGCATATGGTCAAAGCGCACACGAACGCCCAAAAAATTCGAGAACGAGCCATACCTAAAACAGCGCGCAAGCAAAGGAGGAAGAAAATAGAACACAGGAAAGAGCGCTGACTCCCAACTTATGAATTGTTAAAGAAAGAGAAAGAGGAAGCTTCAGACATGAAGCCCACGCGCACGCACAAGGTATAAAGAAGAAAGAATAAAAACATATAAACTACTAAGTTGCAGTAGAAAAGGAGAAAACTGACATTATAAGGTCACGACGGAAAAAAAGATGATAAAAAAGAAGAAAACAACAACGCGGTCTTCATATCTGAAGCTTCCTCTTCCTCTTTCTTTCACAATACATAAGTTGGCAGTCAGCGCCCCTTCCTGTGTTTTGTTATCTTCCTCCTTTGCTTGTGCGCTGTTTTAGGTATGTCTTCTAAGTACCAGCTAGCTCAACTCTCTATGTTACTACGAGAACAAGCGCCAAATTAGAGCGCTACGGATTGGATTGTTTCGGCTACACCCGAAGCGGGATGGCCGAACGAGTCGAGGCCGATCCAAGGCCAGAAGAAAATGACGGAAGAGAAGGCTCCCGCGCGCGTTCGCTTCTTGATCGACGATGACATTTATGTGCTACGCGAAGTGTACGCCACTAACCCATTCCAAGATTCCAGGAGATGGACTTCAATTGCCGAAAGGGTCTCCGAAGCAATCGGAAGAAATTTCGCCACGCGGGCCATCCGCGACCGGGTCGACCTGCTGCTGGCACAGTTTAATACAAAGCACAGATTTCCCGGTGACTTTTCGTAAAGTTACGTTAAAACGAAATAAAAAAAAGACAGGTCTGTGTGAACGAGCTTTTAGCCACGGAGTAGCAATACGTCACCATGTCAACAGTTACGACGTATGTTTAGGCCTAGGAACGGCCAGAATCAGGTACGATCTTTAAAATGGGGCGAGCCCACCGCTCATTCTTTGTGACTTGAGCGAGATTAAGCAAAGCGAAAGCCGGTTGCACTATTCATTGGCAATGAAATTGTCTAATACTGCAGCGACCATGACGAATTTGCACCGAAGCGAGCGGAAAGGGCGCCGCCATGTTTGCCGATACAACCCGGCCCCAAGCAATTGGGCGCCCCACGCTATTTCTTGAATTTCACGTTGGGGGCGCGAGCCAACCCAAAACCCCAAACGGAGTTTGGGTTCTACGCATGCGCAGTGCTGAGCCCCTATTTCTTTGGGGCCCCAAAGCTTTGGGACCCCCGGTCATAAAACTCTGTATAACTGTGCTGCTGCTTCAGCTACAGGATGGGCTAAAAGCAAGCTACACCTACCAACGTCGTGCCTGTGACCGGGGAATGGCCCGTCGAGTTCGCAGATAATTCCACTGGCGCACATGATAGCTTGGTATTTGAGGGCGTGCACTCTCTTGCGACCAGAAAAGTAAATCTTTTGATTCAGAGACGGTTGGCAGATGGGTCTTGCTATGCCGTTCCAACTGGTGTTACCCTCCCAGTTATTTGAACCGCAAGCCACAATAAAGTGTCGTTTCAGCGCAAATGTTTTGCGTTTTAATCATTTTTCACTGTTAAGAAGTTCGTTCGTTGTCCACAATGGCGCTGCATGCGAAAAAGGCGAACGTGCCGCGTTGCGTCCTCACAAACCCTATTCTATAAGCACGCTGCGCGAGGTGTCGTTGCGTTGGGTACCCCAAAGCGTTGGGTTCCCCAAAGCGTTGGGGCCCCCTATTCTAAAACTCTCTAATATTAATACTTATACGAGTTGAATTATAGTGTATAATAAAATAGATGCGTTTTGACAAACAGAGCGTCTTTCTTCATCGCTTCGAAGTCTCCCTTTTACAGTAGCTGTACCAACCTGCCCTGTGTAGAGCCAATGACCCGAGGTGGTTCGGTCGGGCGTTCCTCGTCAGCGCACTGGCACTCCGCATCAGGCGCCCAGAGATACCAGAGACTTGCGAGGAGAACCAGACTCCCGATGACGAAGAGGGCGGGTAGTGGGCGTCGACAGAAGGATGTTGCAGCGTGCATGTTTAAGTTATACAGTGGCGCTCGAAACGTCACGTACTTTTCGAATTTGACGCGGGTTCTACTTGACACCTATAACCTTTCTTAGCACGCTGCATCGCACGACATTCAGACGCCTTTTGTCTGATCCAATTCTTGTCCAACGTTGAGTCTAAAAAATAAAAAAAATATAGAGAAATGTCCGACGGTTGGGGGTCGTTGAAGTGAACGTAAGCATTTTCTAAATATGACGCAATCGAGACGCTGATATAGCTTGCAGGTTCGGGCATTATCGCCATGAGGCGATAACGCTCGATTTAAAATGGGTAAAAAATAAAGAACATTGTGCCGCACCTACGCCTTCAGCAAACCGGATTTAACCTGCTGTCTGCAAAGTTTGGCCCGCATCCGCCGGTCTTATTATGGACATCTGCGAAGAAATTCTCGGGTTATCCCGAATAATAATCCGGTATCTAGAGATGATTTTCGGGTATCTGCTGATACCATTCTGTTATTTTGGTTAGAGCTGTAGGTTATAATCATCTCGTACACGGGTCTGGGATAATGACTGTAGTAGAGCGGTCAGTTGGGCGAGTAAGTACTGATTAAACATGGTTAAAGTTTCGCACAAAAATACAGGGACAGATGAGTTTTTCTTTCCTGCCCCTGTCTTTTAGAGCGAAGCTCTTAAGGCCCTGTCACATTGAGGAAACACGGCGGAAACATGAACAAAACATGTTTCTCAACAGTCGGGAAACATGTCGGCTGTCGGCTCTGTTGCCCGACAACCCTGTCACATTGAGGAAACAGCAACACAACATGGACGACAGCGACAATGTTGTCTCGGTGTGACAGCTTTTGGCAATGGAAACCTCGACAACTTGTGTCGGACGACACGTGTTGCCCATTTCGGTGGCTTAGCGAATTTTTTTCCAGCAACACGGAAACATCTACATTTTTCTGTACAGATAGTCGCACGAGAATAGTTCAATAAGCGTGAAGGGCCATTTTGAACGCGGCTTCTTGCGCGGCGGCAGCTGATCGTCAGAATCATCTGAATCGATGGCACAAAGAAGCACCAAAGCAGAAGCTGCTTCTGTGGCCGGCGCGTATGCCATCGTGCAAGGGTCTAGCCCTGTAGCAGAACGCAACCGCCAAATCCAGGGAACACGAGATGGTTCGCGCGGCTGATGTATCGACTACGGTAGAGCGACGGCGATGAGACGGCGATTCAAAATGGCAACGATTCAAGGGGCGAGCGGAGCCAGCGGATCTGAGCCTCGCCGCCTATACTTCGTTTCAGCTTCGGTCCAGAGGCAGCCGATGCTACAAGCGCGAGTATGTGGCCCAGAACAGTGCTTGCACTGCACGAGCGCGCGTGCTTGGCAGGGATGCTGAAAGCCCGGAGCTCGCGCTTGTAGCTTAGCCGAGCCGGCCGGGCAGACGAGGGCGAGAGAGAGAGGGATGCAGCGCGCAGGAGAGGAGGCAATTTGTGTTCTTCCAACACGCTTTCTCGGTGTGACAGGATGTTCCCCGAGTGTCGGAGAACAAGTTGGGAAACATGGTTTTCGGACGACAGCAACATGTTTCCGGACTGTTGCTGTTTCCGCAATGTGACAGGGTCCCCGAAAACATGTTTTCCTGGTGGTGAAGGACAAAGTTCTCCGACTGTTTCCGCAGTGTGACAGGGCCTTTAGGCTCTCGTTCCCGTGGTTTGCGATGTCGGCGTGGCCGTCGGTGTCGGCGTAACCGGAGGTTGACGGGAGGGTACGCAGGAGGGATAGGGTAGGGTGCGGAGGAGGGCGAGGGGAGGGTACGGAGGAGGAAGGGAGGGTATGGAGAAGGAGGGGGAGCGTGCCCAGGACGAGGAGGACAGGGAAGAGGTGGAGGGTGCAGAAAGAGGAGATATATATATATTTCTTTCTCAAATTCTTTAGCACAGTATATCGCAAAATCAAAATACTTCAAGAGCCGGGCTCTAATTTCGCATTACTGAAATTTGTAAACGCCTAATATTTTTATCTGGGACTTTAACGGGTCTAAGATAATTTGTCGAAAGCCTATTTGTTGACGGATGGCAGAGGGACAATTCGTCGAATAGGGCAATTCGCACGAGACCAATCAGTAGGAATGATTTGTCGACGTTGCCCGTTCGCATACACAAATATTAGTCGAAGGACCACATTTATACGATGCAATAGTATAACCTCTTCTTTTATTTAGGCAGAAAATCGAGCGCGATGTTGAGATCAAAGTTTTATATATGTGAAAGAAGTGGTGAAAATGAGATATGTGAACGATTAACCAACGAATATTACTCTTTTAAGATTGCCTCTTTGAGACATCTTGACTCGAAGCATCTACCAGGCAATAATTTCAACAAAGTTTTTCTCTGATACTCAGTCCACTATCATAGAAAGCCCATAAGAGCCAAAAACGTCTACGCGTATACATCTGACTGATCAGAATTAAAAGATCAGCCTCTCTCTGAGCCTTTCCGGGTTCCATGGTGCCGCCGACTCTAATGCTTCACGCAGAATCCGGCTGTTTTGCCCAAAGAAAAACTCTGCTTTTCACGATGCACTACTACCGGATGCATTTAAACACTGAATTTGTCATCTGTCGTGTTTGAAACTAATTTTGTTCTTTGGTCAGGAAGGTCAGCAAGGTACTATGGTTGTCAGAACGTAACTGTTCTTTGGTAACTCCCCCCCCCCCCCCCCCCCCCCGCCCCCCTTCCCCCCCCCCCCCCCCCCCCCCCCCCCCCCCCCCCTTTGAAATAGCTCTAACAATACCTTTTTAAAAATAATGTTCGACCTCGTTTGACCAAGTGTAACCTTTTCCCAGTTCTCAGGTCTGCGATTTTGCCTGGGACGAACAGCTCGATTCGATGAACCGTCCACCTACTAGTTTTTTTGTTAACGAATGAGCTTTGGACAAGATGGCCCAGTTCGCTCGTACACGCGAATAATCCTGTGCTATCTACCCTAGTAAACCATTCGATGTCGAGAATAATCCTACAATATTTAGATATACTTTTGCGTTAACATAATCCCCGTATATTGCTCTGGTAACTCCGCGAATAATTATCGGATAATTTTCAATTATATGAGCATAAACCTCTCATAATTGAGTACGATAAACCTCAGATCCGAATGTAAGTGTGAGATTCAATACTCACCGAATCCACTGGTGGCGTGAACTCCGCCCGGATTTAAGTGGGATAGTTGGTTTTACAGAACCAACATTATGCTTAGAATACCCCCAGCGTGGGTGGGGATACCTGTACTGCACTCTGTTAACCAGACGTGATTGCCTACACGGCGGAGCAAACAGCTGGGAAACAGTGAACATGTGTGAGGCTCATCTGTATTGCAGAATAATATTTTTGCAGTGTGATCTAAAAAACAGCTGATCTCTTTTGTTGGTTGCCAAGTATTCCACTTGAATATAGCGGCGTGAGGGGGAAACGCGGGACGTTATAACTATAGGGCTCCGTGTTTTCGGAGTTTATGTTGCGTTAAACTTTAAAGTTTTTTTTTTGGGGGGGGAGGGGGAGGAATTGTCTTCTACAGATTCGGTGTTCTTCGCCATACGGTTTTTTTTTTTTTTTTGTGTGGTGACAAGAATTTTGGGTTTATTGGCGTTTATTATGAACAAATCAGGACACGGGAAGGGGCTTGCACAACTTCCAGGGAAAGTACGTGTTACCCGGCTACTTCAAAAACATTCCCTTACAAAAACAAAAGAAAAAAAAATACAAAAAAGAACAAAATATCTGTGTTTGCGAAACCAAAACAAGGCTCGAGGATAGTATACATTGGCGGATATGTAGAGGTATAAAACAAAATATGTCTGTATACAAATTTCTTCCAATAAGACTTTGATATCTTTCTTTTTTTAAAAAAAAATTGGGAACAACCGTGTTTGTTTGTTTTTTCAACTTTTACCGCTATTTTTTTTTGTGATTTTTTTTAGAAAACTGGCTTGGAGAGTAGTTTTGTGGTCTTCTCTTGTTATTGACAAAAAGACACAAACTTAGTCTTCATGAATGTCCGGTCACAGCACGTATACGTGTTCCGCGCAGTTCTCTGTGTTTTGCTAGAAGGGCAGGGGAGGTGATCCCTAGCGGCCGAGACCGCAGGCCCACGCTTCATGCCTTATCTCTAACTCTCACTGCGGTGCCATCTGCATTCGTAAGCTGGCCGCAGCAGCACCGCGACGGCAAAGATATAGCTACTTCCCTGGCGATTGAGGCCCAAACTAAACGGAGTCGGTAAGAATACAAGAAAATTATACAAGAGGCCGTGCTCCTGTTCAAAGCCAGCATTACCAGACGGATTGTAACAAAACCTCAAACCGCCCATATTTTTAGCTTGTTTTTGATACATAGTAAACGGACCAAATTAACCTATTTGGCGATTAAACTTAGCCAGGCGTGTCTTCATACACACTTTCAGAAAAGATAAGAATGTCAAGGTTTATTGCACCTCATCGGGTTTAAGATTGAATGGATACATGAAATGGTTAAAAGTAATTTTGTCAGTATAAATGAGGAACACAACTTCAATAAAGTAATCATCCAGAGATACATAAATTCGTTTTACCAACTGCAAGCAGCCACATATAGGGGATCATCTTGAATTGCAGATCACAAACGTACATTTAATTTAAGCAGTAAGAATAAATAAGCTTTATTTATTTATTAGTTCCCTTTTATGTTATTTATTTTGACTCAAGAACATACTTCCGGATGCATCACATAAGCGAGGATTAAAAGAAAAATGTAACAGGATATTACAACTAACCGGAACAATATAAAAATTCGCCTTGACTCTTTACAACACGGTATAGCACATCCTTGCCGCACGAAAACGGTTCGAATTCTAGATTTTGCTCAAATCCACCTTACCAAAAAACGTTAATTATTTCAAACATGGCACGTACAGATTATTTAATACACCAAAGCATCGTGAGAATTCTAAATCAAACTGTGAATTTAAAAACATGCCATTACATTTCTTTTTGAATGAGAGAGCTCATTCTGTTCCGTTGCCATAGATTCCGGTAGAGCGTACGTTCCACTCAGCAACACATAGCACCAGCGAAGATGAAGGCGTCTGCTCCCGTACTGCAACTGCTGCAACTATAGCGGAAGTGAAGTGTTGGGCGGATGTCCGGATGTCCTTCGCAAAAATATATAAAAAATGTTTTGCGCAAGGATCATTTTCATTTATTATTGTATACGTAATGACAAAATCCCAATAATTTGTTTTCCTATCTGATTCAAGCTAGTCGGACTGCTCATAACACTGGTCAAGCAAGAAAATAACAAAAATTTGATCTTTTTCATGACCGGTTTAAGATTTATTGTTAACATATCGTTATTTATTGCAACGAACTAACATTATAGATTTTGCTTCCGTACTTTTTAAATGCAAACAGTTCTAACACACGGCTGTCCATTGCGCCGTGTTTTGTGTATTCTTCTATAAATCTGTAATGGTCAGCGACCAAAGAGCTCACCCGCACATGTCAAGCTTATATGCGCCGCGGGGAGAAATGGATATCGAATAGGAAGTGTCGGGCGTAGTGTCGGTTGTTGTGTTTGTGTACATGTCGGTGCTGTGTAGCTGTGTGCTGTGTTGCCTGCGTTGTATGAGGGTTGCTGTGTAGTCGCGGACGTTCGCAGTGTTAACAGACTCGTCTTCTTTTTAAAAAACAGGCTGCTAGAAATCTCGATAGGCGGCGCAAGTTACCGCCCGATTCTAAATAGTTTGCTCAAGCTGTTTATCCATGCATGTGAGTTCGACATTCGTTTTTTTGTTTTTGTCTAGCGGCTCGTTGAAGCTGCTGACGGCGCCGACCGCCGACAACGCACGTACGTACCTTTGCAAGTAGCTACGTCCGCCGCTTGGAGACTTTACTGTGTATAAAAGACATCGAACGAGAACTAACGCGCCCTGTGTGCTTTTAATTCGGCTGAAAGGCGCGCGGCTCGCTGGGCTCGTCTCTCGCCTGTTCTCGGCCGCTGGCCGCCATGTTTCATAAGGAACACGCTCGAAACGGTTTTGCGGAAGGCAGACACGGTGTAGCGTGTTAAGTTTACACAGCACCTCATGTGTAGACGAAAAACACAGATGGCCTCGTGTAAAACGAACACGTTTCGACGTGTCCGCTATGGGACAACGGTTTACACGTCTGGGCGTGTTATTTTTGCTAACAGTGTACGTTCTATGTATCGAAACATCGGTATCCTTGGTGTTATATTGCGATCAGCTGGTCGCCGATCGTCCTGTTATTACGCATAATGTTAACAAGCCCCGGAAGCGCCAATCTCATTTCGATGTGCTTGTGCACCCCTACAAGCCTCGTTTTGGCTCTTGTGGAAAGCTTTATTGGAATAGCAATAGTCTCATCGGTCATTCGAGTTGTATGTGCCACGGTGATATCTGCTGACAAACAAGTCTGTATTAAATGCGAGAAGGAGAACGAAGGTAAAGCTTTTAGAGCGCAGCTCTTAGGGGCCCGTTTCCGGCTTGAGCGGCGTCGCCGTCGGCGTCGGCGTCGCCGTCGGCGTCGCCGTCGCCGTCGGCGTCGGCGTCGGCGTCGGCGTAACCGCGCGGTGCATCATGGGAAATGTCCCATAATGCACCGCGCGAGCCCCCCACCAAGGTCACGTGACCTCGTGGGGGGTCACGTGACCCCCCGAAGTCACGTGACTCCCCTGAGGTCACGTGGCCCCCTCCTCGAGGTCACGTGACCCCCGCCGATGTCGCGTGACCCCCCGATGACGTCATCGTCACTGATGACGTCACCGGCATCCACATCGTCATCGTCATCATCACTGATGACGTCACCGGCATCCACATCGTCATCGTCATCATCACTGATGACGTCACCGGCATCCACATCGTCATCGTCATCACTGATGACGTCACCGGCATCCGCATCGTCATCGTCATCATCACTGATGACGTCACCGGCATCCACATCGTCATCGTCATCATCACTGATGACGTCACCGGCATCCACATCGTCATCGTCATAATCACTGATGACGTCACCGGCATCCGCATCGTCATCGTCATCATCACTGATGACGTCACCGGCATCCACATCGTCATCGTCATCATCACTGATGACGTCACCGGCATCCACATCGTCATCGTCATCATCACTGATGACGTCACCGGCATCCACATCGTCATCGTCATCATCACTGATGACGTCACCGACATCCGCATTGTCATCGTCATCATCACTGATGACGTCATCAGTGACGTCACTGATGTCGTCACCGGCATCCGCATCGTCATCGTCATCATCACTGATGACGTCATCAGCGACGTCACTGATGACGTCACCGACATTCGCATCGTCATCGTCATCATCACTGGTGAAGTCATCAGTGACGTCACTAATGACGTCATCGGTACCCGCATCGTCATCGTCACTGATGACGTCATCAGTGACGTCAGTGATGACATCATCGGCATTGGGGGTCACGTGACCCCCAAGGTAACGTGACCCCCCCCCCCTGGTTAGTTTAACCCCCCCCCCCCAGTGCCCTTCCCTCCTCCTCCTCAAGAGCTGCGCTCTAATTCGGCGTTACAGGGAGTTGTAAGCGGCTTTCATTTTTTTTAACTGTTTTCTTTTTAAAGAACAGGGCAAAACTTCTAAAACAAGAGCAAACTAAGCTGATATTTGAGTGTGCTCAAGAATGAATGGCAAAAGGTGCTTATGCTAAGTGGTAGATGTACGCAGTTGATTTTCTGTTTGCCTCTGCATTGTAAATTGGAAGATATGTATCAGCAGAAGACACGTGTCCTTTTAAAACTGTCTTTTATTCGGGCAAAAATAGGTTTTCATACACGACCGAAGAGTTCGCAACACCATTTAATGCGAGGCCTGAACGGTTACATCGAAAATGTTAGTAGCCGCAGACCGATAAATTTAGGTCTAGACAAGTATGCGTCACAGTTTCAGCCTCAAACACGCAACATTGTTGATATGAACCTTTCTTGATGAAAACTACACCAACGTGAGACAGCCCACGTCGTTGAACACTTGCACACATATCTTGACTGTGGTATGGCAAGATTTCTTGCTTGAAGTGAAGATCATCTCGCTACGACTACGACCACCCACCACAGCGATGCCGGCGTCGAAGGGGCGCAACGCAGTCAGTCAGTCGCCGTCACCTGACGCTGCTCGTTTGGCATTCACGGCTTTCCGCCCAGGTGCTTCGTTTGTACTTGGCACCGAGTGTTATTTTCTGTGCATGTGTGTGTTCAGTGGCTGGATATGGGCCTCAAGAGCAGTTCTTCAGGCTCAATAGCGTTCGCCGAAGAACTTCTGAAGAAAATGCCACCCTGGAAAAAAAGCACGAAGACGCAACGCACCAGCTTGGCAGACTATGCACTGGCCGCGGAAATCGGGATTATGCACCAAATGCAAACTGTCTAAACAAAACAAAAACATTTTTATGCTCAAATTGGCTTCTGCGGGCTATACGCCTGGACACTGGTACCTGTTATTATGCATTGTATATTCACTGCTGTTTGTTGTTGGTTGAGACTGCCTGCCTGTAATGATGCAGAGGGGTCCACTGAACCTTGAAATAAAGATATTTAAGCACATCTAGTTGCAACGGCCCTTGAAGCCAGATGGTCAGGGAAAAGGTGTGCCATAACCTAATTTGCCAACAGCACACCAATGGTCACGATCAAAACTCACCGAGTCAGTGGGCAGTTTTTCACCACAATATTTATTGCCGTGTAATCAACAATTTGGTCCATTAAAAATCTTGAGGCTGTAGCCTATAGCACATCCATTTTGAATCTGCAAAGCTTATGCTGTAGACAAGCATCATCACATGAGCATGTTTCTTATCAATCTTAAACGTAAAACGCTAGTTATGCAACGAAATTCCCATACCACATTTTTAACAAATTGAATGGTCCCACCTGTCACACTGTTAGCTTTGGAAGTAAACCAATTCACAATACCACCAGTGGCATACATCATGCCAAGCACTAGTGCCGCATGTGGCACAAAAATGTCCTAACTAGGGAAGCAAACCTGATCTTGTTGATTAAAGCACTTAAGTACGGGAGAAATTATCAATCAGAAGGTCACCCGAAAGGTAAGTTTTCTCGCTGAACGAATATGACTTTTTATTGGGCGTTCCGCAATGTAAGGCCGAAGACATTCACTCCGTGATCGGTACAGAAGCATTTGCTTAGCAGTCGGTCGTGCGTGCTAAAAACAGCAAAAACAAAGGTGGATCAGAAACGCAATAGATTCGCATTTGCACGGAGTACTTACACTCAAAATCGTGTCAACATAAAGCGACTATGGCCCACGATGCTAGCAGGTATCTTAAAATTTACCCGTGTAGTCGTCACACCCGTGCACCAATCGAAAGCGTTGCTGCAAGCCCCTCCGCCGTAAACTTTGAGTCGCTGTTGAGTCTGAAGAACTGCTCTATGAGGTCCATATCGAGCCACTGAGCACATACACAAGCACAGGAAATAATACTCGGTTCCAAGTACAATTGCGAAGAACCCGGGGCGGAAAGCCCTGAATGCCAAACGACCTGCGTCGGGCGACGGCGACTGACTGCGTAGTACACAGCTTGCGGTCCTTCGACGCCTGCATGGCCTGCATCGCTGGGGCGGGTGGTCGTAGCTAGTCGTAACAGATCGTGTCACCTCTGTTATTCGTACCGAAACACTAGAGCCGCGTAATATTCTTGCTGCCGAAGTTTATAAGCCTACGTTCACGGCCAACGCATATACAAAAAGCCAACGCCCAGCGAACCTATCCCCCTCGTTCTCTTTCAGCGACCGGCCGCTAGGGCGGCGACACCGTCGCTGAAACTCCTCAATTATCTTACGCCGTGGCCTCTGCCAAAGACGACGAAGCTGAGACACGCCGACGGCGATTGAGCAAGCAACAGCACCACGGGACGACTGCAACGGGGGCATTTATTGGGATCAAAGGCGCGAAATAAGTAAGAGCAATTTTTATTTGAATAATAACGCGCGATATCCAAGTTGGGGGCTACAAACCTTTGCTGGGTCTTTCCTGTGAACTTTTTACAGAGACACCGGGTGCCGCATTCAGAAAAGGCAGTGTCGATTCTGCCGGCAGCCGGCAGAATAATTTTTCCGAAATTCTACCGGCAGTTTCGGACGGCGCGTGTATCAATGGGGAGCTCGTTAACATAGCCCCCCCCCCCCTCCCCCTCCTTTAGCGGCGACAGTCTGCGGCTGCTCATTAGAAATATATTGACCTATTTGGCCCACCAGTACCACCGCATCGCGGCGGCGTGCCGGCCGGCCCAAGCCCCGCAGTCCTCCATTCAACCCCAAAAAGGAAGCGTTTCGTCAACAACATTCGTGTTGTTTTTTTTTGTGTTCTTTTTTCAGTGTTAATTCTAAAAGAAAGATGTCGTAAATATCGCCTAATACCTCAACAAAAAACAAAATTCCGAAGAAAAAAACAATTCCCTCGGGGGATTGAACTAAGATCCTGCTGTGTATGAGGCGCACCTCTTACCCACTGAGCTAATCCACAGCTTAGTGTAGGCGTGTTTACAATCCGTTTTATACGAGACCCAATAGGCGACTACTGCCGGCACTTTTTCCTCCCGGTTATTGTGCCGGCTGCCGGCAGAATAGACACTTCCTTCAGAAAACAGCTCCGTTTTCAACATATGGGGGCCCTGAAAAGGGCCGTTTAGACCGCTACCAGAACCTATAACTGACGTAACGAACACTAGACAAGCGGTTGGCGCATAAGCCGTCTTTATGCACGCAGGCGGGCGACGGGCTCAGCGCAGTGGATCACTCGAAGTCACCGGTGCCGTCAGAATCCTCGTCCTCCGCACTATAGGGAAGGTCCCTGTCTGCGTTGGGGCTGTAGATTTTGGCGGCGGCGGTGACGAACGACTGGAATCTATCAGTGTTTCTGCGCGCCTTCTCCCTCCTCCAAAATATGAGCTTTGCAAAGTGACCAGTGAAATGGTGGCTCTCGCGCCGTCCAGATGGAAGAGAGTTTTTGACGTGGGCCCAGGTGCAATCCACCGTATTGGTGTGCGCACCAGTGTTCGGGTCGACAAAGTGCAGCTTGTGGTTGATGGTGAGGTGCGTGAAGCGAGCGTCATTTGCAAGCTTGCGATAGCCAGTCCAACAGTCAGTGATTATTCTTGTTCCAGGGCGGACCCACTTGGCTATTAGCCCTTGCAGGGTTTTAGCGTCACGGGTCTCCACGGGAACAAGAAAGCGGCACCCGCTGCCACGCTCCACACCGCCGAAAATCCCCTGGCCAGGCCTTAAATAACCGCGATGGTATTTTCGCCGTCCGAACATACTCTCGTCTAGTTCTACAATCACACCTTCGCCGCCAATCATCTCTGAATGCGTAAGGATGGCATTTACCACAACCTCCCAACAAAGGCTCGACCAATCACTTATTGTCTCACTTGCGACATCAGTGTTTTCCGCTGAATGACGGCGCACGGTAGGTTCTGGCACCAGAGGTAGATGATTTTCATGAGCTGGGGAAGCAGGTGGGATCCTTCGAAAAAGGAACCGCTCCTTACCGAGATCTCGCCCCGACACTAAACCTTGACCGGCTTCCTCTTGGGCACCTCACGAGTCATCCACACGCCGGATCTCCACGAGTAGTCATCCGCAGATCTAGCGCGGACTTGCAGCGTCATCGGAACTTCGCGCTCTGGGCACGCACGAGAACCCCAGGAGCAGGCCCATGCCTAAAGCAAATTAATTGCTTCAAGAGGGTCTTTTATGGCGTCATGAAGACGGCACAAGTTAAACGCCATGGCACTGCGATGCTCGCCTCTGGAAGAATAAAGCGCCGAGGGGGCTAAACGAGCAGAACTGCGCGCTTCTTTGCATTTAATATTTTTATTTGATCCGCCATTTTTTACCTCGTGACACCATTCTAACAAACTCATTGGTTAATCGGTCGGACCACACCATCGCGTGACAAAGCAAGCGCCAATCGTATGACCAAAATGGTTGCCACGGTCGACATCGCTACAAAGAAGAGAACAGTCTTCAGAAATGTTATTTCAGAAATGAAATAACAAAGTGAATAAAAAAAAATATATCTATATATAAGTAGGGAGCCGTTCTCGGGTGGCGTGTTCTTTGATGAGAGGTGTTGCTAACAATGGTTCCTAGTGTGTGTGTGTCTGTGTTTTTTTGTTTTTTTTTTTTGTTTTGTTTTCTAAACCGCAGCTCTTAGGCGCCCGTTTCCGGCTTCAGCGACGTCGGTGTCGCCGTTGGCGTAACCGTAAGGTCACGCTACCCCCCCCCCCCCCCCCGGTCACGTGACCACCCAGGTCACGTGACCCCGCGCCGTCGCGTGACCCCCCAGCTCAGGTGACCCAACCCACGTCACGTGACAGGTCACGTGACCCCCCCCAGCTGTAGGAGGGAGGTGGAGGAGGATGGAAGCGAGGGGAGGAGGTTGAAGGATGAGGAGGAGGTGAGGACAAAGAGGGATGGAGGATGAGGATAAGGAGAGGAGGAGTAGCAGGCAGGATCACGATGGAGGAGGAGGGGTATACCCTCCGTTCAGTACCCTTCCCTCCTCCTCCTCAAGAGTTGCGCTTCAATTCGGCGTTACAGGGAGTTGTAAACGGCTTTCATTTTTTACCCTAGAGGATGCCACGACCCTTATTTGAAGGTGATTTGTTAATTCAACAACAAACAACGCGCGTTGTAACGAAGGTTTGAGGGAGTCTTGGCGTCAGAATTCGACGTAGTCTAAAAGAAAAGGAAAGTATTACCCAATTCTACCTCCACCCCCTTTAGGGTGTGGAGGTAGTTTGGACTACCTAAGAGAATTGAGTTTACTGGCTCGGGGTGTATGGCACCAAGCCTTAGAGGTGGTTTATTAGATCAGCGTCTTATAAAGGCCCTGTCACACTGAGGCAACAGTGGACAACCCTATCCGGTAACACGAGGAAATCGTGTTGCCGGTGACCCTGTCACATCGCGGCAACAACAACAGTCGGACATGTTGCTGCCGCCCGGCCACCGTGTTGTCTGATTAGTTGTCCGACAACCCTGTCACACCACGCTCACGGCGGGGGCAACGCGGGGAACACTCCGCCATCTTAATTATTTACCTCCGTTTGTGTGCGGCGCGGCGTCGCTGGAAGTGTGACTCCGCAGAGTGTTAGTGCGTTTGAAGAGCCGGAAATTACAACGAGACGACTGCAACCAGTGACTGTGATTAGAAAATTTGACACAGATGGTATTTTTCGCCCTTTTTTTTTTTATCAAACTGTTCTTCATTCGCTGACAAAGCAGATAGCCGTAACCGAGAAAAACTGTATGAAGTGTTCCTGTCCGGTTCTTTCCTTCATGCAATACCTATTTCTACTGTAAAATTGAGCTAGCACCGGCAGCGTGGTGTTGAGCTGAACTGACAGTGCTTAGAAACTGTGACACTGACATGATCGGCCTTTAGAACAAACGGTGGAATAAATATTTTTCGACGCTGCCTTTTTGCCTACCGCCCTGCTATAGGATCGCTTTGTTCCCCAAAACGTCCTGGGTATTTTTGAAACAAATCAGGTGTCTGGTAACGGTTGTTCCCAAGTTCCAAGCGTCAAGAATCATGATAAGAGTGGTCGTTTTAATTCTTCGATTTTTAGTCGTCGTTTTTCCTGGTTATTTTATTATACTTTATGAAGTGAGTGGGCATGCCGTTTTATTTCACAAGCAGAAATGTTAGCTGGTCTCTCGGCAGTTCTAATTTCAACACCAGTCTGAACGTTCACGACCCTAGCTGTGACCATTTCGACAATGGCTTTCCGCAATTACGCAGTAAAAACACTTATCAAATTATTTTATCGGCACGCCAGCCTTAATTATTGTTAAATGACTTATTCAAAATCTTTATTCGAGTAAGACGTTATTGATAGGAAACAAGCTTTGCCATCGAAGCTATCTCTGTTGTGTTGCCGGCCCGAAATTCGCTCAGCCAGCGATGAGAGCAACACACGTTGTCCAACAGTTGTTGCTGCTGTTTTTGCTGCCGAAAGCTGTCATAACGAGGCAACATTTTAGTTGTCGTCCAAGTTGTCCTCCTGATGACGCGATGTGACAGGTTTGTCGGACAACACGGGGAGCGAGCAACAAGTTGCGGACTTTTGGACAACGTGTTGTGTTGCTGTTGCCGTCGTGTTGCCTCATTGTGACAGGGCCTTAAGAATGCTGTTAGTAAAGCGAATGTTTTAGTGACTTTTCTCCCCAGGTGCTTACTGAGCCTGGGGGAAAAGAATGTCTTCAGTTGTCGCGTCGGCAACTTCTGCGAGCTGCAGCCCATTTAGCAGAGATTTCCTCGCGTCCGGTAGACTTGGACAGACCCAGATGAAGTGTTCTAATTCCTCGAGAGCGTTACAGCTTGAGCAGTTCGGGCTGATTGTCGGGTCCAGACGATCAATTGCCTTTGCAGTGAAGACACACCCAGTGCGAAGTCTATTCAGAATGGAGGTGCTGGCTCGTGAAAGCTTTGGGGGCACACGTGCGGGTGGTCTTCCGCCAGAGATTCACGGATCAGGATGTTGTCGCTTTATTTCTGTGTGTATAAGTTGTCTGGCCTCGTGGATGTTTAACACATAGAGTGTTGGCACATTAAGGCCGATTCTCACATGCAGCGAGGCGCTGATGTAGCGCTGCTCACGTGTCGTCACTTAACTATCATCTGCCATGAGCATACAGTTTTGGCAGTTAAATACAAAGCTGGTGAACGTTCCCAACAGCACGCGCTTAGCGCGAGGTTAGCGCTATGCTTGTAGCGCTCCGCTGCATGTGTGAACAGGCCTTATAGGGGGTGTGCTTCTGCTGCGAGACGATCGGCTGTCTCGTTGCCTGTGATGGCAACGTGTGAGGGGAGCCATTGAAATGTTAATTGCCAGTCTTTCGTTTCAAGTTTCTTGCTGTGTGGGCTGCGTACTGTGCATATTGGGGGGGGGGGGGGGGGGGAGGGGGGATCGTCTAGGTTGCTGAGTAGTACCAGAGCTGCCCTGGAGTCCGTTAGAAAGACTGATTTTTCGCAGTCGGAGATGTCGTCAAATGCTTCAAGGTCAAGCCAAAGAGCGGCTAGCTCAGCGGTTGTGGAGGAGGTATGAAAACAAAGTTTTCTTTATCTGGTCACATTAAGTTCTCGGGTGGAGATTGCTGCAGTCGATGATTCACAGCTGTAAAGCACCGAGCCATCGGTGTAGACATGTACCCGTTGTAGGAAAAATTACTCTATTAGCTCTTCAGCGAGGCCTCGAGCAATAACTTGTGCCGTAATTTTTTTTTCTTTTTCTGAGCATGGGAATGGACTCAATGATATTCAGCAATCGGGCGTATAATGGTGGAGCTGGGTAGATCATATGAAGGGTTTCTATAAGCCCTTCAAACTCTGTTGCGAGATATCCTATAGACGAGAGAGGGGACGGCTGCACGAGCGGTTCGGGGGAGAACTCGTAGACTGGCAG
This sequence comes from Ixodes scapularis, assembly GCF_016920785.2. Taxonomy (NCBI): domain Eukaryota; kingdom Metazoa; phylum Arthropoda; class Arachnida; order Ixodida; family Ixodidae; genus Ixodes; species Ixodes scapularis. Next base: position 36,489,148 of record NW_024609838.1, on the reverse strand, counting down.
GTCGTTTAGCGTGCGATGTGGCGAACTGTCAGTTCTTTGCCATGGTGTTTAACAAGGTCCATCTTTCCTCCTACTAGCGTCGGAATGTTAAGTGAGTACCTGGGTTGGTATATATCCTAGGCTTAAAAGAACAGTCACTCGTAGGAGTGGTTCAATGAACCTCCCAGTTTTGTTAAGTGAGTACCTGGGTAGGTATATATCCTAGGCTTAAAAGAACAGCCACTCGTAGGAGTGGTTCAATGAACCTCCCAGTTTTAGGACACATGAACAAAAACTGCAAAAAGAGGGGAACGATATGAAAACTAAAATTTCATTATATATCCCTGATTTTACTTGTTTTCATGTGCATCGACCAGTAAGGTGAAACTTTGTATCACGCAACACGCATTCTGTGCTGCAAGTACTGCAAGCAGAAAGATGAGCAAGCATTAGTGTAAGGTTTCTGAACTCCATGTTTTAGTGTGCTGTTCACTGGGCATGGTCAGAAGTAATTTTGATGGTGGGGAATGCATGTTAGATAATCACAGTGGAAGCTCGCTCTCGTCATGTGCTCAGCAGCCGCAGACTCAGCTACGGCCATCAGTAGATACCCCCCCCCCCCCCTTCCCCCCATAGTTATTGGCCCTTATATGTCGCAAATAGTTAAATAAACCCCCGAGATGCCAAACTGATTGTTTCTGTGTTTGTTTAAAAAAAAATTAAAATGCTTCGTGCGCTTTGAGTTTTTTTGTTTTTTTTTTTCTTTCAAAGTTACCGTTTTTAGCGGTTTTAGATATTACCCTGCAAGTTTCGCAGTATACCTTTATCTTTATAAGAACAAAACGTTATTAATGAAAATCGTATAAACTCTTTACAACTTCGAACGCTCTTCAACCTCTACATTTTTGGTGCTTTTTGCAGGGAATGCTTTTCATGCGTTCCCTGGAACACCCGGCATATAACAATAACCGACCTTATATACTCGGTAGTTAAGAGGTAGTTATACAAGTATAGAAAGTGAGCACTGTGTAAGACGACCTATGCATGTGGCATGTAGTAACGGAGTTTTCTCACACTGTTAATTCGGGAACACCCAATATACAGTTCATATCCCTACTATTCAATCGCAGAAAGAACAAGAAAAGCAGTTACAAAAACACTGATTAGAATGCAATTAAATGCAAAGGTGCAAGCGAGGTGGACATCGATGACGAAAATAATCCCTGGAGAGGGGGAACAAGAGGGACAAAGGACAAACACAAATCTCCAAACACAGCTAGGTGACTGGTGCGCGACCGAAAAAATCCGCCTGGTCCGGGTATCGAACCCGGGACCTCTCCATTACAGGTGGAGCGCTCTACCAATTGAGCTAACCGAGCTAACCAGGGGTTAGCTCAATTGGTAGAGCGCTCCACCTGTAATGGAGAGGTCCCGGGTTCGATACCCGGACCAGGCGGATTTTTTCGGACCCGGGACCTCTCCATTACAGGTGGAGCGCTCTACCAATTGAGCTAACCCCTGGTTAGCTCGGTTAGCTCAATTGGTAGAGCGCTCCACCTGTAATGGAGAGGTCCCGGGTTCGATACCCGGACCAGGCGGATTTTTTCGGTCGCGCACCAGTCACCTAGCTGTGTTTGGAGATTTGTGTTTGTCCTTTGTCCCTCTTGTTCCCCCTCTCCAGGGATTATTTTCGTCATCGTTGTCCAGCTCGCTTGCACCTTTGCATTTAATTGCATTCTAATCATAACGTTAAATTGCAAGCTTCACCCTTGTTGGTGTTTGACTGGTGGCGACTGATAAAACCCGTTTGCTCTACTGATGTCTAACCCCTGGTTAGCTCAATTGGTAGAGCGCTCCACCTGTAATGGAGAGGTCCCGGGTTCGATACCCGGACCAGGCGGATTTTTTCGGTCGCGCACCAGTCACCTAGCTGTGTTTGGAGGTTTGTGTTTGTCCTTTGTCCCTCTTGTTCCCCCTCTCCAGGGATTATTTTCGTCAACAAAAACACTCCCGATTAAAAACATAGGCTTTATATAGTCGGTAACAAGTTAAAAGTACAAGGGAAGCTCAGAAAAGTTCGCAATAAATGGCGTAAATTATATCGCCGAGGCTCACCAAAGAATAATGATTATTCACACTTATTAGGAGACGTTGCAAATGTCGGGTTTTGCAAAACCCAGCCTAGAGCAGACCAATCCGAAGAGATTTGACATGGCTTCTTCCTGAAACAGTTTGCTGTGCCAACCGTCGACCTCTATGTAAGGAACGTAGTGTATATGGGGGACTAAAGCCCACGTCTTCTGTCCCATCTTGTAGAAGAGCAGCGAACCCAGCTTTGACTTGACGCAGCGATCGATGATTTTCCAATTGAGACCAATGGCTCCGGCGCACGCTTGTGCCACGTCCAGTGGCGATTTTGAAACGGACATGCAGTTGACGTACTCGAGACTCCTGTAGCGCGCACTCGTCATTGCTATGGCACATGTCTGTATCATGTTGGCCAGACATTCTTTGCTGCCGTGATGGCACTTTATTTCTATCACCTTTTTGGCGTCCTTTCTGGTGATTTTTTTCATGGTGGCGAGCCCGAACGGTACCAGGCGGATTTCCACGAGCTTCCCAAGCTTTTCGTACGTAGGCCACAGCTGGTCAGTGATAAAGCGCTGACTGAAGGGGCAGTACGATTCGTAGAAGAGTCGGACCTTGACGACGGTTGAAGTGGACGCAACCTTGGATGCTCCAGGTATGGCATGGCCTTGGCTGAGAAAAAACAGCGTTAACCACAGGACTGCCGCCCCGCTGGCAGGGGGTAACATGGTTCGATAAAGGGGGATAGTGAAATGAGTTCGACTGCCGAAGATTGGGAAGCGTTATGTTAAGATTGATTTCGATCTCACTTTTTTGTCTTCTTTCATCTTTGGCGTTCTGCCGAACATCTCAAGTAGCTATCCACAGAAACAAGGTTAAGCATAGGCTAGCACACACCAGCTCGAAGCACGCGGCAAAAAATCTCGTGCTCCAGAACCCATGAATTCAGGGTACAATCCTCATCCCTACCCGTTTCGATCTGGATGAGCATCGTACCGGCGTGCGGTCGTGTAGCACTACTGCGTGGTGGATGTTAAAGGAGCTGTGCAACGATTTTCACGTCAAAATAATTTGCATCTTGTATTTTTTAGATTGTTTGTTTTGTCATAAAGGACAGAAAAGGCTTCTTCGTCCTTCGAATTGTTGCGTTCCCGCCGCGTAATCGCGAGATGAAAATTAGAAAATCTCCCAATCGGTAGCCGCGAGCGGAGGCCGTAAGAATCACGTGGCCTAATGCAAAAAGGGGAGTTGTAAAAAAAAAAGGCAAGTTTTGTGCAATTACCTGCTCAATAAAAGGTAATTTTACTAGTTATTCTGTCGTTTCAACATAAATATAAATGCTTAAAAAACTGGTATTATCGACAAAATTTTTATTACACGGAATTTCAACAACGCCATCTAACTGACGTTACCAAAGTTCAAGTTCAAACATTTAGTTTCAACCTGAACTTTGAACGTGAACTCTATCTGCTTCCGCGATTAGTTGCCAGAAGCCGGACAGCCGCAGAGCCGGATGTTGCAAGCACCTGGTAACGTGGTTGCGAGCGGGTGAGTTCTCGCTGCTGACTGATGTCGTTAGAGAGAGAACTTCATCGGAACCCCGCGCGTCCCCCTTTCACGTTAGAGCGCACGTGGCTCGGAAGATGGTGAAGGAGTTGAGAAGTGCCAAAAACCACAATCTTTGTCATTTTTTTAAATAAAAACTGGGAGAATAAAGTCTCCCTCTGGTAGCTGCTAATGCCTGTTCAGGAGTTTACCTAATGTCTTGACTGTCAGTGCCCATTTTCCTTTCATAACCGACTGCGATCTGTTTTGCTGCTTCCTGATGGTCTTTCTCACAAAGAACCGTTTGGTTCCCTTCTAGTCAACTCACGTTGTTTCCAGAGCCTGGGGCGGTTCTCTCCACTCTTGGTACTTCCGTCACCTCGGTTTCCGTTGTACGTGTAGCATGTAACAATGTTTTCCGTAGATCTAAGGGCTAGCATCCATACGTGATTCATCTAGTATAGGATCCAAAGGCGGCGATTTCCTTTAAGACATCGCACCTTCCAAGCTCCTTTCTGAAGTCCTCGATCCGGTATGCTCGTTCTCGGAGATCAGAGTGTAAAAAATGAAAGACGTTTACAAATCTCTGTAATGCGATGCTAGAGCGCAGCTCTTGAGGAGGAGTAGGGGAGGTTATGGAGGGAATGGTATGCCCCTCTTCCCCACAAACCCTCCCCTCCTCCTCCTTCCCTCCTCCTCCTCTCCTGCCGCTGAATCTGTTTATGGGCTACGTTAGACGAAGTCGTGACGTCATTTTCTCCACTAAATTTAGCGGGGAAACGGAATTGGTGTTGAGGCCACGTGACGTCAATTTCCCCGCTAAGTTTAGCGGGAAAATTTCCCCGCCAAACGTAGCAACAATCTGTTTCGCCAAATGTAGCGGAAAAAGTTTTCCGCTCAATTTAGCGGAAAAATTTGCCCCCTAAATTTAGCGGGAAATTTTTCCGCTAAATTTAGCGGGAAAATTTCCCGACTAGCTTTAGCGGGAAAAGTTTCCGCTAAATTTATTGGGAAAATACCCTTCTAGCTTTACCGGGAAAACGTCCCATAATGCAACGCGCGCGGTTACGTTGACGCCGACGGCGACGCCGACACCGCTCAACCCGGAAACGGGCGCCTAAGAGCTGTGCCCTAAAACACAGAGTTTAGCGCAGCATGATCAGCGGTAGTAGGACAACTTTATATTCACCCTTAGAGGCAAAGGACGATGATCCGCGACCGTGGAAGGCCGTTTAAAGCGCTCCTTGGGAGATCATTCTTTTTCGAAAGTCTGACCTTCTCGGCGTCTCAGAAACGCCTCCCCCCCCCCCCCCACCCCCCCCCCCTCCCCCCACCCCCCCAAGTTCCAACCCGACACTCCTACTCGAGGCCACTCAAGGCACGCTTGCACGAGTTGGGGGTAAACTGGAGTTTATATGTTTATATGTTTCGCTATCCCGTTTCACCTTTTAATGGCGAACCTCAAGCGTCCTCCAAGTTTTAACGGAAAAAGCGGGTGCGTTAAATAGGAGTTGTCGTGTTCCGTTTCGCAAAGTTTAAAAACCAACATGGTCATTTTCTTAACCAACGTCAACATCCCTGTCACCTGTGATGTTATACTGCCCTTACCACTTCGCATTGTACCCAAAGATATAAATTTAGCACGCTGTTCAGCGTCAGCGAGCAGGCGCATAGGAAATCCAAGATAATTTATCCCGTCTCTTCCGCCATCTATAGGGCGTCGGAGTTGCGGATAGTGAAGTATTTGCAGCATCCCTCGTTCGCTTTGGCTCAGCCCCCTTCTCCCTTTGCAAGGTTAGGCTAACACGGAGTATAGACAGTATATTCGGTATAGTCATGCGTAGCTATCAAGTAGACGTCGTCGATGGCGATGCAGCATTAGTGGCGTCGTCGTTAAAGCCTCGTTCGCTGTCCAACTGCCTCGCCAGAATCCGCCACTGCTTCGCGTGGAACAGGAGCTGGACGACACACTCGCTTTGCCGAACCCGGTGCAGCTCACGTTCCAGTGGATCGATAAATTCCCGCTCCAGGCTCGTGCCAAGCTCGTACTGTGAGAAAGACAAGAAGGAAAACTTTACACTCTGGTGACGAAGACCAGTGGAGCTGTACAATGAAAAGTAATGGCCGGCCGCAAGTCTGCAAGCCAGAGTGGAAAGGCTGCCGCAATCTATCAGCGACTGGGACAACTAGATACGTGGCTTGCCGCCGTCTCTCATAGATGGCGGTAGGTGTCCAGAGTTTTGTGTCTTCACTTATTTGCGGGGGACACAATCCTAGAGAAATTAGCCCTTAACAGCTCCGCTGTAAAAAGTGTGTCCGTTGTCACTTGTCAGTGCTACACTGTCTCAGCTCCCACCAGAGCCGTATATAAAGAAACTTTGGTCATTCATTGGGAAGTACAGGAGGCAAATGAGGAGGCGCCATTGGCAGAGAGCGGAGTGGGCGTGTTCCAGGGCGTCTTGACAGATTCAAATGTCGCCAGCCAGAAGCCTGGTGGTGTCCGTGAGAAGTGACATTAATAAGTGCGTCAGAGTAACCCTCGGTGACTAAAGAAAATGGTGCACGTGAGTTTTCGATCACGGTCATAAAAACCAAAATATAGGCGACTGATCGACGGGATCCATACGCAGCCGCCGAGGGCCGGGAAAATGCCGTCCGACGGAGCAAAACAGCTTCGAGCGACCCATTCGATTATTTCATCTTTTTGCGTGATCCTGATCGAAAGCACCACATGCACTATATTTTCAACCTTTTAACTCTTACGCACTCATTAAAGGTGTTTTTCGATACCACCGTTAGGGGTTTACTTTCGGCTGCTGGTTGGCCAAGAGAGCACGTCAAGCCTCCCGCCTACGTCTCGTGCATGCCCTGGCTCTACCCGCTCCTCCCACTGACCAAACTCTCTCTATATACCCCTTTCGAAAGCCACGTTCTGATTATTAGAAAGTCGGAATCGCTGCACAATGGCGGAAAAACCGACACTGTGAAACATGCAAGTCATTGCGTCAAAGAGCGAACGTCAGAACGCGGCGAACGCTAGGAGCCGGCGAGCCAATCAAACATCGTCGAAAAAGCAAAGTCACTGCGCTCAACCCCTTTTTATGTGCGAGTGCTTTTGCTTTCTAATCCAACCAAATTCATAAGGTGTGCCGTGACGTTGCGGGTTTGGTCGGCCATTGTGCACGGGTTCCACAGCTGCCAACAGAGGGTCGTTTTTTGAAGGTGGTCTATGTACGGCTCAGGTACCGACCACCTCGGAGCACGTGACGCGAAAGCTCCCGCTGCGCAACCCAAGAATCCTGGGTTCAATCCACACCCCTGCCCGTTTCGATCTGGATGCGCATCGTACCGGCGTGCGGTCGTGTATCACTACCGCGTGGTGAACGTTAAAGACCCCAGGCTAGCTGTTGTACCACACTGGGTAAATTTTCCATCTACTGCTAAGACATGCCCATTTTGGCTAACTTCGGATGTATAAACATACGCACAACCCAATTTTTTCCCCACCGGATGAACAATAACCGAACCCTTGTCAAAAAGATGCAACATGCACCTTTGTCGAAAAAGTGCACGGTCAAGGTGCATACGAGCTGGTGTGATATTATTCATGCTTAAATCATTAAACTGGGATATAAACTTGAACTTGAAGACACGCTGTCTATCCACTTTCTTATGTTCCCTCTACTTCGTTTTCAAGTTCTTTTTCTCAGTCTCAGGGTTTATTATTATGATAAATACACCTTTTGTTATCATTCTTTTGTGACCCTTATGCGGACCACAATCGCGACAATACAAAGCGAAAAAAGCAAAACGCGCGTGTGAGTGGTTGGTACGGCTGGTCGTGTCACACGTTCGAAGGCTCAGGGTTTGCTGTTAGACCACTGATCTCTATATCTATTTGATGGATCGCGTTGGCCTGCTCCGGGAATGCGGCCACTGGCGGCCATGTTTTTGGTACAGTTATATTACCTCTAGCCAATGTACAGCTGGAGCAGCAAGGAGGTTATAATGGGCAGGAGGTGGCGTCCCTATTCCCAATGCATGGAGCGAAGTGTAATGGAAGTAGGCGTGGCCACGAGCCGCAACGAGCATTTCTTGACCAATGGGAAGCCTAGTGAATGGTCGCCGCCATTAATTTTGGTGCAAACAACCGCGTTGCGATGACATTTCCATGGCAACGCGATTGTGTGCACCGAAAGTAATGGCGGCACCCACTGTTATTTGAAACAGCGCTTAACGGGAGACTTTTAAGCCCGTATGGTCGAAATATGGATGAGATTATTGTAAACGAACGCCTGGTTGCCCAACAGAAAGTAAGTGACTAGAATTGAGACGCTCTAGACGGACGCACCGTGAAGGACTTGGCGGTGCGTCACTCGGCATAGCAAGTGCTCCTCAGCTAGAGCACGTCTATAGCAGACGACGGAGGCGGAAGTGAAATGAATCTCGCGCTCTTTTCCCTTGAGTCAGTGCGCCCATGTGTCACGTGAGCAGTTTTGACCACTGAGCATCTACTTTTTTCGCGGACAAAATATGTCACATGACATCCACTGGGCGTCTGCTTTGATGCAACCACGTTGACTTCACAATCACAGTTCTGATTTTAAATTTTCTTCTACAATAGGGAAATGCGAAACAAATTCTTTGAGTTAAAAAAAAAATTAAATTGGTTTGTGGGATGTTTGTCTTCCCTTCAAGAGATGCAACCGCTGGCCTGGGGTCTTTAACCTGCGTCACGCAGTAGTGAAACACGAACGTGTGCCGGAACGATGCCTATCCAGATCGAAACGGGCAAGGGTGGGAATTGAACCCAGGATTCCCAGGGCTCTGCATCGTGAGCTTTCGCTGCACTTGCTTCTAGCTGCGACGCGTTAGCGCACTAGGCCACCGATCCCCCTCTTCGAGTTTTCATATAAAGCATATCGATCGCGGTCTACCTTTCAAAGTACGATTTTCACGAGCCCGTGTCCGATACGATGCTCATCCAGATCAAACAAGGCCGGGTTTGAACTCACTGGATATGCAAATATATTTACTCACCTGTTACTTCAAAACAGAGCTTGAATTCTTCTTCTAGATGGGGATAACTTGCTCTTTAGTGTGATTCGGGAAGCTGCTTGTCGTTGTTCCTTAATTATAAACTCAAACTAACGTGTCTTACCTTTATGTATACGGAGGACCTCGACCTTTCGTTCGTGCTACCATCATTGTATAAAATTCGAAGTAGATCTAATTGAGAGTGACGAAGAGCGAAAACAGCTTGTTTTGTGTTCATATTTTATTGTTCGATTCCACCACGCCACGTCTCAAGCCAAATAGTGGCCCCGCGCAGCTCGTTTCGTAAGCTTAGAATGCCTAGATTTTAGAGAAGTTGCAACTCAAACTGAATCGATTTTGTGTTGATCACGTACTTTCTGAACGAAGGGGGTCTCTACGCTCAGCGTCTTGTCGCGCTGCTTATCGTAGTCGTACGCGGGCAGATTTCACTGTCCACTGCCTACCGCACCAGCATTTGGCGTTTTGGGACACCTGTGTTTGATTCCTATGTTGTTATTATAGTACGTTTCATCGTAGGTCCGGACGGTCCGAGCGGAGCCGGAGCTTCGAGCACGAGCATACAGCTTTGGACAGTGCACAGATCGCACGCGCGCGCATGCAAGCCAGTAGCGCACAGAACAACGAGCTCGCGCTTCCAGTTCTGACTTCGCTCGCACATAATGTGGAACTAAGTATAAACACTCACGCTGCAAAGCATTTGCATCGTGGACGCCCACCGCGGACGCCGACCGCATCAAAAGCTAGCCTCGTGAAGCACACGCCGGAGCAGATTAGAAAGCAGACCAACCGCCGGTGCGCTACCCCACGGCCTCGGAACGGGTGCGCAAGGCAGTCTGGGATTAAGCGCCTCTTCCGGCTTCACTCAGGCTGACGTCATGCTGGGTCCTGTCTGTTTAAACGTCCTTGTGGAGCAGCCACTATCATCCATCCATGGCGCACAGCGTCGTGGCAAAAATAACCATGGGTTCTATTTCGTTCTTGATTGAAATCGTTTGACGAAACATATTGTTGAAACCCGGCGTTAACGGCCCCTCGATCTTTGAGGACCCGGTGAAAGTTACACGAAATCGCAGCACCGGGGAAAAGCAGCGCAGCACGCATCGAAAGTCGCATCAAAAAAAGCATCGAAAGCAGACGCCGGTACGGGTCTGCTTTCGATGCGAGCTGCGCTGCTTTTCCCCGGTGCTGCGCTTTGGTAGAACTTTCGCCGGATCCTCAAAGATGGGGCTACCGTTCACGCTGGGTTTCAAGAATCTTCTTCGTCGAACAACTTCAATCAAGCACGAAATATCACCCACGGTATAGTGTACTAGATCCACGGCTATTTTATGGCAGCCTGCCGCAATGGCGCTGTCCGCCATATTACTATGATGGCTAGAGATAATATAACTCTACCATAAAGATGGCCGACCGTGGCCGAATTCCCATTTATAGGTGGAGCTGGTCAAACGCGATCCACTAAATAGACATAGAGATCAGTGTGTTAGACGCATGTGATCGAAACCCGCAGTAAGGGAAAAGTAAAGCTATTATACCGTGTGAAACTGCCTTTCGACTCACGTAAAGAAACTACGTTTCGAAGGAAGCAAGAGTCTGAGAATGTGACGCTCGCGGTTGGGACAGATCGAGAAAGCTTAAGAACCTAGATTAAAATTTGAGAAAAAGATATAAGTTTATGTTTATTTTTAAGCCGACGTCTACCCGAAGGAAAAATCCATCAATGTAACGCTGTTTGGCAGTCAATGTTTTCTAGTGGACCGCTGACTGTGCCTGACTGTACGTCAAGCATGTCTGATTGGACAACAAGTTACTCTGACCGACAGTCAAACTCCAGTCAGACCCCGCTTGTCGGCTTTCTGATGGTTTCCTGGTGGCAGTCGGCCGCCGCGAAATGCCATCAGGATGTCCTGGTGGTGATTCTGACTGTACACTCTCAGAAAAAAAGGTGTATTATTACACCCCTTGTCCCATATAATACACCCCAAAACTTCAATTCGACCGTACAGCGCCCCATAATCGAACAGGCGGCCCCAAAGTTTACGAGGGGCTTGGTAGCCGTGTGGTACAACTTATTAAGATAGCTGATGTACGTATTATTGACTACAAAAAAGATTATCGGAGTTTTCTTGGCCGTACTGCAAAAGCTCCGTGTTTTCTTTCTTTGGTCTTTGATACGTACTTTAGCAATTTAATAAGTTATATCGCACCGTTATCAAGCCCCTGGCAAAATTTTGTGCCGTCTGTTCGACTGAATGGCGCTGTACGTCGAATTGAAGTTTTGGGGTGTATTATATGGGACAAAAGGGTGTAAGGTGATACCCTTTTTTTTTAGAGTGTACATCGATTGTCTCTGACTGTACGTCAGAAAGCTTTGACGTGCAGACAGAAGTACGGTCGAAGGACGTAAAGTTCGTTCGGATACCACTATTTCGTCAAATCTATGAATACGAAAAGTAATCTATGCACGAGAAAACGATTTCGGGACGTGAGCCCATAAAACGGCTGACGTTAGAGATGTGACACGCAACCGACCGACAACCTTGATCAGAAGCCCGCCGAAGCCGCCGAAGCGTCGAACGCGACACTTCGCACTTCGCTTCGCCCATGGAGGCTTCGCCGAGCTTTCATGAACGATCGCTCTCGACTCGTTTTGTTTGCCCGCTAGCTCCAACCTGTCGATCCTGCCCGGGCTCTACAATGTCTTATGTTTTAGTAGAATTTCTACTCGACAAGACCCAGCCTGTTGTGAGTTCCGACGATGTAAGGGACTTTAGCGGTGTAGTTAAAGACGACAAGGTGTACCAGGTCTACTGGGCCGATGACGCGCGAACAAAAGGATCATTCTACGACGCGAAAGTACTCTACATGGCAGGTGAGTAGAACTGAAGTACGGCGAGTGATGTACGAGTGCTTTCATAACATGCTGACGGCTTAACTGCATTTGCAGCCGAAGCATCTTGTATAAAACGAATAGTCAAATAGAGTTTCCGTAGTGGTGGCGTAGCATAGCGGTTAGTGTTTCCGATTTGTACGCAAGCGGTCGCGGGGTCGATCCGCGGTGATCCTGCTTTTTTTTTTTTTTTTTTTTTTTCGAATTTTTTGTTTTATCGAGGCATTTGGCGATATTTATGAGTGCGTATAGCTTTACTCTTATATAAATGCTGCCCTTGATGATGAAATTCCCTTGGCAGTGGCAGTCAGACGTCATCTGATGGACCATCAGATGACGTCTGATGGTCCACCACGTTCCACCAAGGCTGCTGACTGGCAGTCAGTGTCCCAAATTACGTAGCTTGATGGAATTTTCAATAGGGTATACACACGCCTAATATCGTTAAAACAACAAAACGACAATGTTGGTAAAATTTATTACCGTAACAAAACAGAAAAAAACCCTACGGGTCACGTTCTCAAGAACTTTCAGCTTCTTTCGATGCGTAGCTTATTTACAGCCGAAAGGCACGTTTTGTTGTTGTTGTTGTTGTTGTTATTTTTTTCTTCGCAAAAACAACCGGTAGATTGCAACTAACGTTTTACTTTGCATGTAATTATGAGGCTTTTTTTTCCTTCTTTTTAATGAAACATTTGTTTAAAAAAATGCCTGTTTCATTGTGTGCATGCACGGACATAAAATTGAATATATAAAAAAGAGGGCATCATACAGTCATATTACTTTTACATTGTATATTAAGAAGAAAATAAATTACAGGAAGATCCATTGGCGGATTCTTAGGGAATGCGTCAGCATGACTTTTGGAAAAGTCACACACGTCTTTTTTGGGGAGAGGCTAACGCTGACCCCTTCACTTTCCTCTTTTGGCTTTTTCCTTGGACTTTGTCTTTTGCTCCCTTTATTTTTACTGCCTCTTTTTGGCCTTGTTACGGGGTCAGTGTTAGCGTTTCCCTAAGAAAAAAGTGTGGCGTTTTTTAAGGGTCATGCTAAAGCATCGAAATCCTTGTCCTCTACCCCTTGTGGTGTGTTATTTAGTATTGCGAAATTCAAAGCGTGGCTATGATAAAAACTGAATAGTTATCGGGCTATCGGCAAATGAAAAATGCTGTCCAAAACCACCATTCAAATATACCCGCGCTTTTCAGTGCCGTGACGTCAGTGACAGGTAGACTTGCCAGTCGAGCGGACAGTAAATAAAAGCAAAAACAAAGAGTATGCCGAGCATTTCTTTCGTGCTGCTGCATGGGTGCCGAAGCGAGCTTCCAAAGCATCCATTTGACACTACAAAACTGCTGGTAATCTGTTGGAAACGAATTCTAAACACTCAAGAGTGAACTTTTGCCTGCCGCTGGCGTGACTTTTTCATCGTTGCCAGTAGAAACCTTCAGTTTTGAAAGCGTGGTGAGGACTGAAATTGTAAGTTCAAAAACTTCGCAAAACAATTAGTTTGAACTAATATTTGGATACTATTTTTTCGGCGTTTGGTGGTGTGTTTAGCAATTTTTCGGGCAAATCGGGCGTCATAAAGATAATGCCGGAGTATCCCTTTAACGATCTGTGGAACTTAACCTGTTTCATGTGCTTTGGCAACGCGAGAGCATGGCTATGACAAAAATGAAAATATGTGGCCACTTACTCTGACTGCAAGTTAAAGAAGCGAACGCTGCTCGTTTTTCGTTTTTATGTGTTTCCACAATTACTATTGCGTGGCTTGAAAAAAAAATAATAATACGTGTTTCACATGTTATTAACGTAATCATTCTGGGCGGTGTTTGAATGGCATTATTATTCCAATGTAAAGACAGTACGACTAGTCGAGTACCTTCTGCATGACGGAGTGAACGGCATAGATGGAGGGCTCCCTGTCGGGGTCCGTGAAGCAATTCCGGCTTCCGTGCACCAGTGCGGGTGTTTCGCCCGAGCACGACGAGTGGAAGACGCAGTTCTCCTGGCGGTAGTTCCACCGGCACGTCATCAGGAACAACTTGTCCGGGTGGGCGCTGAACATGATGTTCACTAGGTCCTGGTCGCCCAGGAAGATCCGGTCCTCGTACTCCTCTAGTAGCGGCCCCATGCGCGACACCCAGCGGAAGTTGCGCATGCGCGTGAGGTTCATGGCCATCACGCCAGCGTTCACTCCTGAGGCAGCAAAAAAAATCCAGGTTATTTGCCGTATTCTTTCAATAAACTGCGGCGAGAGCAGCGGTGCTGTGCCCCGTGGCGTGCATAGACAGCCTACAATCAGCTACGCCATTGTTCAAACTTTTGGCAAACGTGTAAACATTACGTTGTCCTGGGAGGTCACAGTTTTCGCACTAAATTTAGAGGGAAATCGCATTGTAACGTGAAATAATGACGTCACGTGACTGTGACGTCTTGTAGTCAAGTAACGTCATGTGACGTCACAGTTGCAAGTGACGTCACGATTTTCCAGCGGGAAAAACTTTGGCTGGGCGTCATAATGTGGGAAGTCATATCGCTTTGCGATGAAGCCACTTGTTTCACTTTTACGTGACGCCTCAGTCTACCGTTAAATTTAGCGAAAAGCGGAATGTTGCAATTTTCCCGCTAAATATCGCGAACATTGTGACGACACAGTATCACGTGACACGGGTTTCTGGTTAAATGTAGAGGTCAATGACCCTACGCGAAACACACCCTGGGATGTGTTGCGAAACCTAGCCAAAAAACATTTGTCGCCGTAAATGTTCCACGGTTAAGCTCGCCATGCTTTTACGCCAGCGGTATTTCCTTTGGTAAAGAGGCGGAAGGTTCGGAACTCCGCGAAAAGTACGGAATTCGTCACGTAAAAAAGCGAGAGACGCGCAGAGCATGAAGGCCGGTTCACACACACAGCTTAGCGCTAAGTTAGCACCGCATGAGCGCTGGAAGCAGCGATCAGAAAATCTGATCAGATAATGATCAGAAGCTTCAGTTGTCCGAGTGAGCATTGTTGCGCTTCCGTTTGTGTTCTCATTTTATGGGATGGAGAAATGTAGTGTGTAAGCTAGCTCCATCTTAGGTAGCTATGGGCAATGGTTGTCTTGGAATGCAACGCTGACGGATGAACGGCATCGCTCTTTGCCACGTGCCGTCGGCACGCTTCGCTCTTTGCCAGGTGCCGTCTACACCGTTGAGCCTAGTTCACATACAGCGATTTTGGCCCTAAAGCGTGTTTCACATGCAGCAATTTTGGCCCTTAAAGCGGCGCAATTTCTGCCGTCGCGGCGCTCGTGCCGCAGAATTGCTGGTGCTGGCCAGAGCGCCGCGACGGCAGAAATCGCGCCGCTCTAGGGCCAAAACCGCTGCATGTGAACTAGGCTTGAAGCGGCGCGATTTCTGCCGTCGCGGCGCTCGTGCCGCTCAACCGCTGGTGCTGGCCAGAGCGCCGCGACGGCAGAAATCGCGCCGCTCTAGGGCCAAAACCGCTGCATGTGAAACACGCTTTAAGCGGGTTTCACATGCAGCGATTTTGGCCCTAGAACGGCGCGATTTCTGCTGTCGCGGCGCTCGTGCCGCTCATCCGCTGGCGCTGGCCAGAGCGCCGCGACGGCCGAAATCGCGCCGCTCTAGGGCCAAAACCGCTGCATGTGAACTAGGCTTTAGTCTCCACGACGACAGCCAGGATGTCGTAATTGGTTGTACCGCATCTACATTGTTGAATGATTAGTAAAAGGAGCAGGCGCTCCAGGAGCGCGAGGGAGTTTGCCTGAACCGCCACTTCGACGAGAAGTCTCCTCAACGGGCCGTTCCACCGCCTGGAACCACACTTGACAACTCGGTGCGTTGTGCCTTACCGGCCACCCTTCGTCATTGGTAGTGAGCTCAGCATGGACTCTAGATCAAGTATGAGACAAGGCGGCGTTATGTGCGGACCAGGGGCATTCCTTCTTAAAGGGGTCATGAAACGATTTTCCTATTTCTTCCTCCTTAGCTTTAATCCTCAACTCAAATGCGAATTGTGAAATCACGTCGTCGTGACATTCTTCGGCACCGGTGCGATGACTCCTAGCTTCCACCGTGCTTTTTATGCACACCCTAGAACTTGTCATTCGCCAGTGACGATAAGTTCCGTCAGGGCACTTATTGGCCACGAACGCGAATCCAAATATTCGTCGACGGATTGATTGTTAACGAGCGCATACGTCCGAGTGACGCAGTTCTCGTGTCCAATGAGTGAGCTGGGCTCGGCTGACGTAAGGTTGGCACCGCTGACGCGCTTTGGGAATCGCGGATGTATCATAGTGAAAAGGCGGAGAGCTTTCGAAGGAAAGAAAGTACAAAATAGTCCGCTATATTTTCAAATGTTCGTACCGAAAAACTGACTTTTGACTTTCTACCCTCTTTCTTTTGGCCAACTAAACGATATCCGATTAGTAAAGTCCCAATTTAAAATCGTTCATCCCAGTCCAAAATTCGTTTCATGGCCCCTTTAAACATAACATTTTGGCCGTCTGTATTCTGGTATTTGTTTGGGTCCAGCTAGCAGGCATGAAAGGTAATGGCGCTACTTTGACTTTAGGTTGGGCATGCCCACGATTTGCTCACGTGTACTTACGCTGACTTTGTTTTTACGTAGCAACGGTGAACCCACCGGTATATTGCACGGACAGCCAAAATGGGCATTCTGACGCTTTGCCCACATGAATGCTAACTTTGCCCTCAAATAACGGAAGGGAACCTTCTGCGGTATTACGCAGACAGCTAAGTTCGGCATGCCCACGCTTTGCCCAGATGTACGCTAGATGTGCCCTTACATAGACGAGGTAGAATTAACTGGAGTATTGCACGGACAACCAATTGGGCACGCCCACGCTTTGCTCACATCTACGCTAAATTTGCCATCGGATAGCC
Organism: Ixodes scapularis; assembly: GCF_016920785.2. Lineage (NCBI taxonomy): Eukaryota > Metazoa > Arthropoda > Arachnida > Ixodida > Ixodidae > Ixodes > Ixodes scapularis. Next base: position 36,472,671 of record NW_024609838.1, on the reverse strand, counting down.
GAGGCGAAACCTATCGAAAAATGTCACGGACAGTGAAGTTGGGAGTTCCCCGTTTTCCCGTATCTACGCTAATGTTGCCCTCACATAGCCGAGTTGAATACATTCAGAGTATTGTAAAATAGTTTGTTGTTGGGCAAGTTGGTGAACGTTTGGATGCGTGGCTTTGCGCAAAAAAGACGGACACAAGAGAGTGTTTGTTTCTCTCTCTTGTGTCCGTCTTTTTTGCGCAAAACCATGTATCCAAACATTCAGAGTATTGCACGGATAGGAAAGTTGGGTATGCACACGCTTTGCCCCCTTCTACACAAACTTTAACATAACCGAGTTGAATCCACCCGAGCACTGCAAAAACAGATGGATTTTTTTTTTTTTACGTGGGTGTTGCTTTTAGGCATAAATTTCTTATATGTATGCTAGAAGGCCTGTTGTATGCGTGAATTGAAGCAATGTTTTGTGATAGTGGTTGTCATGCAGGCACTAATGGTAGCTGGTGGGTGCACTGTGTTGGAGACCTGCAGTTATAAGTAGGCGAGTGCGCTCAGTCTGTATGCCAGGGTGAGTCCATATAAGGTGACGCACATCCGCTTCCGTCGTGTCTATGGGACACTTGGGGCATGTCGCCTGTCGTGTACCGAGTAGAGAGCTCCATGTGCAGGTTACAGGTGGTGTAAGGGCCACCTCAGCCCGCAGTCTCCGAAGCACAACGTCCTTCACCGTGGTGAGATGGCGGGGGAGGGAGCGGACATACGGAGGGATAAGAGCGCGTGTGTCCTGCCGGAGGGAGTGTTTACGGGCGTGGAGGAGGGAAAGGGGTTCAGGCAGCAGGGGGAGGGAAGGGAGATCAAGATCAGATGGAAAGTGTGCTTGTTGATCCGCTGCAAGGAGGTTGTATTGGTTCGTGGCATGACCTTGAATCCAGTGCACCTTAATGCAGGTCGAGGTATTGCGGTGAAGGGTGTGTATCGTTTGACGCAGTTCCATTGCTTTGAAAATCTTTTTGAGCTCTCTAATTGCCGCTAAGGAGTCTGTAAAAATGTGAAGATGGCGGATCGTCGTCAGCTTGGTGGTCACTGCCTTTATAGCGTCGTGGATGGCCTGTAGTCCCATGACAAGAGGGTCGGCTTCCTGAGATGTACGAGGGTGATTCAATAAATAAGGTAAATTTTTTTGTAGAAGGACTTCTAATACAGATAGAAGCTTACTTTGTTTTTACGTAGTCTCCCAGCACTGTCACACACTTTTCCCATCTGTGCACAAGCTTCCGTATTCTCTCAGCGTAGAAATCTTTAGATTGATGTCTCAGCCAGTCGCTCAGAACACTTTTGACTTCATCGTCACTTTCAAACCTCGTGCCTCTCGTGAACGCTTTCAAGGGACCAAACAGGTGAAAGTCTGAAGGGGCAAGGTCTGGGCTCTAAGGGGGATGAGGGAGCAGTTCCCAGCCCAGCTCGTTAATGGTCTGCACCGTTAGGTCTGCTGTGTGAGGCCTTGCGTCGTCATGATGCAAGATGACTCCTTTTGACTGATGACCTCTGCGTTGTTCTTCATGTCTTTCTTGACCTGCCTCAGCAGTTCACAGTTGTTGGCTCTGTTCACAGTGCTTCCTTTTTCAAGGAATGAAATTGTGATTGGGCCCTGCATATCCCAAGAAACGGTGAGCATCCCCTTCCTAGTGGACCGCTGGGACTTGAACTTCTTCTTCAGTAGAGAGCCTGCGTGCTTCCACTTCATGGACTGTCGTTTAGACTCAGGCTCATAGCGCCAAACCCATGTCTCGTCAGATGTGACCATCTTCTTCAGAAACTCATCGCCATCCTTCTCATAGCGAGAAAGACACTGCTGGGACAACTCGACCCTCCTCTGTTTGTGCCCCGCAGTAAGCATCTTTGGCACCTACCTGCTACTGACCTTCGAGTAGCCAAGGTCATCATGAAAAATGTTGTGTGCTGTCCCCACAGATAAGCTCAAAGTCCTTGCAATGTCATCCACTGTCAGCCTTCTGTCAGACTGAATGAGGTCATTGACTGATTCGATCACTTCAGGGGATCTTACTTGTGTAGGCCTCCCAGGCCTGTCTTCATCCTCAACATTGCTCCGTCCTTCTTCAAACAATTTAGCTCACTCGTAGACATTTGTTTGACTGAAACATGTGGCACCATACACAATTTACATTCTCCTATGAATTTAAACGGGTTTGCACCCTTCAGCAACCAAAAACTTGATAACTGACCGCTGTTCAATCCTGGAGCATGCTTCTTGGTCGGCTATATATGTTATTCGGTAAAATTCTCACAGTTTTGTTTTTGTAATCTGCTTAAGAAATAAATTCATGTGGAAAAGTAGTAAAACAATAAAAATAACAATAAAGTAAGCTTCTATCTGTATTAGAAGTCCTTATACAAAAAGAAAAATTCACCTTATTTATTGAATCACCCTCGTATATCGCTGATGCTCCTGGATGCATGTATGTGTGGAGCTGAGGAGTGAGACTCGGCCAACGTCTGGGAGGGTGTGCCCCACTGATCGCGATGTCGTACCAAGTTTGGAATGCCTCCGTTTTGCCAATATGCACACTAACTTTGCCTTCACATAGCCGAGGTGGAGCTAACCGTAGAATTGCACAGACAGACAAGTTGGGTATTTCCACGCTTTACCCATACCTACACTAACTTCACTCTAACATAACCAAGGTGAACCCACCGGAGCATGGCACGGAAAGCCGAGCTGGGCATATCTACGCTTTCCCCATATGTGCACCAACTTTGCCCTCACATAAACGAGGTGGAGCTAATCGGAGCGTTGCACGGATACACAAGTTTGGGTATGCCCACACTTTACTCACACCTTCGCTAACTTTTCTCTAGGACAGCCGGGGCAGCTCGAACGGGTATATCTCAAAAGACCCCATTCGTATTTTTCCTTTTCTCATTTCGCCCCATTCTCATTGACCTTTCTCCTTCGAACCTTCTCGTTCGGAGCTTCTCAAAACACCTAATTTTTTTTTTTTCGTATTTAGGAATATTCGCATCTGGTTCCGTTTGCTGGCTGTTGGTCCGTTCGCATTTGGTCCCATCCGCACTACGGCCGCTGCGCAGCTTACTATACCATCAGAGCAAATTTACGACTGAGAACATACGTGATACTCCTGTTGAGCGCCGTGAAGCCCGGTGCTTGAAAACACAAGACACTCTTTCAGCATTCGATTGGCGCCGTGAAGCCCGCTGCAGTTATTATAAAAAGAAACAGAGTATATAGGGGAAGAAAAACTACCTAAACCTGGGGGAACCGAGACAAAGGGGGACGTCTGGAGCGGTGTTTCTACACAAAGGCTCACTTCGTGTTTGATTGTCCACCGCCCGTGAACAGTGGCGGGGGTGATTTTATTAAGCTTTCTCAGGGATATTCTGTGACCAAGCCACAACACTGTCTCCTAAAGCCCTCCATTTATTTTAATTCTGCTTTTTAGAGGAAGAAATGCGAAGGACGGAACAAGAACTGAAAACGCGGCGAATCCAACCGAGAAGCACGTTTTGAGTATGGGTTTTTTAAGAAGGACCAAAATAGAAGGTCGAAAAGAAAACAGGCTCAAACGATAACAACCCGCTGGAACGTATACAAGAACATTGCACGGGTCCTCCAAGTTTGGCATGCCCACGCTTTGCTCACACCTACTTCAAGATTTCTTTAGGATAGCCAAGGTCTAACATACCGGAGCATTGCACAGGTCACCGAAATTGGGCATGCCCACGCTGTGCCCAGGTGGCACCAACCTGGGCTTCGTAGGGGCCGACCTATCCCACATTGCCGAAGTGAGCACGACTTGGGCACCTCGTCATGTGCTACCTGGGCTGCACCGGCAGCTTTTGCTATGTCTGCTTTGAAAGCAATATCAATATTTTCCTCTTTTGAATAAAAAAAAAGTTCAAAACAGCTGAAAAGCGTGTGTAAAAGAGGGAGTCTGAATAGGTACGTACCAAAAGGAGGGACGAAAGGGTGCTTTGCTTCCAGCTTGTACCAGTTGTTGGCTTCGTCTTCAATCTCGTGACCTAGGGCCATTAGGTGACTGTCGTTCATCTTCTCGAAGACGTCCCAGATATTCTCGACAGGGTTTAGGAAGAGGGCGTCAGCGTCCACGTATAAGACCGCATCCTCCATCGGAAGCATGTCCTGCAAAGAATGCCGTGCAGAGCTTGACATCGAATAATACACCACTGAGTTGTGTGAGTACGTCTCTCCGCTTATGAATAGTTTCAAGCTGTAATGGACCCGACGGAATTTGAAATCTTGATAAGTATAATAACTGTATTTTAATCACCCGTAACTGTTTGTCTGGTAATTGTGGTGAGAATGAAAAATAGTCGCAACGTTTAACATGAAGTAATGATGCTCCGGATGTTATGATTGCGAGCTTGAAGAGAATCATAAAAGCTAAAGGTTTACAAGGCGATTTGCACAATGCACGTTCTCAAAAGAAAAAAAAATCAAGAATGTAGATACTCGTTCGATAGGTCACCATCATCGCTAGTGACAGGAAACGAAAGCTGTGATGAGGATGATGTCTATTCATTGACGCAATTTAAAAGCATGGTACAATAACATTTGTAGTTTCCCTAAATATTGCGTAGAATAAACTCTTGACGTTCATAACCTGCGAAACATGCGCTCGCTCCTCGCGTAAATGGAGTTGTGCAAAAACAAATGGGGGAAAACCGTCCAGCGTTCACACCCTCAGCTCGCAAACAGGAGTGGTCTCCTGCGCTGCTATACTGGGCACGTTTGCTCGAAGCTGGTTAACAAGTTAAAAACCCTTCCCTACTAAGTACGTACAAGCACGTAGCGAAATTCCAGAAGAGCTTAAAATTGATGGTACCGTATATATGCAAGCCTCATTGGCAAACAAATTTAATACATATATTTTGCTATCCGGTGCCTGTGAATTGTCGACCGTATGCAATACCCATTACTCATCTGTTCCGATATTAAGCTAAATATTTTGAAAACCAACATTGAAATAGAAGTTCGCGAAAAACTAATTCCCCTAAAAATGACTGCGCATGTGGTGTTGATGATATTAAGGTTATTCTTATTAAACCAGTAATGAAGCTAGTATTGCCTCCTCTTGTTGAACATTTGTAATATAATAATGGTTTCCGGTATATTTACAGAAAAGAAATTGCTAAGGTCAGTGCCCTTTACAAGGGAGTCACATATAAGGACCTTAATAATTACAGGCCCACATCTGTACGGCAACTTTGTTCCAAGGTTGTAGAAAATTAATTGATTCAAGATTTTACATGCTTTTACTGATAAAAATATCATATCTAAATAAAACAGTTCATTTTTCAACAGGAAAAATCAACTGACTCAGCCCTAATTTATATCAAAGATAAAATAATTATTAATATAGAAAACCATGCATATATCATTGGAGAATTTCTAGATTTCAGAAAAGCGTTTGATTCAATAAAACATGAACTTTTACTGAGGAAACTATTGACGTCTGGAATTAGAGGTAAGGCACTAGAATTAATTCGCAGTTATTTATATTCGCGTTTTCAATAGACGGTATTTAATGGGTTTAAATCTCAACTCGCACCAATAATATACGGCGTCCCGCAAGTTTCTATGCTGGACCACTGTTATTCTTAATTTACATAACGTTATTGCTTATATATCCAAATCACGTGATACTATTTAACATGATGATGATAACAATTTTCTTTTTGAAATCTGGATCCGCTCGAGGAAATCCCAAATTGTTGGCACAGAAAGCTATCATTGTGGCTAAAATGTAACCAGCTTAATCTTGACACTAGTAAAACAACATATGTATTGTTCAGATAAAAAAAAAAAAGCCACTTCGCGATCTTTAAACATTTTTTTAGGGGGAAAACAATCGAGGTCGTAAAATACCACAATTTTTTTGGCGTGTGGTTTGAAGAAACGCTCTGTTGGACTGCACACATTGAAAAAATTGGGGCTGATATTTTAAGAGCAATAGGAACATCAAACAAACTTAGGCAATTACTACCAAACAGATTGAAACTGCAATTATTTTATTCACTTATCTACTCACGCCTACAGTACTGTATACTAGTATGGGAGCTACAAAGCGAAGAAAGAAACACACAATATTTATTTTGCAAAAGAAAACCGTTTGATTTATTGAGAACGATAAAAGGTACGACCAATCATTCCCGATCTTTCAGATGTATAGAAAAACTGAATATAGAAAAAATCCTGCTCCTTAAATTATCGATTGTTATTTTTAATTAAATTATAACAAAAGATAATTTTTCATATTTATTATACAACCTCAGAAAGTTACAGATTCAGGAGCGCACAATATACAAAACCTAGGTTCGACCTTATAGCGGTACACAGCACCTGACATACCTCGTACCAGATCTGCTAAAGACATTCAACTATAGCAGAAACGCCCCAAACCCACATTCCGTTTTTGTTTTTTTTGTTACAAAAACATTATTAAAGAGTATTTACTGAGCCTCTCATGATCTGCAGTTACTACGAAGTTGACAGCTATGTGTTATCGTGTATATCGAATTTTGAAATTCCTGTATTTTTTGCATAATTATTCTGTTTTGTATTCCCGTTTCTCCTCCGAGTGTTGTAAGAAGGGGCTGGAGCCTCGTCAGAAGACAATTTGTCTTCTTTTTCACCAGACCCCAGACCCTTTTTTGTGTCTGAAATGAAGGACACATACATATGGGAATCTCCTTGACTAAGGCCTAAATCTGATCCCCATTCATGCGTCACAATCTTTAGCAAAAAGAAAAAGGCTAAGAATAAAAGTTCCAGTTTTACACTTAATCTTCCACAGCACAAAATACGCACTTTTTGGTCAGCGTTAAGTGCGATTGTACTTGGGTTACACAGTGCAAATAAGCTTGTTTAAAGTTAGAAACGTTCCAGCCCAAGATCGTTGCACGGTCACTTTAAGCTCTGCTACTGCGGAAAAAGAAAATGTGTCCTCGAGGGAGAAGTTCTTCAAAGCTAGCCCGTTTTCGGTGGTACATTACACCAAAACCTCATTCTGAGACCGTGTTGCGACGCAATCCAAGAACCCACCGGGAGAAAGAGTCGCTGTGTTGCACAGGGCTTGAAGAGTTTGTTCCACTTGTCGTAGTCTTTTCTGGGGAACATGACCAAGCGCAGGTCATAGGTGATCCTGGCCAAGACACTGGCTGGCCATAGCATGATCTGGGCGACCAGAATAACGAAACATCACAGTATATGCAGAGTCCACGCAGGCATGTAAGAAGAAAATATTCGTTTTTTTTTTGTGTGTGGTTTCTTCCTAATTTTAACGAAATGTAGTTGTGTTGAATTCAACATTTATTTTACGAGGTGAAGGATTTGTTTTCATATTCTGAGACCGTCTACTTCAAAATGAAGAAATGAATAGGATGTGTGATGTATCAACTATACGACGAGGGGCCGTGGAAGCTACCGTCAGCGGCGAGTCATAGTCAGTTCAGTATAGTTCATCATCATCATCATCATCATCATTTATTATCCTTGAAGGCCCTTACGGGCATTACACAAGGGGAGTTAGTCGGAAGACGAGCGTCGGCGCGCACAGCAGGCTCCCCAACGACGAAGCATCGGCTCACAACATCATAGGTTGGATCAATAAGGTACCAAAATATAGAGCAGCGGGCGTATATCGTCACAACTTCAAACAGCAGTCAGTTGATAGCGAGCAGGGCGCGATAAACCTCCTTTCTCGCAGTTACTTTAGTTACCAAAAGAAGTTGCTCGCAATAAAATGCCACTAAAAATCAAAGACCCTACAAGCACCCACGTAAAAAAACAACACAACCCGTGAAAAATTCGGGCAGGTGACACACACTATTTCTGAATAAGTTTAGACTTGTCCTGACCATACGCATAAACCAGGAGAGTACTTAGGTGGGTGTGTCGTGTGTGCAACCAAATTCTAAAACATCTAAAGCATTGCGTAACATGAAGACACATCATTACGCACGTATAAAGCATACACGACAGATTCGTAACTCCACTAGCGTTTTTCTTTTTTTACAGAGTTAAGGACAAGTTTGAAGTTTTATGCACGGTCACTGGTTAACCTCCTAGCCAATCTTGAACGACTTTCTGGGTGACTTGCAGCAGCAAAGATGTGTTCTTTTTAGGGTGACTAGGACCACGCTTAGGCGCTGTGAATTACCCTGTCTTGAAGAAGCTTGATGTTCCCCTCATCGGCGTACAGAATTAGCCTCAGGGGAGCTCTTGAGAAGGCGACGGCTGACTTGAGATTGGCCATGGTCAGCTCCAAGCTGCCCGCGCACGTAACCACTACCAACGTCACAGGTTCCCTGCGTCAATTCCAAAGTGTGTTCCCATTGCTTTACGGAAGCGCTCCACCAACTTTCGGTACGCGGTGAATCAATGTGTTTAATTCGTGTGTCTTCACGGTTCGAATCGGATGAACCTTTTACCTGCACGTGGCCGTGTCATCACTGCTTCCTAATAAACGTTATTGCCTTAAGCAAGGATTAGAGCAGGGGTGGCCAAGCTGCGGCTCGCGAACCGCATGCGGCTCTTCGAGTGTTAAAGTGCGGATCGTGGCACCCTCCCCTCCCAGCACTTCCCCAAAGCGAAATGGAACGCGTTTTGAATTGAAAGGGAAGTTGCGGTTTGGTAGTCTTGTGCCACTGCTACCTTACATACAGTTGGACTGCTTTTGACTCGGATAGATTGAAAAAAGTTCAAATTAATTTATTTCTGTAAACGAAAGTCCCCCCCTTCCTCCCTTCCTGCCGCGGCTCTTGGAAGTTTCGTGGTTTTGTTTGCGGCTCTTAGGCCGGGTCAGCCTGGCCACCCCTGGATTAGAGTCTTTAAACATAAAAAAATATGCAAAATTGTAATATTTTTAAACATCAAAACTTTGACATTTTCACAGCCAAGCTTTTCTGCTCAAAGAATATCGGTGCTCAATCGAATCTTTAGTTATTATAAAAACAGCACGTTTTAAGTCTTAACCGTTGAATTTATACTATAGGAGAATCTCTGAGGTCGATGTTTTAGGTTTTGGCTTTTTTGTCAATTGCCTTTGCCTCATGGAGGTTCTGATAATCTCATTCCTAATGGATTTCAGAGAACTTGGTATCGCTGTTTTTTACAAAAACGTAACTGCATCCTAAATTTGTGCTTTCCAATGAATAAAAAAGTGGTTATCTAGAACTGAAGGTAAATTCCGTGTTATTTATTTTGTTTTTATAACTATGATTTATTTGTAATAAATAACACAATTTTGAGAAAAGTCAATTTCCTTTAGGATATATAGTGGATCCTTGGAAATCAATATATGTAGTTAGGAGGAAAGTTTTAGTGGAAAGTACTCTATGAACCGGTCGTAAGGAATGGCCTAATTGGGTTTATATATTCTGCAATATCTTTCATTTGAGAAAGAAATATATTAAATTAGATCACGGATCAAAGTGTGCGTTAAAAATATGTCTGCATAGTGTATTTGAGTGATATCGCGTTAATAAATATATAAATATTAAGGAACCTTCATCTTGCCTTGAACCATGGTTCACGCCTTTTTACGCTTCAGTGTTACCGAGTGCGTTGCAACCGCTTACGACAGGAGAGCTAGTGGCGCCATCTATCGGGTCACCCCGTAACACTTCAGACCTGCGTAAGGTTGCTGTTATCGACTGGAGGTTCTTGCAGATGATGTGTACGCACTATCTATGAGATATGATATCTCATAGCTTTGTCAGAATTATCTCAAGCCTAGGGTGAAACACAAATGTCGCGTTAAAATTGGAAAACATACTGAGCTGGGAAGCGTTACAGGGCCAGCCGAAAGATGCGGTTGCAAAGTACCTAATCACAGTTAAACGCAAATGTGTGAAGCCGGCTTTAGGTTTTGCAGCCGCAGCCGTACTGCTCCGACCAAATTGTCATTTGAGGCGGAGACACTATGGCCGACGTGCGCGACCAAAAGCATCGCTGTGGTTGACCTTTCACGATCGGCCATAATAATAATAATAATGATAAGTATATTGAAGATCTTTTTTTTCATGATAATACAGTGCTATCTCAAGAAGTGATTCTGTTTGAGAAGAGGCAGTCCATCAAGTAAGCGCATATAAAAAAAAACGATACAAGCAAAATACACCCAGCGGACTTACACCATAATTACACAATCCTAAAAAAAGTTAATGTATGACTGCGGAAAACTACAACGCGCTCATATAACGTTATTGTTTTTTTATCAAACGAATAAAAAAATAAATAAAAATTAGCAAAAAAACAAAACCAGCAATAAAACGATGAAGATCACTAAAGCACAAGACCAAATAAGTTTTTGTGCAACTATAAGTTTTCTCTACGAGAATATAAAACGCTAAACATTAAATTCAATACATTAAATATTATTACTCTGAACAACGCAAAGAAAACTTCGAAAGGACAATATTTAACGTTCGTAGAAACTTAACACCAAAATCAGCACTAAAATACACAATATAAAAATCACGGACAGGTAAAACTCACAGCAAAGCTAAAAGACACTTTTATAATTCATAGAACCTGGAAAGCACAAACATTGCCAAAAGACACAATTCAACATTGATAGAGACTTAAAGGGGTCATGAAAAGATATCAGGTTGGAATGTTCATGATTTTGCAGATGAGTACTGGTCCTAGTCTGACGAAAGTATATTCACACAGACCGCCGCTGATTCAGAAGCTTCGTTGTCGCGGTGAAATTGCGAGGACAAAAGGGAACTTTTTCTTTCAGACTTGCCTCCGCAAAGCTTGATGACGCAATTATGGGATCAAAACCACCCACCTGACGACACTCGAGCGCAGCTCATGGTTTATACACGAGAACTGCGTGAGCAGTCGACTTCGGCACATAACAATCAATGTCTCGACGGACACTTGGGTAATGGCTTGTATCCAACCACAGCAGTGATGAGAATAGCCGAACTCTAACAACGCTTGGAGCTCAGCAGGCGTTTTCTACTTTTCAAGACCCAGCGCATGGCAAAGGCAAACAATAGGTCATGTGTCCACTTATTTTGACTCCGAGTTGAGGGGATGAACGATGCTCATATTTCTCGAATTTCTTTCGCGACTGCCATTGCCTAGAAAGAAAAACTAAGGCAAGTTTATTCAGTCATTGAGGTAAGGGAGTGATTCTAAGTAATATTTAGCGAAAGTAGAAAAGTCGTTTCCTGTGTCCTTTAACACCAAAAGCAATGTTGGAAAGACACAATCTGAAATCATAGAGACGTAAAACCAAAAAGGAGAAGCTAAAATACACAATTTAGAATTCTTCGAGACGTCAAACCACAAATAATATCAACACTTGAGCGGGATGAGAGTCCACGTTAATAATTAGAGATAAGAGGAATGTCGGACTGTCTATTTATATGGTGGTAGTTCAATGACGCGATGACTCCCAGCTTTTAACGTGCCTTTTTTGCACACGTAGTTGGAAATTGTTGGTAGCAATTAATAATCCTGGACATGACGTCACAAAGACAAACAATAAGAGGGCACACCGGAACAACTTGTCGCCAATGGAAACGATCTCGAGGTAGACGGACTTCCAGCTGTCTAAACGTGAGTAACGCAAATATGGTATATTAAAATATGGATGACTATTTTTTTTCTAACAACGGGTTGGAGCTGAGTGAGTTAGGCTAAAATCACTGGATCCTCGGAAAGAACTGCATAGCTGCCCCTTCCTAGTAAAAAAAGCCAAGCCGTTCGTATGAGAAATGTCTTGTGTACAATAAACACATGAATCACACGAGATATATAAGAACCGTATAAGAACTATGTAAGATATATAAGAACATGTAACAAACTTATAAGAAAATTCTCACAAGTTTCTTATGTGTTCCTATATGTTTTATATATCTTGTATGATTCATATGCGTTTTTTGGACAAAGAAACTTCTCATACAAATGAGATTTTTCAATAAGGCTCCGCCTCTTCATTATTGGTGAGCCGATTCGAATTTTCGGTGATGGGTTGCTTTGTAAAAACAAATCTTGTATAGACTTTTCTCCAGGCGAACGCCAAAAGAACCAAGAAGCGCGGAATCTGTTCAAATGTTTCAAATATTCTTGTGAACAAACTTGTCTCCTTTAAATCGTAGAGCCGAAGGCCCTCATTAAATCTCCAACTTCGTTGTCCGCGTAGCATTTATGCTTTCTAGCACTGGTCACATAAGCAAGCCCGACAGGCTTGCAGCGACAGAGCGACCGGGGGTCGCTTGGGACGCCAGGCCGCGGTTCATATTTGCAAAGAGCAAAAAGGGCCGAGATTTCGCTATCCACACAAAGGCGAAACAAGCGCACAGGTTCGCTCCGCCATCATGCGGCGTCGGTGTTTGGCGGCGTTGAAAATAAAGTTAATCTCTTAAAATACGCAGAACCGACCTCAACAAGCTTTCAGCGCTCTCTTAAAACACGCAGAACCATATCATTATAAGATATCCGGGTAAATAAGCAGATAGACCGAGCTCAACAAGCTTTGGCGAACGCGTGACGCCGCCATTCATTTGGCTCACAGAAGGCAATATGCAGTGCACACGACGGTTCGTGCTGTCTCGGGCACTGCACGCGCTGAACTCCTGCGAGGTTCGTCGCACGCGCAGAAACACCAAAGTTCCCTTGGTGCATTGCGGCACAGGTGGCGTAGCTAAACTGGCTGGTGACATCACTCTTAAATTGGCGACGAACTACTTTTGTACAATGAAGCTCCATAGCGGTCTTGACGCGACCGTTGAGAAGGACATGCACTTTCGAAGCTTCGAAAATCTGAAAGGACCGAAATAGCGATTGCGACAGAAACCGAGCAGCCAATCACATTGCGAGGTTTCGGTCGTCTGCATTTCAGTATCTCTCTGTGTACGGCTAGCAGGCAGGGAAGGCAATGGCGTTACTTTCCCAGGATTCAGTGACTTTAGGTTGGGTCATGCTTAATTAATTTTAATATTTATACAAGTTGAATTATAGTGTATAATAAAATTAATGCGTTTTGACAAACAGAGCGTCTTTCCTGATCGTTTCGAAGTCTCCCTTTTATGGTAGCTGTACCAACCTGCCCTGTGTAGAGCCACTGACCCGAGGTGGTTCGGTCGGGCGTTCCTCGTCAGCGCACTGGCACTCCGCATCAGGCGCCCAGAGGTACCAGAGACTTGCGAGTAGAACCAGACTCCCGATGACGAAGAGGGCGGGTAGTGGGCGTCGAGAGAAGGATGTTGCAGCGTGCATGTTTAAGTTATACAGTGGCGCTCGAAACGTCACGTACTTTTCGAATTTGACGCGGTTTCTACTTGATACCTTTAACCTTACTTAGCACGCTGCATCGCATGGCATTCAGACGCATTTTGTCTCATCCAGTTCTTGTCCAACGTCGAATCTAAAGAAAAAGAAAAAGAAGAAAAATGTCCGACGGCCTGGGGTTATTGAAGTGAAAGTAAACATGTTCTAAATATGACGCAATCGAAACGCTGTTATAGGTTGCAGATTCGGGCATCATCGCCGCCAGGCGATAACGCCCGATTTAAAATAAGTAGAAAATAAAAAAAAAAAAAACATTGTGCCCCGCCGCATTTACCGGATTTAATCTACTGTCTGCAAAGTTAAGCCCGCACCCCCTGGTTTTATTATGAGCATCCGCGAAAAAATCCTCCGGTTATCCCGAACAATAATCGGGCATCCAGAGATTATCTCGGGTATCTGATGGTACCAATGTGTTATTTTGGTTAGTGTTGTAGCTGATAATCATCTCGTACACGGGTCTGGGATAATTAACTGTAGTAGGGCAGTCAGCTGGGCGAGTTGGTACTGATTAAACATGTTTAAAGTTTTGCACACAAATTTAGGGACAGAGGAGTTTTCCTCTTCTGTTCCTGTCCTTTAGAGCGCAGCTCTTAGGCGCTCGTTCCCGTGTTTAGCGGCGTCTGCGTCGCCGTCGGTGTCGGCCAGTCATGGGCACGTTACCAGTAAAAAGTAACAGTGTTACAGTTACAGTTACCTAGCGGGAAAAGGTAACTCCGATACAGTTACAATTACCGACTTCAAAAAGTAAAGTGTTACAGTTACAGTTACTGCAAAAACAGTAACGCCATTACTTTATCGTTACAGTACAAAAATTTGACTCAAGAAATTCCAAACGAAAACAATATTTAATTTGTTACACTATAATCAGAAGAAATGTAAACTGAGAGATTAAAAAAAAAAAAAAACAAACTCGGAGGGCGTTTTTTTTTTTTTTTTTTTTTTTTTTTGCGCCATTCGTTGTTTTAGCTTTTGTGATGTGCATAATTTACTTGCAAATAATTGTTATTAACTAGAATAAAATGTTTTTTTTTAATTGTCATCGGCCCGCGTCAGTAAACATTTTCATTCATTTTTCACTTCGAAACGAACAAGGACACAGATGGTCACATAATTATACTCGGAAGCAGGCCTAAACAGGCTTGTACGTAATCCGTTACAAGTAACGCAATTACTTGTAATCCCTTACATTTATCAGTAATTTAGTAAGGGAATAATTACATATTTTTTAAAGTAATTTTAAAGTAATTCCCTTACATTTTTTACGTAACGGATTCCTTGTAATCCGTTACTTTTTTTTTTCGGACCAACCCCCCCCCCCCCCCCCCCCCTTTCTAAAGGAAGGGTTGTTTTTATTTTGGTAAAGTCGAGCGCAGTGACACTGTCACGCGCATAGCAAGGCTTGGCACCCTTCAGTTCCGCAAAGCCTTTTTTGTTTGCAACACCCTGCTATTTTTTAAGACCCTAACAACCATGTCAAAAAACCCAAACAAACATTTCTACAAAAAAAAAAAAAAGAAATAAAGAGGGGCGGGGGGCGGCAAGCCATATCCGCTTTTTTAGTCCTTTTTTGTGATCGAAAATGGGGAGAGGAGGACGCGAAGTGATTGTGTAGCTCTTCGAGATGCTCCAGACGGTAAGTACACAGACAAGAATTAACAATGTCCCTCTCGTTTACAATGACTACGACCATTTTCATTATGTCACCACACCAGACAACGCTCCGTATATCCTAAAATCCACTAAAAGAGATGTTATAATATGTGACATCCTCGTTCGTTGCTGCACACTTATAATCTTCTTCTTCTTTATTAAATGGAGGGTTTTGTGGAGATGTTGGCACTGTCTATTCAGTGCCGGCTACTCCACTACGGTTGATTGGTCTTGGTAATATATACACTTGAGAGCCACTTAGGATGTATAGTTCAAGTTAAAAATACCCTGAAAGCTGTGTACTCATATACATACGGATGGGCATATAAACCGCACTCACGCGCACAGAAGTAACGATGCTACACCGTATGGTACGTAGTTGCGCACCCCAGGCAACGTTCCGAGTTAGTACGTACAAGTCATGTCGCTTTCGACGATAAAGTCGCGCACAGCATTTAACGCCTTTCTTTGAAGGGCCGGACTGGGCCATGGTCCAAGCACTTTCGAGCGAGTAAACGGTCGATTGTCCATGATGCGTAATCGCTGTTCAAGTCGCTTGCGTTGTCTTGAAAATCGGACACAATGAATAATCAGATGTTCGACATCTTCTTCTGCTTGTCCACAGGGACATACAGGGGATGACGCTCGTGATATTTTGTGCAAGCATTTTTTCGTGAAGGCAACATTTAGACGAAGTCTATGAAGCAATGTGTCCAGATGCCGTGGTAAAATGGTGTCTGCTGGAAAATTCAGGTGAGGATCAATAGAGAAGAGAAGAGAGTTCTTTGAGTGCTCATCAAACCAGGAATCTTTACATAAGTTTTCACTGGACTTGCGGAGTAGAGACCTCAGGTCAGTTCGTGATATCCGGATCAGTTGGGCTTCTGCGCAGTCATGTCCCAGGGCGGCGAGTCTGTCGGCTTCCACGTTGCCAGGTACGCCACTGTGTCCGGGCACCCACTGTAATTTTATGTCATGTCCGGCACTTTTAAGCAACGATGTTTCCTGTAAAATTCTGTAAACGAACTTTGCATTTATACTTCGTGTGTTTACGTTTCGTAGGGATTCTAGAGCTGCTTTCGAATCTGTACAAATGACCCATCTTCTTGTTTCGTAGGTTTCTTTTATAAAATAAAGAGCTGACAAGATGCCATGAAGTTCTGAAGACGTGGAGGAGGTTTGGTGGGAGAGACGATTGCACACTTTTACATTTAAATCTGGAATCGTAAAACCAGAGGCAGAGCCCGTCTCTGTGGTTGATCCATCTGTGTAAATCAAGCTAGAATCCCGAAATGACGAGAGGTAGGATAACGTCAGTTGTGCAGCTACGACACCGGACACAGCCGATTTTTTCTCAATGTTTGGTATGTTGGTTTGAATGTGAGGAACTGTAATGGTCCAAGGTGCACAGCTGTTTTCATATTTCCAGTATTCAAACGGTGGGCATATGGCTTCGCATAGTGCTAAGGACCTATGTAAACGCGCTCCATATCTTTCTTGAACGAGGTTCGCAAGTGGGTGGTGGCGATGTTGTGAAGTGATACGTAGAATGTGCCTGCATGTCTCTTGGTTCCGGAGAACTGAAATAGGTAATTCTCTAGCTTCAGCTATGACAAGGACGCCGGATGTAGCGCGGGGGACACCTAAGCACACTCTTAGGCTACGTGCCAACAAGTAGTGTATTGCCCAGAGTCTTCGAAAGCCCATGAAGGATTGGAAGTGAGTAATTGATTGCTTGACGCACGAGCGCGCCGTGCAATTGGAGCATTGCCGATGTTGAGGCTCCCCACTTCGTGCCTGCTATGCAGCGCAGGGCATGAATAACTCTATTAATTCTGGTCTCTAGCGCATTTACATGTTTCGTCCATGTCAGTGATTGGTCAAGTGTTATTCCTAGAAATCGATGTTCACGAACCATTTCAAGGTTTCGACCATGCGAAACAAGTTTAAATTCTTCTATACGTTTCCGTGTAAACGGCAAAACGACAGATTTTTCTACCGATAAATCCATTCCGCGTTCTTTTAGAAACTTTTCAATGATATCTAGGCCGTTCTGCAACTGTGCTTGAAGTATTTGTATAGAAGAGCTGGAAGCCCAAATACAGATGTCATCCGCGTATATGGAAAAGTTGAGACACGATAGCAGCAATTTGGAGAGCTGGGACATGACGGCACTAAATAATGTCGGACTTAAGACACTGCCTTGTGGGACTCCATGAGGCATGTCATGGTCTTTGTTTTTTCCATCTAATGTGAGGACAAAGATTTTCCTATTTTTTAGAAAGTTAGCGATCCACCGAATCATTCTACCTCTTACCCCAAGATTTAGCAGTCCTTCAAGCACATGAATGTGACTTACTGTGTCAAATGCACGGCGGATATCTAAGAATATGGCGATGGTGACGTTTCCCAGAGTTTTTTCATGTTCCACAGAAGTCACTAGGTCTATGACACTGTCCATGGTACAGCGGTGGCGTCGGAATCCGGTCATTTGGTATGGAAGAACGTCGTTGACCTCAAGCCACCATTGAAGTCTTTCGTTCACAAGCTTTTCCATCAGCTTGCCTATACAACTGGTGAGGCTGACTGGACGAAAAGACTCCACGGACAACGGTGATTTTCCTGGCTTCAATATCGGAACAACTTGTGCGATCTTCCAGCATTCAGGAAGAATTTCGTCTTCCCAAATGCAATTGAAGAATTGCAACAATACGTCCGTTGCTGTTGGTCCAAGATTAGCGAGCGCTCCATACGTTACACCATCTGGACCAGGGGCGGTGCGTTTTCTTGTTGTCCGAAGTGCGGTTTTCATTTCTCCCATGGTATACATGCTGTCCAGTTGTACATTAGCTTCTGAGCTGTGCCTTTTGAAACTGGTTTCAGCATAAGTGCAAGATAATTTGTGCTCAGAGCTGTTGGCCGCTTCTCCTGGTTTTGAGAGCAATTTACAAAACTCGTCGGCCACGGTCATTTCAAGTACACCGCGTGCAACAGCCAAAGCGCGAAATGGTGTTTTCTGGATAACAGGGAGCTGCAGGCTGCGTAGAATTATCCATACTTTGGGTATCGGAGTGAATGGAGTCAATGTTCCGCACATTCCTCGCCAGTTTTTTGTAGCCAGTTTTTGTAATTCTCTGCGCATAAGTCCGTGGATGCGTTGGGCTTCCTTATAAAACTCAAGACTTCCAGTTCTTCTATATCGACGTTCTGACCTGCGGCGTATGGCCCGCAGCCGTTCATAATCTCCGTTTATACCTGTGTGACCTTGCAGAACGGGAAGTTTTCGGGTCACTCTTTTGAGGTTGCTGCTGACGCATTCTGCGAAGTTGTCAATTGTTGCCACTTGATTAATATTTGCCGTGTTGAAATGGCGAAACGCCTTCCAGTTTGTGTATGAAATTAGTCGACGATTTTTGGAGCGCAAAAGTTTGGGGTGATGCACGAGAATCGGTAGGTGATCACTTCCCCTAGTTTCAGTATCCGTTCTCCAGGTTATGCCGGGCGCAAATTCACGTGAGCACATAGTCAAGTCCAGGCAACTCGAATAATCGTGACCTCTCAGGAATGTTGGTGAACCGTCGTTAAGTAGGGTAATATCGAATTTGTCCATAATGTTTTCAATCGAACGCCCTCTCGCATCCGTGTGATCACTTCCCCATATTGCCGCGCCCAGGGCTGAGAAAGCAACGCTCGGTCACGGACCTCCAGAAAGTTCTCGTTTATTCATGTACCGCATGTAACTTCTATCATTTATTCCTGCTTTTGTTTTCTAGAAAGTGCGTGTTCATTCTCGCCCGATCACGCGACGCTCGAGCCGCTTTCGCCGAATCTTCGAGATAGCGACGCACTCTAGATAAGAGGCCGCCCGCGACCTTGTCGAGTCAGTCTCGCCCTAGCGCTCGATTCTGCTGACACGCCGACTTCGACGCCCGCGACGCTCTGCTTTCTTCTGTTTCCTTCTTTATTTTTGGCACAAGTTCGCCACATTAAACGTTCATTTATTTCTGTTTATTTCTTGTTTATTGGTCACGACTCACCACCCGTGACAGTATTGTGTTGTGGGCGTTAAAGTCACCACATACAATATAGGGCTCACTTAGGGTTTTTAAAACAGAAGAAAACGATACACTGGCACCAGGTTCGATGTAAACGCTTGACAAGCACACACTCACACGCCCGAATAGAACTTTGCAAGTAACATACTCCGGTGCGTCGCAGTCGTCAGATGAGGCCACTAGAGATGAGGGCAGGTCCTTGCGTACACAGAGCATGGCTCGGCTAAGTCCATTTAAACGCTGTGATTTGTATGTTACATAATTTGAAAGACGAAAATCATCATTTACTCTGGCCTCTGAGAGAGCCAAAATAGGAAATTGGTATTGGGCAATGAAATGACGGAAGTCACCGCTTTTTGAGCGTAATCCGTTTGCATTCCATTGAAATATGGCAGTTGTTTCATATGACTTATTCATAAGGTTGAGTTTGGAATCCCCGTGATGCAAGGGTAATCAGAGGTTCCATCGTTAGGAGAGTTTGTACCTCTTGTACATTTCGGATGTCCGGAAATGATCGTAAGATTGCTTTTAGCGCAGCGAATACAAGTGGAAGGATGATCTTCTCCAAGCTGTCATTTTCTGATTGTATGTTCCTCGTAGTCGTACCACCGTCGTTTCTGCTCGCACGTTTTCTCCGAGGTGCAGGTATAGGTGAAGTGACAGTCTGCTTTGGTCGAGTTTCCTGTGCGTCCGGAGCTTGGGTTTTTTGTCGCACTTGACTTTTTAGTGGATTGCTTGTCAAAACTGTAGAGTACGTTCCCTTCGCCCCTTGTATGTGGGGAAAGTGCAATGGGTCTTGAAGACTTGGAACTGGAGTTGTGCGAATCATCTTTGGATTGGGCGGAGGCGATCGTCTCTTTTGTGGTCTTCCTTCTTGCAGTTCCTGTTTCCTTGACAGAGACGCAGTTTTCTTACTTGGGCATCCTCCGTACGACGCTGCATGGGGTCCAGCGCAATTCGCACAGAGAGGAGATTGTTTTAAACCGCATTCTTTATGGTGATGCGATCCCGCGCAAACTTTACACCGCTGCGGTCCCCGGCAGTACTTGGCAATGTGACCATGTTTCTGACAGCGGAAACACTGCACAGCTGTTCCAAAGTACTCTTGGACTGGATGGCTTGTGAAACCTAACATTACCCGGGTTGGTAGTGGCTTGTCTGGTCGGAAGTGAAGTATCACGCTGTCGTGATATATTGTGTCTGTGCTATCATCGTCTTCACGCCGGTAGTAGGACGCCTGGCGTCGGAGTGAGAGCACCCCGAAGTCCTTCAAGAACTCTAAGAGTTCTTCTTCTGTACATTCCAGAGGAACTCCCGTGATTTTTCCGATATTCCTGGAGTAGGACTTGGGGACTGTGGCTGTGCATGTAACACCAACCAGAGTGGTTATGGCCAGGAGTTTGTTGGCTGACGAAAGTGATGCCACATTGACCGCCAGGCTCCCGTCCTTGGTGAAGCGATGCGCGATCAGTTTCTCTTGTGACACTGCGAGGATTTCTGAAGCAATTGCGTTTGGATTTACCCTCCAGAACGATGATCCAGGGTTTGTTGGTTTGATCAGGATTGGAATCCCTGAGGGGCGATCTTTTTTATAAGAAACGAAGGTGAATGGAGTGCCTCCTTCTTCGATGTTCTCCATCCCGCTTATCGAGTAGTTCGAGGTTGTGTCCTCGTAATAGTCCTCCGTACCTGTACGTGGTCTTTTTGCTGCGTGATCAGCGATTGGATGTGCGTCTTGCATACAGCCGATGGGTCCAGTGTCTCTCAGTTGCTCACTTTGGTCGGCCGTTAGGCCTCCTGAAGTGCCAGGGCTTGCGGAATTCATTCTTGGTATTCTCGGGCGGGAGATCGCCCGTCGGCGCCTGGAAACGCTGCTCCCTTGCTCAGACGTTGTTTTTTTGTTAATATCCGGTAAATAAAAAGGTATGAATATTATGAAATAATTAGAGAAAAATCGAAATATAAGCAGGAGCCAAAGGAAGAATGGACTTGCCTGCCAACTTCGTCGTCGTCTTCCTTTCCACTTATAATCTTCTCGAAAACAGGATGCATTTTTTTTTTGTTTCACGTTATTTTACTCTGCTTTAAATGCGACTTACTTTTTTGTAATCCAACTTCTAGAGTTGGCCCACTTTATTTGTGAATTCCAGCCAAGTTATCTGCGTCTCAGTCACCCTTTTTGTGAGTCAGCTTTCTGCGAATACTTTGAAAATGGTAATAGTCTTCCTTTCTTCCTGTTTTTCCCCCGCCAGGACGCATCTTATCTGAAGCAGATATTTTTACAAATAAACATAGTAATAGTGGCTGACGTAGACGATATTCTGAGCTTCGGGAGAGAGTGAAACTCGTCAGCGGGGCCATAGCGCGGCTTACTTATATAGTTCTCTACCCTTTGCTGCCCGTGGCATCAGCGGACGTCTATCTGGAGAACACCGGAGTAAACTGCAGTCGATTCGTGCTCCGTGCGTTTTTGAACGGCACCAAGAAAGGTACACACCGCAAACGTGCGTTTACATTTAATTTTTTTAACCGGCGTTCTAATTAATTATTGTTATGAGTCTCCTTTTTTTTTCTCGATTACTTATATTTATTTACTGGAAACTTTTTTTTATTCACCAACGTCTCAACCGAGGCTCGACCTGTTCAGAACCAAAGGAAGAAGAATATCGAGCCAAACCCTATTTCCTACTTAATTATCACTTTACTGTTACAACTATGTTTTGCTACTGTCTGGCAATATATGCCGGTATAGCAAGAGGGACATGAATCAATTCTTATTCTAGTTTTGGCTAGATGTGTGATGACTTCAACAGCTTTGCGATTTCGAAAATGTAAAATTTTAGTCGATCGGTCCGATTGCTCCATTAACGATACCCGATACTCCGCCGCCGCCTGTGCGCAAATGGAGCAGGTTGCAACAATAAGAACCTGAATAACCCTCTTCCCTTTTTTTCTTAATTGAAGACAATATTGTTGAAAGTAACGCCACGAAAGTAACGGATTACTTTTTGGGGTAACGGTCACTTACTTTTATGGAAGGGTAATTGTAATTGTAATAAATTACAATTTAGCCTTGAGTAATTGTAAATGTAATTCCTTACTATTTTTCAGTAACGTGTACAAGTCTGGGCCTAAACATAGCAGGTCAGGCAGCTTCGAAAGAATATAGGGGGAAAGGAGACAAAGGGGGGGGGGGGGGGGGGTGAGGTATCCTGGTGCTCTACGAGTGTACTATGACCACCTCGAGTCTGAATCCGAAACGACAACTGTGGAAGACCAGTCCGCATACTCGCATCAAAAACGGCTGTTTCTCTCATTTAAAACACATGTTTTCCGGGAAATCGCTTCAGCTGGAGCACTCCATATAGTTTCACACCAAAGTCCCCTTCTATTGGGGCGTTCCTTGAGGCTATCAAAGAAAAAGGCAATTTCACTTGAACCTGCCTTCGTGTTCACTCGAGCGGCTCCGAAGAGAACGAATAAATTAAGAAGCGCCGGCTTTCTGCACAATATGGATATTGCTTTCTTGAAAACTAATAGATGGTCCCCACAAGAGAAGAGTGAGCCAAAGTTGGTGAAACAGATATTGTTTGCCGCCCTTACAACCGCGGGCGCTGCTTCCTTTATTTGCCAGTTTCGTGCTGACTCGTCCGTCGTCCATTCTCGGTCGTGGGCTAAACCAGGCAATCTTTTTGTTTGTTTAATGTGTAACCACGCTTCTTAAGTTTTTTCTTTTTTGGTCAGCGAGGAGTTTTGAGAAAAATACTTTCAAGATGGCGATTTCACCATGTCCTCGGCAGTGGGTTCTAATTTATATAGTAAAAAAAAGTAACTGTAACGGCCTAAACCAGTTTCAGTTACCCAATAAAAAGTAACATTGCTACAGTTACAAGTTACCAGTATCAAAGAGTAACGCGTTACAGGTAAAAGTTACCGGAAAAGTAACTAGTTACCGGTAACGCGTTACTAGTAACTAGTTACTGCCCAAGACTGGTGTCGGCGTAAGCGGAGGTTGACGGGAGGGTACGCCGCAGGTGGCGGGTAGGGTGCGGAGGAGGTGGAAGGTAGGGTATGGAGAAGGAGGGGGAGGGTACGCAGGACGAAGAGGACACGGAAGAGGAGGAGGCTGCAGAAAGAAGATATATATTTTCTTCTCAAATTCTTTAGCACAGTATATCGCAAAGTCAAAATACCTCAAGAGCTGGGCTCTAATTTCGCACTACAGAAATTTATAAACGCCTAATTTTTTACCTGGGACTTTAACCGGGGATAAGATAATTCGTGGAAAGTTCATTTGTTGACAGATAACTGGCAGAGGGGCAGTTCGTCGAATAGGGCAATTCGCACGAGACCGATCAGAAGGAATGATTTGTCGACGCATATACAAATATTAGTCGAAAGACCACATTTAAGTGATGCAATAATATGACCTGTTTCTATATTTACGCAGAAAACCGAGCACGATGTTCAGATCAAAGTTTTATACAGGTGAAAGAAGGAGTGAAAAGTGTGATATGTGATCGATCAACCAACATAAATTACTCTTTCAAGAAAGCGTCTTCGAGACATCTTGACTCGAAGCATTTACAAGGCAATAATTTCAACTAAGTTTTTTTTTTTTCTGACACCCAGTCCAGTATCATAGAAAGCACATTGCCTTTTCAGAATTATAAGATCTGTTCAGAATTAGATCAGCCTTTCTCTGAGTCTTTCCGGGTTCCATGGTGACGCCGACTCAACTTCTTCACGCAGAATTCGGCTGTTCTGCCCTAGAAAATCTTTGCCTTTCACGATGCACTAGTACTGGATGCCTTTAAGCACTGAACTTGTCATCTGTCGTGTTTGAAACTAATTTGTTCTTTGGTCGGGTAGGTCAGCAAGGTACTATGGTTAACACGAAGTAAATGTTCGTTGGATACCCCCCCCCCCCCCCCCCTCTTTCCCCTTCCCCCCTGGGACAGCTATAACAATAACTTTTTAAAACAGTGTTCGACCTCGTTTGACCAATTGTCACCTTCTCCCTGCTCTCTGTTCTGCGATTTTGCCTAGGACGTACAGCTTGATTCGATGAACCGTCCTCCTACCAGTTGTCGGTTAACGAATGGGCTTTTGAGAAGATGGCCCAGTTCGCTTGTACTCGCGAATAATCTTCTGCTATCTACCCTAGCAAACCATTCGATGTCGAGAATAATTTTGCGATATTTAGATATACTTTTGCGTTAACTTAACATAATTCCCGTATATTCATCCGGTAACTCAGCGGATACTTATCGGATAATTTTCAATTATATGAGCATAAACCTCGGATAATTGAGTACGATTAACCTGAGATCCAAATGTACGTGGGAAACTCAATACTCACCGAATCCACTGGTGGTGTGAACTCCGCCCGGATTCAAGTTAAACAGTTGGTTTTACACAACTGGCATTGTGCTGAAAAACCCCGAGCGTGGGTGGGTATACCTGTACTGGACTCTGTTAACCAGGTGTTATTGCCTAGGCGGAGCAAACAGGTGGGAAACAGTGAACATGAGTCAGGCTCACCTGTAATGCAGGATAATGTTTTTGCAATTTGATTTAGAAAGCAGCTGATCTCGTTTGTGGGTTGCCAAGTATTGCACTTGAATATAGCGGCATAAAGGGAAAACACGGGACACTATAACTAGGGCTTCGTGTTTCAAAGTTTATTTTGCTCTAAACTTAAAAAAAAAAAGAAAAAAAATTTTTTTTTTTTTGGGGGGGGGGGGGGGGTAGTTTTTTCTACAGATGCGGTGTTTTTTGCCGTACAGTTTTTTAGTGGTGTGACAAAAGTTTTGGCTTTATACGTGTACATACGCATATTGAGCGCGCTAATAAAGTCCAGAAAGCGCTACATTTTACACTCTTGAGACCACCGAAAGCTAAAGCTTGTACCCGTACTTCTCAGGCCGTAATGTTTGCATTTTTATAGCACTTTATAACATTCAGGCGTGATGCAAGATGTGTTTTTTCATTGCTTGCAATATAACAAGTAGAATTATTCTAACTCTGTATTGCTGGAAAAATACACGCGCTGAGCGGCTGTCGAACTTTTTAAAGGATTGCAACAAAGCGCGCGTTGCCAGCGAACTTTCACCACGTGATTTTACACCGTCACAATAGTTCTTTGCACACGACAACGTATGCACACGGGAGCGTCCACATGGGTTCCTTCTATGTTGATTGTGGTGCAGGTGTCCAGTAGCGTAGGCTTGTTTATAATTCGAGCTGAATCGCAGTGTAAACTATAAACCAAATCAATATTGATGAAAACGCGCGTTGTCATATAAAAAAAAAATGGGGGGGGGGGGGGGGGGAGGGCACTGCGCTCATGCAGAGGGCAAGCACTGTTTGGCTATAAGTACGAACGAAACCGAAACTACACGAGCGAGCATGCTACCCTGAAATACTCTTTCACTGCAGAAACTTATCTGCTCTGCAGAGGTCCATCGTTTCGTCGAAACACGTATCATGGACAACTTTTCATAGACATATGTTTCGTGGACACTGGGATGTTTCATGAAAAATTGTTTTATGAACACACGCAACCGCGACGTTTCGTCGACAACGCAGTAAACTTTACGAAGTATAATACTTGCGCGGCTCCGATTGGGAAAAACAAGAATTCGAGAGCCTTAATCCCCGGTTTCCAAACAATTTACGCTACGCGCGGATACTCTTTACTCCGCTCGGTGAAACTTTATTATATAACATGGGGCCCGAGCTTGCACCAGCCCTCATCGAAACCGCCAAGAGATCGGCACTATCCGGATGCCGGCTACAGAGGCCATGTGCGCGGACAGAAGTTTTTGACAAAACGACGCAAGGTGTGCCCATGAAACGATCGCGGAAACCTCTCGATGAAACGAACGGTCGATGAAATGTCGCAGTATCGACGAAACGATATGTCGATGAGACGTCATCCGACGAACTGACGGCCAGTGTTGGGCAGGCCCCTTCAAAACACGGAACTCGAGCTCCGGTAACTTTTGCTGCGCTCAAATGCCAACAATGCGGCCGTGATATACGTCGAAATATCACCATCGCCGTGAAGTTTCTGTAGTGTTTGCATGAATTTGAGTATACGTTCGTCACCTTCTCATGGGCAGCTGCAGTAAAGGATACAAGCAAAAGTGATAAGTCCTTGTAGGAACTCCTGCTAGGATACAAGCAAGACTGACTATCCTAGCAGGGGATCCTGCTGCACGACAGGAACGATGAGGTCTTCGCGGCAACCATGGCAACCAAATAGCCAAATCAAGGAGTTGAAGGGCCGGATGTTACTTGCGATCAACCAATCGCATATAGAGAAGACTATGATTGTGACTTTTGTTGACTCGTGTATGCTCCTCACTGCTATTAATTGGATTGGTTGCCAAGCGGTACATGACACGTACGACGCACGAGTTTCCTGCTGATTCTGAGCTGTTGGTTCATCGCGCAATGAACGAAATCAACGACTTAGCGTGCGATACAAACAGCCCAACATCGCAATCTCGTTTTTGTGAACTTGCACTTATACTTTAGCTTGGAAGGGATTCAAACCCGCCGCGAAATAGGGACCCGCAGGTGAACGCTTTGCCTCAGAGCCACGGAGACATCTTTTTTATATCATTTTCGGTTAAAAGCCACCGAGACCGCTATAAAACAAAACATTGTCGTACCACTCCGACAAGCCATAGTGTGATTGCAAAAGTTAAACATCACTGAGACGGCTATAAAACAATATAAAGTCGCACCAACATACAGAATACAGTTGAATTTGCAACCACCGGAATCCCTTTTATGGCTTCAATTTCAATTTGGCCATACCGATGCACAGAGGAAAGCGCGCAAAAGCAGCTATGGTCCAATCGCAGCCTCGCACTTGTTGTTCTTACATATCAGGCTCGCTCACTGCGGGCATGCAGAGGCATCTGACATCCACACATTTGGTGACATTTGTACCCCTCACGTTGCGTTCCAAGCGGCACATGTCGACAAAGACAAATCAAGCTATTATTGAACACGTGTCGCCATCTGTATTTGATATTAAAACAAAACTGCAACTTATCGTAACTGAACGGAAAAAGTTTGATACTGCATACTAAACGTCTTCTGTAACCTATCGATATGCAGTTTCTAAAAAAATGTCATGTCGAAAGATAACTTTCTGCTTTAATGTCTCGTAATTTTCGTCAGTTAACGTGATTCCGTTTTTTTTTTTTTTTTTTTTTTTGCACAAAGAAACAATATAATTTTAAACCTCAATTTTTTAATCTTGAAACTTACTTTCTTTGTACATATCATTACTTACTTCTTTTTATTCAATATATCAAAGAGGCCGCTCACGTAAATTACCGTCGGCGTTGGGACCTTATAACTCGAGAAAAGATAATTTCAATATGAGAGATTGCACTCACTTAAAAAGCTAAATAATTAACTAACATGTAAAAATAAACGTTACATTGAGTCATTAAAGTATAGTCCCAATGCAGTTCTTTAATTTGGCAATAACGTTATGACTACAGAATACATGAAAAGAAAGTTATAAACCGTATAAAAAGGAGCAAAACGGCCTGCATGGTGGGGCTGCACCGTAAGGCTGAACTCCAAGCAGCGAATATGCGACGAATAACTCACGAGCTTCACCCGGCGGCACGCTCGCTTTTGCGCGCGACGCAGCAGTCACTGTGCTGACGCCACACGGAGAGCAAAATCCGATGGGCGAAATTCGGCGAATTTTCGCAGCATATTCGCCCCGTGGAGTTCGGCCTTTACTGTCTTAGCTTTGACATGTGCTTCGACGGCGTTCGAATTCCTGTTGTTTCTTTGTATTTACCTCGTGATATCGCGTTCCGCGCCAGAGCAGGGAAGCTTTACACATGTGGCAGTTTGAGACGTTCAAGACTGTACTACCCAAAAGAAGTCCTAACGAGTACCTTTACGCAGCGTCCCCCGGGCAACGCAGGAAGTCTATACGGCGCTTCTGACGTTGCGGATCTAGGTATTTTTGCATTGTGTCACAACTCTGGCAGCTAAATCCGCCATATATAGTGGCTACGGTGGCCCTAGTCTCGGCCGGACTGGATACGTGCTCGATGGAGTGTCACGGAATTTTCAGTGAGGCACGCAACTATGCAATGCGGCACTATCCAAGCATCTAGGCCATTCTGCGACTGTAATCACACGCATCATTGCACGTGCTAACGTCTGCAGCAGTAACTGCTCTAAACAACAAAAAAAAAAAAAAACCTGAAACTAATTTCATTTTGCACGTGCGTTCGTCGACGCCTCATTTTGATTATTTACTGGGAATCCTTTACACTTCTATGGCGAGCCCGCTCAGCGCTCGTATGCTCAAATCAGTTTGCAGACTGTCTTTTGTGTGATGCAGTGTGGCCCCAGCGTAAGATGTACTCACATCTTAATTCAACACAAGAAGGAGGAAGTTATTAACGTTCCGCAAGAAGCCAAACTTCTTCTTTTTCATTTTTTTACGATGGTTCTTAGGTTGAAAATGAGTATAGCTTGATCATGATGGCAAAAACCGGGAAGCAGAGAATGTGCTATGAATGTGCTGGGCGCATGCTATGCATGTGTGCGACGGAACGTCGCGGTGTTACATGACTGAACCCGCGACTAAACTTCGCGACACGCCGCTTTCCTAAGATATATTGTAGGCCGTAGGTTTCCCGGTGTTCTTTTAGAAGGAAAATGGGCAGATGCAGTTCGGTGTTTATTTATTTTTTAATATATCGGCGTATTTCGATGATCTGTTTCGGACGGGCGCTAAAAACAGTGGTTGTCGGTGAAGCTATAAAGAACTGAGCACTCTTCTCCAAGAAGGGCGGGTTTCCAGAAAAGCGGTCCTAGCTAAAGCGAACCTCTTAAGAAATCGGTGTTTTTCGGGTTGAGTTCATCCTATATTTTGACAGAAACGGCCTTTTACGCGTGTTTTTCGGTTTCAATGATTTGTTTTCGACACCCACGTATCTTTATTGGCGTTTTTTAGTAAAAACCTGACAGTCAAGAGGTATTACGTGCGTATCTTAGAAAAATGAAGCATGTACCAAATACTAGCCTCAAATAAAACCAACCAATCTCCTTTTTTTGTGGGGAGAGGGGAGGGGGGACTATGTTTTGGCACACAATGTTGCCGCATGCATGAACGCCTTCCGTTCATCTAAAAAAAATCCCGTTTACTGTAACCCCGAGTGTAAAAGATAAAGAGGCCAGAATGACCTTGCCTATACCCCGTTTCACCTTATGTTGTACCGCAGCCAAGGCTAGATGCGCGAGCTCATAGCGTTAGCAGCTGCCCTTACTGCGCGAGAGCTTGTGCCACCTAGATCTGCCCCAGAGCAAGGAGCTCGAGCTTATAGCCTTTCCTGAGGTACAACATAAGGTGAAACAGGGTATAGTCAGCTTCGCCCTAGCTCACTTCCGAACATTCTAGGTCGAATATTCGAGATTCTAATCCCGACTGGAGTAGATAAGGAGCAGAGCGGCAGAGCGCGGTCGGACTGATTCTTCAGATTGTCCCGACGACGACGCACACTTTCGCCAGCGCTCCCCTCGACTATGCGTTTCCCCCAACTCCGACGCACACCCCCTCTCCCCCCCCCCCCCCCCCCCCCCCCCCGACTGTCTGTAGTTGCCCTCATCTACCCTTTTGGTTGTTCGTTTATTCAGGTATTCGCCCCATTAAACGTTTCTTTCAGTTTATCATTCATCGTCCCGTCTCCTTCATCCTTGATAATGTTGATAATGTAAGTTTGCACCACAACAAGACTATACTCTGAAACCACTTTATTGCTCTCTTCATGTGAAGTGGAGTGTAACGCCTATAAATTTCACTCCTCGTGACTTTACCGTTGTTTAAGAAATAAACGACGAATGTAACCGGGTTAAACCACGTTTTATGTCCCAGACCTCAGGAAAAACTTCAAAAGTCACGACTAAAACTACCTGAGGCATTTAGGCATATTCCTTCGACCTATTGAAAGCGGTGTTTAATTGATAGCTGATAATTGATAATTGAAAACGTAGGCTCAAAATTTTATTGTTCAAATCGTACGTTCCACTCCTTGGGGCCTTGCATACCGCAAAAATCAAAACGTCGCAAAAAAAAAAAATTAAGCACGTTTTAAAGCGAAATTGCAACGAGAAAGATACTTTTACGACACAGTAACGCATAAACATTTTAAGAGACAATTCGTAATGACCGACATAAAGCCTGTATTGTTCCGCGTGGAATGACTCAGCAGCGCAGGTGCTAGGCGCTCGCGCCTCCAGCTTTGACAGCATTGCACGCCAACTGGCGATATGGGATACGAATAGCAACTAAAAACAACCTCTCGCACACAGCTATCTTCCAATTTATTTATAATATTAAATAAAGAAATCAACACATAAAGAGTCAATGTTCAAACGCGAAACGAAAACGGCGTTCACTGTAGTGGCGATTTTCATCATGATTTTTTGAACCTAATTTATTTCAATTTCGTTCTTAGGCTGCTGTAGTTATGGAAGAAACGCAGGATGCCGGGAGTCTTGCGCATCACGTGATTACTGCTGAGCCAATCAGACTGCGGGAATTCGTAGGTAAGAACGCCGGAGAACCAATTACAAGGAGAGTGAACTTGATAAGCCACACTCTGCGGTTCTTAACTTGTTGGGGACTATTGGCACAGTGAATCTCACTCGAGAAATCTGGCGAGCGAACCTGCCGCAGCAGCTTTTATTTTTTAGCCGCTGCAGGGTGCCGTCGATTTCACAGAAGTCGCCAAAGTGGCTCGCACGTGACGTCGCTGCAACGACCTCCGGTGCGTCGTTGCGGCGTGCGACGTGCTCGCGTGCGACGTGCTCAGCGTCTGGGCAACTTCAATCGCAGCTGATGTAACGCCAATGCAAGCCGTGTATTGGCAATTTTCCCCGCGTGCACTTAAACCTTGCCCCCCCTCCCCCCCCCCCCCCCCCAATACACACACACACAAAATTTGTGTTTTTTTGTTTATTTTTATTGCAAAAATGAACTGCGCATCGCCGAACGGTTGTATTCCGCCCAAGTGTAGCGCTAGCGGTCCTTTATCAGATCCCAAAGTTTCAGCCCTAACCGTCATCTTATACAAAAGTTATGTGATATCCTAATATTTTCAATGGGAAACTGGGGCCCATTTTCGCCCGTTTTCGGTAAATAGTTGCCATAAAGCTCCGTGTATTCGAGAGCTCTGTCGGCCGCCATTTTCCCATTCATCATTTCGGAAACTCAGTTTAAAACGTTTGAATAAGATAGAGGTGTGTACTGAAACTTTGGCGTATGTTTCGGACCTCTAGCGTTACATTTCGGCCGAGAATAAGCGTTTGGCAATGCTTAGTTTATTTTCGCGGTAAAAAACAAAACAAAACAGTTTAAGTATGTAGGACAGGCATCACGATGCATCAACGACAGATTAACTGAACACAAAAGAAACGTGAAGAACAGTGCACCGAACTCAGATATCGCAAAAGATGTCCACGAATGTAACAACTTCACTACGATTTGGTCCGAGGCAGAAATCATTCACAAGGAGAGGAATGATGCATAAAGATAAATAAGGTAGACTGTGCGGATAAAATTTATAAGTAATTGCATAAGTCAGGCTTCGTTAGAGTTCGGCAAAAATTCCAAAAAACATTTTTTTTTTAAATTATAATATTTTTTTTTTGTGATCGGGATGTGTATATTAAACACCTTTGCCCCACTTCAAGTTTAGTGGGTGTCATCCCTTCATCGCTGGCATAAAGATTTTTTTCTTTTTTTTTTGTGGAGGGGCATTGTTTTTCTTGTGAACGTTTGTTAGAATAGAATAGGTACTTATCCTTTTGTTAAATTTTGGGGGATATTGTAGAGTTATCGTTGCGAAGCGGCACGAAGGCCGTCCATAGTACTACTTTGTGTATTGGAAGGTTTGGCGTTGCGACTGTTTAGAGGTTGTCCCTTTTATGTTGGTGGTGGCTGATTGGAGGGTTTGGCGTTTGAACTGGTGAGAGGTTGCCCCTTTGTGTTGGTGGTGGCTGATTGTGGCCTATATGAGGAGGCGGACTAAATAAACCTGGTAGCTGAGATTGAGACGTCGTCCTGTCCTTTTCTGTTTCTTCGACTTATATGATCATTTCTGCCCAATCTCAGGCTTATTCAAGATGGTTCACATTCACCAGCTCACCTGAATCCTTACTATATTATCTAAAAAAAAAAAAAACTAATTTTTTCTTTTTACACATTGTATTTCTACAGTTTTGTCTTTAGACCGCCAGGTGCCGCGAATCTCTGATTTGCTCCAGACGGCTGGCGAGCGAATCTGCCACCGCAGCTTTCGAATTTAGTTGCTAGGTGCGTCGATTCGCTGGAGTCGCCAATGCACCTTTCTAAGGTCTGGAAATGTACAACCCAGTGGACGATCTCCACAGACATGCTAGTTGATTCACAAAGCGAACAAAGCACTCGCCGTACACACGGACCGTAGAAAAAAAGCACCGCCCAGAATCAAGACTTGAGTAAGTTCCCCAAGGCTCCTAAGGTGTTGAAGCTATTTGCGCGAGTGCGTCGTTTCCTTTAGCCTCTCCTTCGTACTAAAGTCACAGGATCCTTGGAAAGTAGCCCCATTGCCTTCCCTGCCTAATAGCTGGACACATACAGATACAACCGACAGACAATCAAAGCTTCGTAAGGAGATTGGTTGATCGGTTTGTTTTGCTACAGAAATCGGATTTTCGGTTTCTTAAAAAAAAACTTCGAAGCTTCGAAAATGTTGTCCCGAACCAGCCTCGTCAAGATCGCTATAGAGCGTCATTATACTGAAATCTTCCTCGCCAATATAAGCGTCCTCGGCACGGTGTATGCCATCTACTTATCAACCATAGATCTCTTGAAATAGATCTTCATAGATCTATTTCATAGATCTCTTGAAATAATATTGTTCGTCTTGAATATTAGAAGATCGGAAATTATTTTTCAATTCTGACGAGCGCCAATGTCGCGTAATGCGATGTGCGCTAGCTTCGCCGATATTTGAATAGCAAAATCACGGTATGTACAAGAAAAGTATTTATAGAAGAAACCTATCACGGCGAACTTTGATCGGCTCACCAAGAATGGAAAGACTAAAATAAAACTGCTAATTTCACGGACAAAAATGGCAACCAAATGAGGAGCAATTGTAACTACTTTCCCGTGGGATACAGTGACTACTTTGCATGAGAGTGCGTGCGTATGAGACCCAGGACCAGTGTTGTGCCAATACTCCATCAAATAATTTACAATAA
The DNA here is from genome assembly GCF_016920785.2 of Ixodes scapularis. Lineage (NCBI taxonomy): Eukaryota > Metazoa > Arthropoda > Arachnida > Ixodida > Ixodidae > Ixodes > Ixodes scapularis. The sequence goes on along the minus strand of NW_024609838.1, from coordinate 36,439,306 downwards.
AAGACGAAATACCCATTTAAAGATGCATTTACAGTAGTATTCAACTTATTGTTGGTACGAACTATCTTGAGTAGAGTACAAATACTTTGAAAAAGTAATTTAATTACATTCGAAGATATTTAGCAAATTTTGCTAGCTGGTGATAAAAGAATAAAAAAAAATTAGAAAGGGGTGCTCTATTTGTGATGACGTCTCAGAAAATCGCACTTTGCTGTGACTTTTATGACCTTCAAGAAGCATCTTAGCTGTTGCAAATAAAGTTTACCTGGAAATAATTCGGGATACGCAGCATCATACGTGCCCAACTATTTCAGGAACAAACAGAACTCATGTACTGCAGACGTGGCACCTGACTTGCTTTAGTTTGACGGCAGGCTCGGCTCTCGACGTATTCCGCATTCCGCAATGTCGCCGCCTTCTGCCAGCCTATAGACTCCTGCTGTATAAACAACTAACGATCTTTTTTTTTTTTTTTTTTGCTTCACTGTCTCGGTGTCTGGTAAGACAAGAGAAGGTCAGCAATGGCGGCTGTAATCTGGCGTGTGTGCAAAGCGTCCATACACCAACACGCGGCGCTGATGTCACGCCACTGCGGTGGTGCTGCTATTAACAGGGCGCATGCGCGGATGGTCCTCTTGACGCGAATGTGGTTCCTGCGCAGGCGCAGTGCACACGCCTTGTACGGAAACTGCGCGCTTGCCCACACCTCGTCAGGGTCTGTTTGGAAACAGCGCGTTGGCCTATAGACGATTGCAAGCAAGGCGACTGGCCACCGCCACGTCTCTGCTCATGCGGACAAGCCGTGCAATTGCAAGCTTGTTAAAGCTACGTTTTACGCGCAAGCCGCTAGTGTTTCACGCGTGGGGCACCAGTCGGGGTGCTATATGCTTGAAGTTGTCTTACACTTCGTACACGCGCAACCAAAGCCCGACGACAGGCTGGAGGCGGAGCTTGTGATTGAAAGCGTTCACTCCAGCTTCGCATAAACGAGACATCAACAAGACTGCAAACGTTGCGCCATCTATGCAGGTGGCATCTTCAGTATAAACTGACGCAAATGAGGCGAGAGCCGGTCTCTCTACTTATAGCGAATATTCTTGGAAACACCCGGGGAAGGGGGGGGTGGGGGGGGGGGGGCGCCTTTGGTATTGCACACCGATGAGTCCTGCTGATCGCAAGCCGGAGTCACACGGCTCGTACCGTACGACATCCAAAAGAAGACGGAGTTCGCTTCAGACATGACGACAGAATTACCTGCGGACGCGCCTCAAGCAGCTTCGAAGAACGTTTGATTCCTACATATGCATGCTTCAGAGAAGATATCTGCAGACAGTTCTCGTATGACTAATCTGACAGGACCCTCCCACAAGACACGCCACAGACAGTGTCGACAGACTGTCTTATGAGTAATGTATTACAAGTCGGAATAAGGCTTTATGGTGCAACAAAATATAGCCTCGATGAGCACAAAATCGTTGATTTCGAGTACAGAATTCACTGGACGCCATAGTAAAGCATATTGTCTGCAGCGCTCGTTCAAGGAAGTCTCAAACTTAGAGTTTCAAGTACAAAAATCTTGACGACGGGAAATGAACTTTCCACAAGACGTCAGCGGGACGTCGGGACGGGCTGGAAGCAATTAATCCTTACCTATGGCGGCGAGTGAAAATAATATCCCCATCATAATTTTTCAACCCGTATCATGCTGTTTCCTAAGAAAGCCCAAATTAAGCACATGTTTCCATGGTAAATTGGGGCACCAAATGTGCCCAACGTAAATGTTTATTCACTTTGCATTTCTTTTTAACCGAACTCCAACAACTATGTTTAAAACGAAAATAATAGAATTAATAACCACATAAAATTGGCCGAATGAGTCCGTCTATATTTCATGCAACCGCGAAAACAATTACTTAATTTTCAATCATAGCAAGTGAAACGTTAAAGGCTCAACCAAGCCCAAGTCATTTACTAAGCATACATAATTAAAAAAACAATTAAAATATAAAAAAACTATAAAATTTTACAGATATCTCAAATAAGCAACGGAAGACAAATACACTGCTAGTGAGTATCTCACACTTTTATATTAGCCAACGTTCTCTGTTTTGAGCCAAATAAATTACTTCTACAGCAGAAACAATTTCCACAGCGGCTATCTGGTCATTCGGCCTTACATATTGGAGGTTTGTGTTCGCCGAGCATGCTGCAAGCGAGTTGGAAGAGGTTCTTCACAGCTTGAGTTTCGGACAGTCTATCGTAGGCGCTACCAATGACAACATACGGCACATGAGTCACATGAGGAATTTGTTTCTGAGTTCGCCTGCCCATCTCCAGCAAAATCTGTTCGCCTTCCTTCGTGACGCACTCAGTCACAAGCGACCACTCCAACGTCAAGTTAAGCTTGTCAGCGCACTTCTTGCCTTGGTTGTAAGGGTCGTAGAAAACTGACATGCACGCAATCAGGGACAACCACGCTTCAGTCGTTTGGCAGTACTTAACGGCGCAGGCCTGGATTGTGTTGCCCTTGCATTCGTTTTGTCCGTGCTGACAGGTGACCGAGTAGTAAGTCTTTTTACTCCGTAAGGTCCTTTCATTGATATTACCATTTCCGAAAGGCACAACTGTGACACTCAAATATTCCTGCAGTTTGGTGTACGTAGGATACAACTGCGTCGTGATGAAGGCCTTACTGTAGGGACACATTGACTCGTAAAAGAGCGTGACGTTCACCTTGGGACGGACGATGTGGTCTTCGCAGGTTGTCGCGCTCACATCGACGGCGCCGTCGCTCACACACTCCGAATAGTTGAGCAAGAAGGTAGTCAGAGTTAAGCACAGACCGATGAAGGCGTAGGTGAGCGTCTTCGGTGTCATGGTTCCTCGAAGACCCTTTGTCCAGCGAGCTGATGTCCGAAACCGAAAACGATGACTACAGCAGCGGCAGATTGGCGAGCCGGCGTAACTTTCTTGATCGCAGCTCGTATGAGTGACTTTTTAGCGAACACCTTTCGAGGCGAGCGTCCAGCGCTCGCCGTCACGTGGACGTTCCAGCTGGAGCCCTTTAAGGTCAGGCTGAATTAGCGAACGCGTATGTTGCTTCTGTTCTTGCGTCACTTATCGAAACATCTGTACCTTGTTCTTTCTTCGAGCCTAACATGTTTTTGTTTCGTTTTTTCCTTTTTCTCTTTATGCACTTTACTTGGCTGGTTACCCTTACGTTATCTTCGGACATGGACCATCTGTTTGGGGTCTCTTCTAAAGCCCTAATCACGCTGCTAACACAACATACAAAGGAGAGTTCGTATGCACACCGTCTGAGTTGTGTGTCTTACTTGTATGACTGTCATCTCACATTGATCATACCCAGAATGTTCTTTAGACATCTTCGAACATTGTACAAAACAAACGTGCTTGGGGCGCGTCAGCACATAACTTTGCTTTTACATCTGCAGCAGCGAACACCCGCGTGTTTCTTGTATGACGTACGAGAAGAGGGACCGCGTCACGCTGCGCCAAAGCCGCTGATACTCGTCTGTTTTTGAAAATGCCCTTTTCGGATGCTCCTTGCGTCGCACACCTCGGACGTAAAGGTCAGCAATTACCGAAGGACATTTAGATTACTCGGAATCGAATGATCATTCTTTCAGCTGGCACAGAAAAAAAATATGTAAAGTTGTAAATGGTTGAGCAGCGAGATGGCGACGCCGGTTCAGTGCTGTAGAAATGAACTTAACCTGTCGAATATACGGCTGTGCATCGCGCAGCAGGGAAATAAAAACGGCCACTCGCCAGTACAATAAAACACTTTGTTATGCGGGGAGAAACTGGGGGAGAGGAAATGAAAGAGCGCGACAGGACCTCAGATCGTCGAGCTCTGGTTGGAATGATTAGGGTATAGACTCAAAGCTATTGGCGACGTGAGCAATCGAAAGCATTGCTGTGATCGGTCTTCCACGATAGGCCGAATACTGACTATAACGTCAGCAAAGGATTTCCCATCGACGGAAATAAGAGGAATAAAAGAACTTCAATTTTGACGGTGTTGGCAGTGTTAGTTTGAGAGTGCCATGATTTCAAGCTTCCACCATGTTCTTTACAAACATATTCAAACTTGTTGTTCACAAGGTAATGACGTCACAAAAGGTAACCCCACCAAAACAACCACCAAAACGCCACCAAAACATCTTGCCGCTAATAGTTACCTTTGTACTGTACCCTTGTCTCCACTGCACTCGTCGAAAGCGTTAGCACGCGGAACGCCGGCGGCCGGCGTTTGCCTTTCGCCTTCCAACCCGTTCAGCGAGTGCAAACGAGGGAAAGGCAGCTAACATTTGAACTACCCACTGTCACGATCTTTCTCGAACGTGGACGAAGGGGCCGAAGCACCCGCCGAGGAGAGACGACACGCAGCCTGGTTGAGGGGGTGGACGATGTCTGGCCGGAGCGCGTGCGCTCAACGGCGTTTATTGGTGCGGTGAACAATGTTGCCCGCCGAGCCAGGCGGCCGCAGACGGGCGGACTGGAGGGGGGCGCTACATACTTGTTACACTCCTCCCCCCCAGTTTGTTTTTCCTAAAACAAAATAAATGAATAAACAACGCGCACGACCGACACCATCTCGGCGTCTGGTCATGCAAAGTCCCGGCCTGTCGACGATGAAGGTCACCCCGGCGAGTAGCGGTCAGGTGGCCTCCTCTGCCCTGCACTCCGCCTGGGCACTGGTGTCGACGGGCCAGGTGTGGCAACGCCGGGCGCTGCCTGAATTGGTCGCGCTCCACCCGGTGGAGCTGCAGGGACCGGATTTGTGAGTGGCACTGGTGCAACTGGTGCCACAGGAGTGGAGACGCTTGTCGCCTCCGGGGTGGGTGGTGCTCCGCTGGCCACGACTGGTGCTGTTGGGCCCCCTGCAGGCTGGTCCTCTGAAGCGACGGCCGAGGGTGGAAGCCAGGTCCCGAGGCGAGGCCTGACATGGTCGGCGTGCCGGTGCCAGGTGGTCCCGTCGGGCATGCGGACGAGCAGCGATGAGGCGCTCGCTGGTGAAACCACATGTCCGGCAGACCAGGGTGGGCCAGGACGGAAGTTCCTGGCGTACACCGACGCTCCCGGCTCCGGCAAAGGCCCGGGACGGCACCCTCGGTCAGCAGCCAGCTTCTGCTTCAGCTGCTTCAGGAGCGCCGTGGACCGGAGGTCTGGATGCAAGACGTCCAGGGGGGTCTTGACCATCCGGCCCAGCAGAAGCTCGCAGGGGGCACGGCCAGTGACCTCATGCGGTGTGGTCCGGTACTGAAACAGTACCCGGGCCACCTGCGTCCGGAAATCCCCGGGCTGGCTCCTCTTCAGCTTGTTCTTGAGGGTCTGTACCACCCGCTCTGCTGCACCATTGGAAGCGGGGTGGTACGGCGGAACCAGCATCCGGCGGATTCCATTCCTCTGCAGCCAGTCCAGGTACTCGGCGCTAGCGAAAGCGGGACCATTGTCGGACACAATGATGTCCGGCAATCCCTGCGCCGCGAAGACCTGCCGCAGCGCCGCAATGGTCGCGCTTGCCGATGGACTGGTGACTGGCAGTGCCTCCACCCACTTGGAGAAGGCGTCCACTACCACCAGGAAGTAGTGGCCCTTGAAGGGTCCCGCATAGTCCACGTGCAAGCGGGACCACGACCTCTGTGGGAACGGCCAGGGGGTGATCTTCACGTGGCGCGAGGCTCGCTGGTTCTCCTGGCAGACCTGGCAGCCTTGCACCTGGTGCACGATGTCCTGGTCCAGGCCAGGCGACCAAACGTGCGACCATGCCACCATCTTGGTCTTTTCGATGCCAGGGTGCCCCGCGTGCAGCAGCTGCAGCACCTTGGCCCGCAGACTTTGTGGAATCACCACCCTGGAACCCCACAGGAGGCAGCCTTGCTCCAAGCTCAGCTCGGCGGTCTTGTGGCTGAACGCCTGGTGACGCAGCTTCTCCCCTCGGGCAACCGCCTTGACCACCTGGGACAGCACCGGGTCCCGGCTGGTCGCCTGCGCCACCGCAGTCCTGGTGAGCACCCCCGGGTACCCCGCTCCAGCAGGAACAAGTCAGCTGGCTCTGGAACGGCAGCAGGCACCTCCGGCAGGGGCAGGCGGCTCAGGGCGTCAGCAGGTCCCAGGTCCTTCCCAGGGCGGTAAACCAGCTTGTACCTGTAGGCTGCCAGCGTCAAGGCCCAGCGTACCGCACGAGGCGATGCTTGCACTGGGACCGCCTTGTCAGGCCCCAGCAGCCCCAGCAGCGGCTTGTGGTCCGTGACTGCCTCGAACTGCCGGCCCCACAGGTACTGATGGAAGCGCTGGACCCCGAAGATGAGGGCCAAGCCTTCCTTGTCGAGCTGGCTGTAGCGTTGCTCCGCCGCATGAAGCCGACGAGAAGCAAACGCCACAGGGCGTTCCTGACCATCCTGACCCCGGTGCGACAGGACGGCTCCTACCCCATACGGCGACGCATCCACGGTGAGGACTACAGGCTTGGCCGTGTCGAAGTGCACCAGCACTGGAGCCTTAACGACCAGCTCCTTGCTGTGCTGGAAGGCCAAGTCCTGCTCCTTCTTCCAGGCCCACTGCTGACCGTCACGAAGCAGTCGATGCAGCGGCTCCAGATGCGTCGAAAGGTTGGGCAGGAACCTCCTGTAGAAGTTGATGAGGCCGAGGTAGCTCTGAAGCTCCTTCTTGCTCTTGGGCTTCGGCGCCTTGAGCACGGCCTCAATCTTGCGGGGTGCCGGGGCCAGGCCAGCCTGGGAGATGATGTGTCCCAGGTACTCCACGCTGGGGGTCAGGAACACGCACTTGTCTAGCCTCAGCTTGAGACCGGCGTCCTGTAGTAGTGTCAGGACTTTGCGCAGGTTCTGCAGGTGGTCCCCGTCGTCGGTACCGGTAACCAGGATGTCGTCCAAGTACACCGCCACGTGCCTCATGCCCCTGAAGAGGTTGTCCATCTCTCTCTGGAAGATGGCTGGGGCTGAGGCCACGCCGAACGGTAGGCGCGTGTACTGGAAGAGTCCCATAGTTGTTGAAATGGTGACATACTTCCGGGCGGCATCCTGGAGCACCAGCTGCTGGTAGGCATCTCGAAGGTCGAGCTTGGAGAACCTCTGTCCCCCGGACAGAGCCGACCAGAGATCTTCTACCCGAGGCAGCGGGTACTTCTCAACGGTAGCGACCGGGTTGATGGTGACCTTGAAGTCCCCGCAGATCCTGACGCGGCCGTCTTGCTTGAGGACTGGAACAATCGGTGCGGCCCACTCGGAAGACTTGACGGGCACCAGGATTCCCTCTCGCTGCAGCCGTTGCAGCTCCTGGGTGACCCCGTCCTTCAGAGCAAACGGCAGCGGGCGCGGCTTGAAGAACCGAGGCCGGGTTCCCTCGGGTATGTGGATGCCGACCGTCGTGCCGGCGAAGGTGCCCACCCCCGGCTGGAACAGGGACTGGAAGTCGGTCAGGAGGCTCGGGACGTCTTTCACCACGTGCAGCGCAGCCTCCTGGTACTCCGGCAGCCGAACACCCAGCGAGTGAATCCAGTTTCGGCCCAGCAGCGTCGGCGACGACCCCTTGGTTAAGTAAAGGGGAAGGATTGCCTCCCTGTCGCCAAGGCGAACGCTGACTTGGGCCCGACCCTGGACCTGGGAAAGCTGCCCGGAGTAGCTGCGCAGCATGACGTCAGACGCCTCGATGGACACGCCGGGGAAGGTCCGCTTGAACAGCTTCCCGGGCATGACCGACACGCTGGCCCCTGTGTCCAGCTCCATGGTGATGGGGTGGCCGCAGATTTCGACGGACACCAAGTAAGGTGGCACGGACGATGGAGGCTTACTCGTCTGCCACACGTCGAAAATCTGCGGGTCCTCGGCCACGACGTGGACCCTGGCTGAAGACGGACCCGGGCCTGGTGCCACTCGTCCCCGCCGCGTTCTCTTGCGACGGCCACCCTGGCCGCGGGCTTGGTTGGAACCCGGGCTTGAACCAGGCTGCCGCCGCTGCTGCTGGCCGCCGCTCGTCCTCCCCCCTCGGCAGACACGTGCGAGGTGCCCAGTTCTCCCGCACGTGAAGCACTGTGCTTGGACGAACTGGCACTGTGAGGGGGAGTGGGCAGCACCGCAGCGGCTGCAGGCACCGCTCCTTGCCGCCATCTTGTTCACCGCCGCTTCCGTCGACAGTGAGCCGGCCGCACGCGCTATCTCGCTGGCGTCCTTCGCTGCTGCTTCCATCGCCAGCGCTGCCTTCACCGCGTCGTCCAGCGAGGGGTCGGGGAGCTCCAGGAGTCGCGTCTGCATGGCAGGGTTGTTGATGCCGCAGACGAACCGGTCCCGGAGTAGCGAGTCCAACTGGTCGCCGAAGGCGCAGGTGTTCGCTAACCCTCGTAGCGCAGCGACGAACTGCCCGAGGGTCTCCCCGTCCTGGCGGCTCCGGTTGTTGAAGCGGAACCGCTCCATAAGCGTGGACGGCGCCGGGCTGAAGTGCGAGCGCAGCGTGGCGAGCAGCTCACCCAGCGTTTTGACGTGCGGCGTGGCCGGCTTGAGGAGGTCGAGCAGGAGGCTGAAGACGCGGGTCCCGCAGCTGGCCAGGAAGATGTCCCGTTGTTTCGCCTCGGGCGTGTCGTTCGCCCGGAAGAACACGTGGACCTGTTCTTCGTAGACCGGTCAGGCGGACCCATCTCCCTCGAACGGCTCGAGCCTCCCGTACAGCGGCATGGCGACAGGAGCGGGGGGCGGTGTTGCGACTCTCTCGGCGGCGTGGGCCGAACCGTGCACGTTGGTGGCCTCCAGTGCCACGGTTCCTCGTCGCCAGTGTCACGATCTTTCTCGAACGTGGACGAAGGGGCCGAAGCACCCGCCGAGGAGAGACGACACGCAGCCTGGTTGAGGGGGTGGACGATGTCTGGCCGGAGCGCGTGCGCTCAACGGCGTTTATTGATGCGGTGAACAATGTTGCCCGCCGAGCCAGGCGGCCTCAGACGGGCGGACTGGAGGGGGGCGCTACATACTTGTTACACCCACTAATCTGTCCAATCAGAGCTCGGAGTTCTGACGTCCCCTCTCGTCTCCTCCTCCCTCTCACTTCCTCGGCGCAGAGTCACCGACATTTTAATGAAAAGCTAAAACACTTCTTGAAAAAAAAAAAAAAAAACGAGTTAGACGTGAATTTTGCCGAATTTTTATACCGTGAATGCGAATATCACGTTCGTTTTCTCCGAAGATGTAACTAAACACGAGAAAACGAGAACAACCTCTGACCAGTCGTAACGTCATTCGTGGTTTCTTTTGGCCTTCTTATCGGCTGATGTCGCAACCCCACTGGCGACACTATCGGCTGATGTCGCCATCCCATAAGCCACACTGTGAACCTCTAAGATCAAAAACAGTCACCCTTGATCACGGGCTTTTCGCCGGCAGAGGTTAGCCGAGGTCCTCCGGAATCAGAGCCATATATAGGGGAGAGTTTGGCAAGCTGGCGTGTCCTCGTTGACAGCTCGTCAACTACGTCACTGACACGCCACGCCAATGCCATGGCCACGCCCATTTCGCCATCTTCGAGCCCAACCGACACTGAGGACCTATGGCCGTATGCTTGGCTCTCGGTTTCCCTTTTCTCCAACGTATGACTGTCTTATTTTTCTTTAAGTCATCCGTTAGCAGTATTTAGGCTGTGCCGTGTTTATTCAGTAGCCGTATTGAGCTAGCTTCCGGTTACCTTGTTTCTTCTCCTTCCGCACGCACCGTCAACAGCCGCTCATACGCTTCGCGAACGTTCGGCGCGTCGCGCAAATTACGCTCGCTTGAATTTCAGTTCCAGTTGATGCTTCTTGTTGTTTCAGCAGTGCGCAACAATAGCAACTTGTAATTCGCAGCTGGGGCGTTTTCTTTAGAGTGTATACGAAAATGACCTCACTGCCCGTGTTTTCGAAGAAAATTATTTGTTAGGTTGTAAAGTGAGCTAAAACCGTCTTCGAGAGTTTTCGAGAGTTTCGTTTCTTCCTTGTGGCTTTTTTTCTTGCGCCTTGGCTATGTGTCAGCGTGTCAAACGAGGTGGCTTAATCAACTCGATCGCTACTTCTGATATGGGATGGAAACGCTGTGCGTGCTTACCGCGTTCCTCCACCGAACTCTCACGGCAATGAAACAGCGATCTTGTTTTCCGAACATCTATACTTCGTCTCACCCTACGATGGACTAAAGGCAGAAGCTACGGACCGCCAGATTCAATCACGAGCCACTTAAAAGTTGCGTGGTATTTCGCTTCGATGCGCGTATCGGCACCCGCGTCTCGAATCACTAATGCGGAGGGGCGGACGGTAGTTTCGATTGAATAGCACTGAGTGACTCAACAATTTTACGTTGCAAGAAAGCTGTGTCATACAGGCTCTTTGCAGTGTCCAAGCTATAAAAATGATGCAGCGCTTTTGAATTGGGAGGATCATTCGTCCACCCCTAACCAATGCTAAGCGTGTCATATTTTAGCTTGCTACGTGATTGGACCTTGCGGCCCGTGGCTTTGGCCTTTAGTCCATCGTAGGATGAGACGAAATATAGGAAGGCGGAAGGTTGCAAATAAATAAAGAAAATAAGTAAAGGTTGTGCGAGTTTGCTGTCATTAAAAACGACGCCGGTACTAACGTTTGTCATAACAATAGAGCCGCCTATTTCAGAACCGGGAAGGTTACAAAATAAACATCTGGGGATTCGGTATTAGGCGGCTCTTCACGAATGGTAAACTTGCTCGTTTTAATAGATTTAACTCAATTGATTGGCCGTTCCTAACGGCGCTGAGATCCCAGCATCCAGCGTCATGTCAATGCATGACATTCAATGGAAGATAGAAAGACAACAAAACTAGCTTTTTCATTAAAAAATAGCATTTATTAGAATGCATTAAATAATAAATTCAATTATTTCGCGTTTTGGAGAAGGCAGGGGAAAACGCTTGTGCCGCAATTATCTACATTATATGCGAGCTTTTCGTAGCAACTAGTTCGCTAGTTTGCGTTGCTACTGCGACGAAAATTTTATTATATAATAAGTTTCAAGATGAAACCAGCATTATTACCTCACAAAGACCGGAGCCTACCGTGGGCGTCCACATTTCTAGTTTATGGCCAGCTTGAACTTAGGAGACGAAAAAACATGAAAAATAAAGATAGAAGAAATCCAAGCTGGCCCTATCCTAGTAATGCACGAACTAGCTCAACTCAAGCCCGTTCACAATTGTCGCGATTGATTTTATACACATTTTACATTTTTTTTACTATTAATGATGTTATAACTGACAAACAGTTTGGTTTTCAGAAAGGAAAATCAACCGAATCAGCCGTAATATATATCAAAGATAAAATAATTACTAATATAAAAAACCATACATATACCATTGGGATTTTCCTGGATTTTAGAAAAGCGTTTGATTCAATAAAACATGAAATTTTACTGGAGAAACTATCGGCGTACGGAATTAGAGGTAATGCACGAGAATTAATTCGCAGCTATTTATATTCGCGTTCTCAATATACGGTACTTAATGGATCTCAATCTCAACTCGCACCGATAATATATGGCGTTCCGCAAGGTTCGATTCTGGGGCCTCTATTATTTCTAATTTATATAAACAGTATTGTGAATATACCTGAATCGCATGATATTATTTTATATGCTGATGATACCAATGTCTTTTTTTCTAGCAGAAATCTGGATCAGCTCGAGGAATCTGCAAATAGTTGGCTCAGTAAATTATTATTATGGCTAAAGCGCAACCAGCGTAATCTTAACACTAGTAAAACAAAATATGTGTTGTTCAGATTAAAAAAAAACTATTTTGCGTACATTGAGTATCTTTTATGACGGGGAAAAAATTGAAGGCGTTAAATATTACAGGTTTCTTGGTGTATGGTTCGAAGAAACACTCAGTTGGACTGTGCACATAGAAAAAATGAGGGTTGATATTGCAAGAGCAATATGAATATTAAACGAATTCCGACAATTACTACCGAAAAGGGTGAAACTGCAATTATATTATTCGCTGGTCTACTCACGCTTACAGTACTGTATGTTAGTATGAGGAACCACTACACAAACAAATAAAGAAAAACTATTTATTTCGCAAAAAAAAGGCTGTTCGATTTATTGAGAACGTTAAAAGGTACGAACACTCATTCCCAGCATTTCAAAAGTATAAAATATTAAATATTGATCACAACCTGCTTCTCAAATTATCTATTTTTATTTTTAATAAGACTAGACAGAACGAAGCGCCCTTTCTTTATATCTTCAATCAAACCTCGGCAAATTACAGTCTTAAAAGTGCACAGTATACGAAACCCAGGGTTCGAACTAATTACGGTACACAGCACCTTACATATCTCGTACCAGATCTACTAAACAAACACCCAAACATAGCAGAAATGGCCCAAGCACACCTTTCGTTTTTCCATCTTAAAAAAAGGATTGTAGAATATATACTATATCACTCATGATCTGCAGTTAGTACGAAGTTGACAGTTGTGTGTTGTTGTCTCTGTTGAAGAGTAGTAAGTTGGGCGAGTTGGTAAACGTTGAACATGATTAAAATCGCGCACAAAGAGACGAGGACAAACGAGGAAGGTCTGTGTTCTGTGTTCTGTGTTCCTTCCTCGTTTGTCCTCGTCTCTTTGTGCGCGATTTTAATCATTGTCTCTGTTGTTGATCTTGAAATTTCTGTATCTTTGTATATTTATTCTGTTTGTGTTCCTGTGTCTCCTCCGAGTGCTGTGAAAAAGGGGCTGGAGCCTCGTCAGAAGACAACTCGTCTTCTTTTGCCCCAGTCCCCCAGACCCTTTTTTGTGTCCGAAATAAAAGATACATACATACATACATATTTTGCAATTTTTTCTTTTCTCTTTTACAATGATAAAAAAGAGAGGCATTTACAATCCTCTGCAATGCCGAATTAGAGCGCAGCTCCTGAGGGCGAGGAGGGAAAGGTACGTAGGGGAGAGTCACGTGTGACGTCATGAGGATAAAATTTCCCTTTAAATTGAAAGGAAAAATTTCCCGCCAAGATTAGTGGAAAATTTTCCCTCGCGACGTCACACGTCACGTCACGTGTGACGTCATTATGAAAAACGTTCCATAATTTAACGCGCGATTACGGCGACAGCGACGCCGACGGCGACGCCGCTCAGGCCGAAAGCGCTGCGCTCTAAAAATGAAAACCATGACGGCTGTGATTGGAACATCCAACTGCACAACAATCTTCTTTTTAGTTCAAAATACTGCGACTTCGATGAGGTCATCGCAGGAGTGGAAAGAAAACACACATATGCATTAGAAAAAGCAAACAATTAAAGATGTACACACCCTACACAACAAAACTAAGAAAGCCGTAAAAAATGGAATATATTTGAAAAAGAATACAAAAACAATCACATACACTTCACTAGTAGACTTACAGGCACCATACCAAGGACCTATTGTATTTCTAATACAAATCTCTTCGGTTCTGTCCAACTTGACAGAACCAACAACCCACGAAAACGGCGTTGCCGTCTTGGAACAATTAAATTGTTTTTTCGTTTTTTTTTGCAGAAAACGTTTGTGATTTTTTTATATATTAGGGAGTAACATATAAGCATATGAAGAAAAAAATTAAAGACATATACAAATCTCTCTAATGAGAAATTAGAGCGCACCTTCTGAGGGGGACGAGGAAAGGGTGTACCCTTCTTTCTCCTCCGCACCCTCTCCTCCTCTCCTCCTTCTGTGCTGCTCGTCCTCCACTCCTTTCCTCCTCGCCCTCTCACCTCCTCCTCTTCCACTCCCCAACTCGTCCTCCCCATACTTCTCCCCTCCCCCCGCCTTTGTACCTCCCCCTCCTCCTCCTCCGCATGTGACGTCAATTTCCCCGCTAAATCTAGCGCAGAAATTGGACTTGTTCATAAATATCTTGACACGAAGTCATGTGAGGTCATTTTCCTTGCTCAAATTTTACGGGTAATTGAATTTATGTTGTCGTCACGTGACGTCAATTTTCAAGGTAAATTTAGCACGGTTACGCCGCCGCCGACGGCGACACCGCACAAGCCGGAAACGGGCGCCTAAGAGCTGGGCTCTAAAACAAAAAATGCGAACCAGACTCGCGTTTTCGACAATTTGTGGGTGTGAATGTATTCAAGTATTTTATTTTAGCACGCTAGAATTGAATTCTGCGACTCTACGTAACTGAAAGGACAACTCACGTGACGTCGTCAGGGCGACATCCATGATGCACTCAATATTTATTTTGATTACAGTCGTAGCCGCGGCCACGATGGAGTGGACGCTAAAAAACCGCGGACTCGATTCCGTGGGAGTTTTGACCCTAACCCAGAACGCGCACCCCATGTGCGCAGCTTAGCCACATGTTTCAGAAATCTTTTCTCGTGGATGTCTCAATTTTCTGCCTCAGTAAACTCACTCAGTACCTTGAAACTCTCCATTTTCCATCAATCTCTTACAATTACACATGCATGTACTTTCAGCCTTATTCAGAAACAAAAAATGTCTGTGCCGTAGTACGCACCTCCTTCAAGGTCATCAAGATATTTTTATTTCGCAGAATCATGAGAGAATGTGCGGCGCTGGCGGCGCCGCCGGTTTCGTCGCTCCACCCCGGCTCTAGCAGGCTCCTCCCGTCGAATCCCCCACCTCTACCGGTTTTGATCTGGATGAGTTTCGTACAGGCGTGCACCACGTCGTCTATCCATGGTGCACATTAAAACCTCACGCTGGCAGTGGTGCTACACTGGCTAAAGTTCTCATCTACAGCTGAGACACCAGACTCACACTGAAGCTGACTAGCTCCGAGCTGTATAAATATACACGCAACACGATTATTATTATAGCCGCTCCAACTACGCAAGGCCTGTCAGTACCGAAGCCACTGGAATTTCGTGGAGTGCGATGTATTTCCCTGGTAAAGTTTTTGGGACGATGCTCATCCGGATCAAAAAGAGCAGGAGTGGAATGAAGGAAATTAGCTGGCTCTCCGCTAGATTCCAGTCGGAAAGCAAACGTGACCGAAGAACGCGCTTCCACCATGTCCACGTGCGCCATTAAAAATAATAATAAGACAGTGTGTCCTCATTATGCTCGGATGAATTTTCACTGTACCCAAAAAAAAAAAAACAGAATGTATAAGGCAAACACACCGCGACGTTTGGATGGGAAGTTGACGAGCAGTGCTTAACAGCGCGAAAAAAACTACGACTGTCCTTTGTCCCGGCACTTGCGCACACAAAGTCTCCTGCCAGGCACGAATCGCGTGGAAGTATAGCGCTGCGCACGATGGAGGAGAAAGGTGTGTTTAAAGGGTACGTGGGAAAGCTACACGCTTGTTGTACCTCTCATGCACCTGCGCTTTCATGGAAAAGACAAGGAAAAGAAGAAAGAAAAAATGTGTGTGTGTATAGGGGGGGGGGGGGGGGGAGAAGGAGAGACAGAGAACAGATAACGAATCGAGATTCTGGGTGGTTCAGAAAACGGCAAAGAGGATTTTCAGTTGTCCCGACTTCAGCAAGACATATTTCTACCTTCGACAAAGTTTCGGCGCCTCACGCACCTCAAGCATGCGCGCGCAGCCAAAGCACGGTGAAAGGCATCAATGTAGTCAATCATTTCTTTTATTTTTTCCCAAGGCGAGAAGGTACAAAACGGACATGGAAGGTCCAAAGGTACAAAAAGCGATACAAAGCCGCCTGACAGGGTACCAATATCCTGAGCCGTGGCAAAAGGATCCAGCAGCACGCGATTTAACGCAAAACAATACAAAGAAATTTTGAAACGAAAAAAAAAGTATGCGCCCATGATAACAACGATAGCAATACATCATCACTAGCACAACAGCAAAAAAACAAACAAAAAAAACAACAGCAAGACACTGATCCGGAAGAACGCGCGAGCCTTGAAGCCAGGGTCACATAGGGTGCCTCAATGTCCTCCTGTTTAGGGTGATGCCACCCTTTGTAGTACCAGATGCCGACAGCACGCGCTCACGGGCAAATTGCAAAGAAATCGACGAAAACAAAATGTCGCCATAGCACAGTCAGCGTCACAAGCGCTTGCAGGGACACGCTCTTTCACGCGCTTCTCAACAAAAAAATAAAAATAAACGTGTGTGACAAAATGGCGAGATACCACCACCCTAAGCAAAGCGCGCGTGAAGGCACCCTAGGGTCACACTGCTTATACATCACACAAAAGACAGTCTGCGTACAGATTCGAAAGCGAGTCACCGTGAGATCCGTGATTCGAATGGCGCATGGCAAGGAGTTTAAGGAGGAAACTTGCACGCGGCATTCGAACCGCGGATATAGCAATGACTCGTGTTTGTACTCTTTTGTATGATGTATGGGCAGTGTGACTTAACACTTCGTGAGTGTATTTGTGAACAAAAAAAGGCTTTCCTTTAAGGATAGCGCGAGAGATGCATAAAGCGCGAAAATTTCCACAGTAAAAAAAATTACAAAATAATCACATAAATAAATATAAAAATATAGAAATAAGTATGATATAAAAGCCAGGTTCCGCCAAAGATTTTGTCTTTCGGTGGCTTTGTAAACTTTTTTTTTTTTTTAATTGATCACATCTTGTACATTTATCTGCGTACTTTCGATTATTTCGAGAGCACGCACGGTGATGGAAGTGCGCCTCCTATATAGAGCATTCAATATAAGTACCTCTGTCAACATGTGTGGAGCACGTGCGGGAGGCTAACGTTAAAAGACACGCCCTGCCGTTTTCCCTCTGGCAGACACGGTGACTATAAAATGGACCTATTTGGGCCGACAACAAATTTCCATAGGAATTCGAACCGCGATTGTGTATCCCCTTGGACATTAACCAAATATTACTAGTATTTTCATGGTACCGTTCTCCTATTTTGTTTTGGACACAAGTTCGCCCCATTCAACGACTAGTTTCTCCAGTTATTCGCCGCCTCATCATTTGTTTTTCGTCACAATATATACCACTGTAAACGACCAATTTTTCGCGGGCTCAATATTTTGTCACTAGGTCAAAGCTGAAGTTTTGGAATAATTCGCGGGTTCTAATTTTCGTGACGCGGTGGAATCTCAATATAGATTCTATTGTGCTTAAATTTGACCGGAATTGTTCGCGGGACCTATTTTTCGCGAATTGGAAGCGATTCGCGAAATTTGCGAAGATTAGGTCCTCGCGAAAATTAGGCCGTTTACAGTATATGATAATCATGTCCTGGGGAGAATCACTCAGCTATACCATTCAGGGTGTTTTACGAAACGCGGCCCCAAATTGTTCCTATGCGGAGCGCAAGTCATCTGCTTTTTGTGCAAGAGTTTCGGTGACGTCAGCAAAACGCCGAGCTCTAATTGGCTCTGATTGAAGGATAGTGGGTAGACATCAAAGCTAGCTGCCTTGAGGTGTCTACACGCTATCTTTCATTCAGAACCAATCAGAGCTCTGCGTTCTGACGTCATCACAACACCTGCAAAAGAAGCAGACGAACTTACGTTTCACATGAAAAGTATGCATCGCGCAGAAAAAGGATTGATGTAATATTGGCTCCTGCCAAAACGACAAATTTAGGGAAAAAAATTGAAAAAAGGTGTTTGATATAAATACGTAAATAATTACCTTTAGCACTTAACTTTTTCATTAATAAATTTAAAGGCATCATTTGAATTCGAAGCAAGCCGGGAATTATTGAAGAATATTAAATCCACCCATATTATAGACATATAAGGCATGCGCAACCTTTACGGCGCCAGAAAAAAAAAAAGAAGCTTCTCAATTTAAACGTGTTTTGAACAAGAAAATAAAAAGGGAGGGTGGGAGGGGGGGGGGGGGGGGGAGGTGTAGTAGGTCGTGCAAGTGAACACAAATTTAAAGCTAAACTAGGCACACCACAACGTTTTACACCCTACGATAGAGCAGCACCGCTGTACAGCCCTGGTCGGTGCTAGAAAATGTCTTTTTGGAGCCCACGTCGTGCGGAAAAGTCCCTATACCGAAGACAGGCTCTCCATTTGAGTGAAGGTCTTTTATCGTTTTTTTAAAGATTGAAGACCAGTGCGCGCTGTCCACTTTTCCCTCGCTTCCACTTCTCCCCTCTTCTACCCTGTCCACCGTTGCCTGTTTTCTCCTCCCCCATAGTGAAGAGGATCTTCTGCTTTGCAGAATCTCGAGTCTGGTCGTCGGCCTTTAAATAGGTCGTGCCTTACTCAATAATCACCATCGCAAGTTAGTTAAAGCCACTACAAACAACTAAAAAAAGTTAAAAAAAGTAAAGTTTATTTTTAAATATTTACGTGAAATTTTATTACATTTAAAGAAATGAGCAGCGTTTCTACATTAATACTGTAAAACCCTTAATGTTCGCGAGCAGTTAACGTTCGCGACTTTCGCGGAGTGAAAAATTCGCGAAATTTAAGGGGCACGCGAAAATTTTGTTCTCTAAGGGTTTCAATGGAGGCGTCTATAAATCGCGAAATTTAGTGGCCGCGATTATGTCCTCTGTGACCGATTCGCGAAAAATAGGGGCCGCGAAAATAAAGGGTTTTACAATAGCAAAACGGTAATTACGGCAAATTATATTTTTATTATACATTCCTAAAATGCATTTAAAGATAATCATTTTGATCTATTTTGCATTGTTTTATATAAAGTGTGTCGTTCGTAAATAATTTGTGAATGTGTCTCTGAAACCTGTTTATTTGACGCATTCCGTTAATATGTTGCCATGAAAATCTTTTATTTAAATTTTTAGACTACGTGAACATTTTTGTGAACCTTCTATAAAATAAATAGAAAAAATATTGCTACGTGCATCCTTCGGTGTGAAATTGACGACTGTGCAAAGTACCTGAGCAAAAACTTGACAATCTCCACGCCACGAGCTTCAAAATTTTGTGTCTCCGGAAACAAACATTATCTACGGCGTTCGTATATCAATCAATGGTGCTCCCAAGAACATGGCTTCAACATATATATATTTTACACCACTATAAAAAATGTGACCCTGTAGAGGAACGTCGAACTCACAATTTCCGTTGTTAATATTTTTTTATAAAACAAAAACAATACTGTATCTGCCTCCTATGGAAACGTCTCTCTGAGATCAATTTTATTAATTTCATATATTTTATTTTGGTTTCCCCTTGGGACACAATCATATAAATTTAAACTGGTTAAAACTATTCCTTGCACGTGCGCAGAAATTCTTTCAGGCCATGCCACGGTGAGCAAATCGCAGCATCGTCTACAACTAAAGGCGGGTCCAGCAAACCACTTGCAATCATTTCATTTCAAGGGGTTCGGTGGCTGAGTCGGCCAGCGCACAACAGCTCGGAGCACGTGGGGCCAAAGCTCGTGCGACAGAACCCGGTAATCCTGGGTTCATCCCCCACCCTTGCCCGTTTCGATCTGGATGAGCATTGTACCGGCGTGCGGTCGTGTTTCACTACTGCGTGGTGCACGTTAAAGACCCTCGGGTAGCGGTAATACTGCACTAGCTACATTTCTCGTCTAAAGCTGAGACAAGTCGCCCATTAGTGCTAACTAACTTCCATATGTATAAAAAAACACAACGCAATTGCTGAAATCATTTGGGAATATGTTACACTGGGAAAAACCACACTGCGCATCACTGCACAAGGTAGGCAAGATGCAGGATTTTATTCAACAAACACCAGCAGAACATCGTTTGTTCAAACCGTCCAAAAATAGAGCCCGAGACAAATGCGTGACGGAACGAGGGGTCGTCCGGGGCTTCGGAAAGATGGCCTAATCCGAACAGGCGACGGCCAATTACTGCGTCACGCGAATAGACGGGACGCAGGGATTGGCCCACTGCTGGTCGGATTCCACCATCTTCTCAAAGTTTCCCACGACCTGTCGGAAGTTTTGTCGTGCATGTGTAGTGAACACGCCGTTAAAAACGCCGTACACAACGTCCAAGAATGTATGCGAAATCATGCAAATAAAAAGAAAGATTATAGAGATGGATCCGATAATAAATACAAAAGGCTAGATCCGAAGTCCGCATATTATTTTTTAGAACGCATTCATTCTCCAACTCTGCGCTGTACAGTAAGAGCGAACTCAATAATTATGTTCTCGCGCCTTTTGTTGCTTCGATGACAACACTTAAAGAAAAAAGAGTTAAACAAAAAGAGGCGATCGCCTTGATTGTGCTCCCTTTGTCGCACTCTACACGTTCCTCCACTAATTCTTAAATTGAGTATCGAAACAGAGTACGAGCTATGTCCAAATACTGCGTGTTTTACTTTTGTATAAAGAAATCGAAATTATTATAATAACGGATACGAGTAAAAACACAGAACAACTTCGGCCTAATGACCGGAACAAACTTTTGGCTTCACGTCCCCGAGCTTCTTGCAAACGACGCCGAGAAGGTTACCTCGAGCTTCGTCCTCAGCCTTTTGGTCGTGGACGCCATCAAAGTCAATGTACGGAACGTAGTTGATCGGAGGGCGGTGATCCTCGGTCAGTCTGCCCATCTGGTACAAGAGATCCTGTCCTTCCTTGCCATCAGCACACTGGCCCACAGCGGACCACTCCAAATGGAACGAGTCCGCACACATCTTGCCTTGTTTGTGCGGATCCGGGAACCTGGATATGCAGGCCACGAAAGGCAACCACAGACTAGTCATCTTGTACTTCTTTATGGCGCAGGCCTCGATCTTGTTGCCCTTGCACTCGTTGACGCCATGCTGACAGGTAATGGAGACGTACGTCTTGCCGTTTCTTAACGTCTTGTTGTCGATGTGACCGTTACCGAAAGGAACGAGCACCACAACCATGTAGCCTCGTAGTAGCTCGTACGTAGGATACAGCTGGTCCGTGATGAACTCCCTGCTGTACGGACACATGGACTCGTAGAAAAGGGTGACATTCACCTTGCGTCCGGCGTCGAGATGGTTGTCGCCAATCTCGTTAGTCCATTGCAGGTCCTCTGGGAAAAGTCGTCCGGCCTCCTGGGACTTCGCAAAGCAGATGAGCACTGCAAGGCAGAGTGCGGCTAAGCCGTCCAGTATTGTCATGGCTCTCTTCAAATGTCCGAACCTGATCCGTCAACAAGTATCTGAAGCAGTTTGGAGAATGGCTGTCGATTGCGGCGGAAAGCCGTTGTCTCGTGGTCTTGTTATCCGTGCATGTGTTCGGGAATTATAGTAGATACTTTTTCTTTCTCCGGAAAGATAAAGAGCAGCCTGCGTTTCGCATCATTGCAGGATCGAAGCAGCACTCGCGGAGGTCAAAGTCGACCCCGCGCACTCGTCGTCTCACATCTGCATACTGCTGAAATCTTCCTGACACCTGCGCAAAGTTCCACGGGTGGAAACGTGGCGTTTCTCTGACGAAGTGACACTTGTGTCGTCGTCTTTCATCGCCAACAAGGGCATTGTTGAAAGTGGGGTTGGCGTGCATACGTTGTTAGTACTGTAAAGCAAAAAACAAAAGGGAAAATTCGACGTTCCTTGTTTAAAGATAGCGGAACGACACAGTGTTGTTCAGACCGGCGTTCCACAGAACGACGTTCGTGGAACACGTTCTTTTTGGGGGGAACAAACGAGTGCCGCCGTTCCGTCTTGCGTCGGTGGAACTGGAACGTAAAAATACGTTTTCCTAAAAATGGCGTTTTTTTTTTTTTTTGCACAGGTGTTTGAAATCTTAGCCGAATTTAATACGCATTTAGTCAATTTAACATTGACTATTTCTACGTCCGACTTTAAGGGATGGGGAAGTGTACGAGAGGTAATAGAAAACAAATAACTAGTACAAATGTTATCGTGGTGACACGACACGTAGTTCAATGTAAAAATTTTCACTCGTTCGCTTTTTTTTTTTATCGACGGATTATCCGGCATAATATATCAATAAAATACGCAAAAAGTAGCGTTAATGTAACGACACGTTCCAATCTTATAATTGTAACGTGAATGTGTTCCTTTCAACATACCGGAACTCGTAACAGAAAATCGTTGCAAGATTGGGAAGGAACGAGGAACGAGTTTTCGTTCCTGTTTTAGAAAAACAACAATGCAGCGAGCAGACAACAGAGTGCGTCTTCCGCTCGCTGCGCCTATAGGCGCAGCGAGCAGACGACGCACTCTGTTGGGAGAGGGCGCCATATCTCCGAATGTATTGGGAGATATGGCGCCACAAGTAAATAGAGCCGCTAGCTCGGTCGTCTGCGAGCGTTCCCATCCTTCACTTCGACACTTTTTTTCGCCGTATTAACGCGACAGCGTCTAGGAGCTCGATCGTGTCACAAAAAATCCAGCGTCCGCGTCGGCGTCGGCGGGACTAAAAAGTCCAATAATGCAACCCACGCAGCTGCGTGTGTCACACGAGAAATCACACGTGGCTGCGCGCGTTGCAGTATGGAATGTACCCGCTAAACTTTGGCGGGAAAAAATTGCGTTGCTTGTATGTTTAGACAGCCTTAATGCAAGTGCGCCCCAACGGTTCATTTGTCTCGTAGCTGAAGATAGAAATTTAGCCAGCGCAGTACAACCGCTCGGCTGAGGTCTTTAACGTTCATCACGCAGTAGCGATTACACGAACGCGTGCCGGTACGAAACTCATCCAGATCATTTTTGTACCGGCAAGTGTTCGTGTAATCACGACTGCGTGGTACATGGTTAAAGACCCCAGGTTAGCGGTTGCACTGCACTCATCTCATCTCATCAACTGTGACATTAAGCAATGTAAAATGTCACTGCGTATTTTGGTCTATAGATATGTTTCGGCATCGTCATTCGCTGAGCTGCCTCCGTAAGTTGCGGTAATTGGCTCTCCGAGTGTTGTGCGACAATGTAGACGCACGAACTTTTTTTTCTTTTTCTGAGTGCAAGATTAAAATTGTTTTGTTAAAACGCTGTGTTTGAATGGAGGTAAGAGCAAACAAAACGTGCTGTGATAGTCGTAAAAGGCGCGTTCCATCTCTGCTTCTTCCCTGGTAACTGCCTCACCATATTTTATTTCTGCTATCTCAATGCGGTGCGCGTTCCTTTTTTCAAGGTAGGGGTACCCTTAGTGGGCGTCCCCCCAGCTATCAGCCTGCCAGCCCCGCTCTCCCCAACGCTCCGCGATGACGTTCTCTTTCGATAAGTTCAAGTTCTGCCTTCAAAGCACAGATGTCATCTCTCAATGCACCCGGTGTTTGTCCTTTGTCCCTCTTGTTCCCCTTCTCCAGGGATTATTTTCGTCATTCTGCACTCTTCTTTTATCATCGTTTGCAAGTTGTAACGCAATAACGTTTCATTTCTTTTTACAGAGAGGCTGTTTGCGGCTAGGGTTTCGTGGATTTTTCGTGTGCGTGTCCAAAAACTCTACGCTCGCGCCGCCCCACGCGCCGCACGCGCACACTTTCGCTGTATAAGACATTCGAAGTAAGTAACCAAAATAAAGGGTTGACGAACGCTCGTGCAAGATGCCGTTTGTTTTAGGCTTTTGCTTTAGAACAGTTACTGCAGAAGGCGCTGGCACGTTCGGTGCGTGGAACACTATTCCCTGCATTCTCCTTGATGCTTGGGTAATATTATCATTATTTGCTGGCGCCACCATTACACTTCGGGCACCTTTATTATACACACATGTGCATACATCACGCATTTCCCTAGTCTCAGCTGAACATATACATTGAGTGCATACACATACACGACCAACCAACGTCAATACCACAGCACACTAACCCGATAACTACTTCTGAGCTCGGCGTTTCCGCCTTTTATACTGGCCGTTTTAGAAGTACGAATTTTATATTTGATCACCCAAGCAATAAATAATATTCCCAGCATGTAGATATTTTTTTTTTTCAGTAGTGTAATGGCTCTGAGAGTATTTCGAACGGCTCAGGGGTTTAGTCTCTTAGTAAAAAGTAAACGCTTACCGTAATTATTTGAAAGCCAATAAATCAAGCCGCTCCACTGCGCTTCCAAGCCACGTGTTTGCTTTCCCGCACGGCACGTCGTAGCCAGCATTTCTGTTGTAGCATTTGTTCAAATTTGTGCTGTTCCCGTGTGGCTGCAATTGTCGTCTTGAATTAATCGCTGTAGAGGGAGTCTTCACTCACGTGGAAGCGAAGCTTCACGGGCAGAAAAATCTCTTTTCGATCAACTTGAATTCAGTCAAAGCCGCGACTTGCGACAGGTGTTAAGTGTACGGATCCAGCTACGCCGTGGCGAGCTTGAAAACGTCCAGAGCTCATTCCAGAGCGCCTCTTGAAGCGCAATTTCTAAAAAAAAATAGCTTTTTTTTTAAAGATTTTATTTACTATGTTTTCTTAATGCTAAAATTCCACTCTGTAAATACGTACTTTCCGTCCTATTTCCATACTGTTCTGTCCTTTCCCCAGAGCGCAATCGCTCTCGGGGAGGAGACAACAGGACATCGCAGAAAGACAGTCATGTATAGGCCACTGTCCGATAGGAGCTACGGTTCAGACCAGAATTCCAGCATGACTATCCATCCGCAAGTCGATAGATGGCACCTAATCCCTCAAGTGGTCTCAAACTCTTTAATGTAAAGCGGCATGTCACCCTGCAACTCCCCACTCCTTCCGATCACGGCACGACCAGCAGCATCAGTGCCCAACATTTTACCTCTCCGTGATACACCCCTGACACGCGAATTCACGGTCACATCGGCGATAATTCCAGTCTTCTGTTCACAACGCACAACACTGCCATCACGATGATGCTGCTATGTGGGTGACACGCAGAAATGCGGAACGACGTCGATTACCGGTTGGTATTCGGCTCGGCATCAACTCAACAACAAAATGCTGACTGAGCTGAAGCTCAGTCAACTCAACAACATTTATTAAACAATGCGCGCGACCTGCTCGAAAAGCGAAACCGAAAGACGAGGTGGGAGGGCGGAAACTTCCACCCGTCTGCCTGGAGAAGGAACAAAATGTCTCTTTCCTCCCTTCTTCTTGTGTCCGCTTGGGGGCACGTCAGTAGACGGGAGGAAGAGGCGCCTTTGCTACCTCATTCTTCCTTTTTTGATTAGAGTGTATGCTATCCGGGTTTATTACAATAATCAGGACATCGTTTTTGTTACAGCTGTATATTTTAGTGCTTTTTTCGGGCAAAATTTGCTCATGTACGAACGCAAAACCCCACTCTGCAGCAGAGGCACCGCTCTCACCTTTCCCAGTCATTCCCCACACACTTCAAGGCTCTTTCTCGCTCTCCTCTTCCCTTTCCCTCTGCATGCCGCCGCTGTTCTTGCTCCAGCGACGCTCTCCCTTCCTCTCCCCCACCAACCCCTCAGGCAGCCGCCGTTGCGAAATACCCACGTGGTCGCACTGTGCGGACGCGCTCCCTCGCCTCTCCACTACCGCCACCCAGGTTCCGTTTTCGTGCACTCTCCACGCCCCTATAGAGCAGCTCGCGTACGCACTTTCGCTTCTTCCACTGCAGGCGTGCTAACAAGTGCCCCCGTTCTGAAAGAGCGTTTTAGCCAAAAAAAAAGGACCCCTGGTGTTCTTCTCTTACACATGCAACATCTCACACAATCGTTCCACCAAGGCACACATCTCCTCACACACGTATCCTACATCAATTCCACGGAAAGAAAATAACCCAATGTAAATATTGTAGAGGTCGATCTCTTCAACATGCCATTCCACAACGCGGCAGCTACCGCTGTCAATCACAACACTCTTCATGTGGTCGTTTGCATTTTTTTTTGCATTTTACACCGCTATGTATAGACGCTTTCAGCGCGCGCCAAATTGAGCCGCCATAGCCGACCTTCTTTTGTCTTTCCGAGATGCCAAGCCACTGAAGCGGGCGTTGACCAGTCTCCACAAGGGCCTATGTTGGAAAGAAAGACACAGTTGAATCTAAAATGGCAATGACCTGCCCTGCTGTGGCAATCATGAAGTGGAGCGAACGGAATAAGAGGGAACAAAAACTGAAGGTCGGTTATGGCGGCGCCCATGCACAGCTGCCTGAAAGCGTCTATATATGGTATGGCAACGAGAACCAAATGTTACCGCCTAAACCCGGCAAAAAAGAAAGAGCCGAAGGAACTGGTTAAATTGACCACCTTCAAAGAGACACAGAACGCCATTTTAAGACGGATTAACTTCCCGTTGTGTAAACCTCCAATCAAGCAATTTGAAAAATTTGATCCCCTGTTCGTCGCAAGACGCTCCGAACATACCATTTGCGAGGCACATGGCTGCGAATCATTTCATTCTCATTGGTTGTAGTTATGTAACCAATTCGAACCAATTTCTTGTAACAACTCGTCATCAAAGACTCATTATAGATACCGCAACAAAAACAGCACTAACAATAATTTAGGGCCTCTTGTCAATGAGAGCTTAAGAAACGACGGGCGTGACCGATCATCTTCACGCTTCTTGCTTCCTAATTAATTATTCGCCGTGCTTTTCTATTAATGGCGCGATCTCTCTGACTGCGGATCGAGCGATAATAAGATGCCCGGGAAAGAGCCTAACGCGGTATACTCTCCACGCTGTGTTTCTACAACTGTCAGGGAATATAGAGAAACAAGATATGTATGCAGTTCATTGAAGGGACAAAAGTTGCTGGGCAATTGTGTTGCATGCGTGAAGCGTTCTAGCACCACGTGACATCAGGTTGCATGACGTGGAATTGGTGTGTAAGTCACGTGACGTTAATTTTCCCTCCAAATTTAGAGGAAAAAACTAAATTGTAAAAGTCACGTGACATCCGGCCACGGGACATCAATTTTTCTGCTAAATTTAGCGGGGAAAGTGAACTGGTGTGGTAGGTCATGGGACGTCAATTTTCTTGCTAGATTTCGCGGGGAAATCGACGTCAGGTGGCCTCATGTCACGTGACCTACACAAAAATTCTATTTCCCCGCTAAATTTAACGTAGAAACTGAATTGATATGTAAGTCTATGACGTCCCATAATGCAACACTGCGCGTTGCTTTAGCCGCGTCGCAGGTGACGGCTTTACGAAATGCGGCTTAACAAAATCCGGAGTAACTCGCCAAAGAACGTTTCATGCTAAATATGTCGGAAGAAGAAGACGTGCTTCGAATAGGTCTGTGCTCTTTTCGTCTCTCATATTTCTGGCTATATTTTAATAGTATCAACCTTCTACACGTTTTTCTTTGAGCCCATACAAGTTCGAAGCCTGCCTCCAACTGCATGCGGGCAGGTGTGACGGTCGGCTGGGGATTATTCCTCGGCTTTCCTGAAACGACTCCGCTATGTCCACCAGAACTCCCTCACTAACGGCAAGTCAAAGAGCTGCAACCGACCGATACAGCGTGAGTTCCTCGATATGCGGTACATCTCTTGCAAAATCGGAGTACGAAGCTTCCGCTGCTGACTTGGCAGAAGACCTCGCAGCTGGTCAATATTCAAATATCAACGTATTGAATGCCGAAGAATCACAACTCTGTGACATGGAACTCAACGACGACGAAGAAGGCTGGCAGACCAAAGGAGCTAAAAAACGCAAAAAGACTGACTCAAACTCAAGCAAAAGCACGGATACAGTTACCCACTCGCCGAAAGTGACAGAGGGGCTGACTGTCATCTTTGTATCAACGGTTGAAAATCAGCTCATCGCAACACTCAGCAGCCTTAAACTGTCAATTGCTTTGGAACAAATGTGCCCGGAGTGCATTCTTGAGGTCCGTCCCAACAAAAGACTCAACCTAATTGCAGTAGACACGCGCAATGGCCAGACGACTCGAACGCTCCTTGCCTGCTCCGAGCTTTGTGGAATGAAGGTCAGAGCATATGAGCCGGTTCCGCGACACTACGCCGTCGGAGTCATCACAGATGTTGATCCTGGGCTTTCTGAAGTAGAGATCGAACAGAACGTGAGATCTCCGGAAGGTCGAGTGGCAAGATTGCGACGACTTGGCAAGGGCACAGCAGTGAAGCTGTCCTTCTCTACAACGACACTGCCAAGCTATGTTTACCTCGGCCATGTCCGTCACCCAGTCTCTCTATTCAAGGAACGCCCCATACAGTGCCGTAAGTGTTGCGCGTATGGACACCGAGAAGAGACTTGCAAGCGACCTCCTATTTGTAGCCGCTGCGGAGATTTACATGAGAGCAACACCGAGTGTTCGGCGCAAGAAAAGTGTGTCAACTGTGGACAACCTCACGCTGCCACTTCTTCATCCTGCCCCAAATGGAAGAAAGAAAGCGAGACTCGCAACTACGCACGTCAACATGCCGTTGATTTTCGTGCTGCAAGGACAGCTGTCCAGCAGTATAAGACAGCCAACGCAAATCAAAGTGGGCAGCCCCCTCCAAGCCCACCGAAAAAAGGGAATGATCCCATCAAGGAGCCTAATGTCAGTGCTGTGAATTACGCTGCAGCACTTCAGCGAAAAGGCAAAACGACGCAGGGAGCTTCTGAATTGAACAACCACCACACCTGCACTGTGGAATCGAAAGCCGACACTGTCAGACCAGCATTGAATGTGACGCCTGCACTGAAGCCGCAGCCTCCTCCCAGCCCGAATGCTGAACCTACAGCTAAATCTGCATGGGAAAGCTGGATTCCACTTTTTCAGAAGGCAACCCGCATGGCTCACGCTTTTCTATCGACTGTGGATGCGCAGTGGGCACGACTTCTCCTCTCATTCCTTAACATGGTTCTTCCTCTTATGGAGTCATAGTAAAGGGAGGGAAAGCCAACAGGCTGTGTCAACGAAACCGGAACCCCAAATTCCCATCGATTCTCCAATGGAACGTGAACGGCCTTCGTACACGCATTCCTGAACTTCGGCAAATCCTACAGCAGAGAACCATAGATGTAGTTGCACTTCAAGAAACCAACATCCTACAAGGTGAGGTACGACTCTCTCCATATGTTTTCTACAATTCTACCACAATTGACTCAAATACTAGGTCTCGAGTTTCACTTTTGGTGAGATCAAGCCTCCATCAAAGCGTCCTGGACCTTTCAGATCTCTGCTCATTAACGGCAGAATATGCGGGAGTCATAGTAAGGCTCGGCACGCAAGACACCACAATAGTTTCCATTTACGTAGCCCCTGGGGGCACATGGGACCCAGATGTGTTGCACCAAATTCAACAGAGAGCTAAAGGTGAACTTTTATTAGCTGGAGATTTCAACGCACACAACATGAACTGGGGTGATAGCCGAACCAACAGAAGGGGAAGACGCCTGGAAGACACCATTGCGGCCCTGAACCTCACAACTCTAAACAGCGGAGCACCCACATTTATCCGTAAAGGGGTCAGAAAAAGCGTCCTTGATCTCACATTTGCATCGCCTGCGATTAAAGTGTCGTGGGCAATACAACCAGATACATGGGGTAGCGACCATGTTCCCATCATTATAGCCTCGCCGAACGCAAGTGCAGTCGCCACCAGAACATGCAAAGTAGTCAACTGGGACCTTTACCGTGAATATATGGCAGCATCGGTAACTGCGGCTGACGCTACAGACCTACCTGCCATCATTGAAAACTGCATTCGACGAGCGACCCGACTAGTGAAGGTTCCCATCACGCGACCTGTCCCGGACCTAGAGTTTCTCAACCTCCGAGCGGCACGGAGACAAGCCCAACGACGGGCTATGCACACAGATACAGTATACGACTGGGCACGTTACAAAAAAAAATAGATGCGGCGTTCAGGAGGCACACGAAAAAATTGCAGCGCTATCAGTGGGCTCAAAAATGTATTTCCTTCGGGAATCCGAGGGGAGCCGCGCAAGCTTGGCGGTTAGTTGGCGCCTTGGCAGCTGCGAAGGTCCCTTGTCACCCAATTGCAGCACTCGCCATCAGGAACGACAAAACCATGACTGAAACGGCAGAACTGCTAGCTGATGAATTTGCGTGCCCCCTTCCTCCACCAGCCGTGGCTTTACCCCAAGAGCTGATAGGCCCTTCCATTTCTGAAGCATCCACAGCAGATGACGACTTCACCATCTTTGAACTGCAATATGTGCTCCGACACTGCAAACGCCGAAGTGCACCCGGGCCAGATGGAATCACGTGTCAAGCATTGAAAAACATAGACCAAGCTTATCATCCACACCTTTTAGAGACACTCAACTCGATATGGAGAACAGGCATTCTGCCTATGACCTGGCTAGAATCAATCGTAATTCCGGTATTGAAATGCGGTAAGCCGAGCCACCCCTCCTCATCCTATAGACCTGTGTCCCTGACAAGCTGCCTGGGAAAGATACTTGAGCGCCTGGTCTTGAGACGCCTGACATGGCACCTAGAGCAATCACATGCGCTGCCACACCAGCTGTCAGGATTTCGTGCGAAGAGGTGTACAGCAGACGCAATGGGCGACTTGGCATCTGCACTCGAAGAGGCAAAAGCACGCCGCAACATGCTTCACTGTGTGTTCTTAGACATAAAGCGGGCATTTGATACACTTCCGCATATTGTTATCCTCCAGCGCCTCAGACATCTTGGAGTAAAAGGGAAAATGCTTGAATATATTAAGGCATTTCTCTCTAATAGAACGATTC
This sequence comes from Ixodes scapularis, assembly GCF_016920785.2. NCBI lineage: Eukaryota > Metazoa > Arthropoda > Arachnida > Ixodida > Ixodidae > Ixodes > Ixodes scapularis. Next base: position 36,408,786 of record NW_024609838.1, on the reverse strand, counting down.
GGGTCAGGGTCCCGGGAGCGCTTAGCAGTCCACGTACTGTGACTCAGGGCGTTCCACAGGGAAGTGTCATTAGTCCTTTACTTTTCAATGTGGCCATGGCAACGCTACCAAGCTCACTTCGCCAGCAGGGACCGTTCCTTGTACAGATATCCATCTATGCGGATGATGTGGCTCTTTGGTGCGCTGGCCCAACTCGAAGGGCAAGGAAGATTCGTTGTCAACTCCAAGAAGCACTCGATACAATCTGCATTGCCATCGAAAAACTCGGACTGACACTTTCCCCTGAGAAAACAGCAGCGCTGCTTTACCGTCCGACAGGACGCCCCCCCGAACGAGCGCTGCAACTCAAGATGGCTGGGATGCCAGTCAAGAGAGTGAGGACACATAGATATCTTGGATTGTTGTTGGATGATCGGGTAACCTGGAGACCGGAAGTCCGCAAAGTTCTCTCCAAGTGCCGCAGCCTTCTCGGAGTTCTACGGTGCCTCCGCGGCCATGCCTGGGGAACACCACAACACGCCCTCCTTCAGTTATATAAAGGTTTAATCCTTTCCCGCCTACATTATACTTTGCCACTTCTCAACATCGGACCAGCACAACAACGTGATGTTGAAACATTTCACCGTGTGGCACTAAGGATGTGCGTCGGACTGCCGCGATACGCGGGAAACGTTGCCACACTCGTTGCTGCCGAGGAATGGCCTGTTTTTCTCCGGGCTGATGAGCGCGCCTGCCGTCACCTTGCGAGAATTCATGGTGTGTCCTCTGGGAGTTCACTACTCTCACACATCCTTGACCGCCCCAACTCCCGCTTTGGCTATTTGGCTAGACAGTTCGAAGATCTTATAGGACCGCCCGGACATATCCCTCCACCCCCGCAGCCCCATCTAGAAGTACCACTGACGATAAGTGAAACTCTCCCTTACATGCATAGCAAGGCGAGTGTTTCTGGGACAATTTCTCGCCTTTTGACCCAGGAACTACTTTACACAGAGTATATTGGATGGCTGCAAGTATACACCGACGGCTCCACTAGTCCGGCGACAGGAACTACCACGACAGCAGTCTTCATCCCAACTCACAACGTCTGCATTGCAGACAGACTAAACTTCGCCACAACCTCTACTATTGCGGAGCTGGTGGCTATTTGGCAGGCTTTGGAGCTCCTAATGCGAAGTGGAACGCCAGGGAGAGCAGTCATCCTCACAGATTCGAAATCTGCTCTTCATCTTCTCCGGAACCCCGAGACAGGCACTCCATTAACTGCAACAACTGTAGCATCTGCCAGGTCGGCTGAAAGAAAGGGTTGGCAACTTGCTTTTCAGTGGTGTCCTGCGCACACTGGAATTGCGGGAAATGAGAAGGCGGATGCCCTCGCTACTGAGGCCCATGAACTTGAGACCCCAACCATTTCCCTTCGCCGGTACAACGAAGCATGGCGATTTATACGAAATTTCTACCAGAAGCGCCACCCACACCGAGAGACGGCTGAAGGACGGCCCCCTCCAGCAATCCCCCGCAAGCTGTCAAGAGAACAAGCGTCAATGTTACATCGGCTGAGGGCAAACTGCGCAAACACAAGGTCAACTCTGCACAAACTTAAACGAGTCAATAGTCCTGATTGCCTACACTGTGGAGCCCTAGAGGACATTGAACACGTGCTACTAGTATGCACAGAATACGAAGAAGAGCGTAAAACCTTGTTTCAACGCTACACTTTCAATGGACTTCCTTCCTCCAACACTCGGGAACTCCTCATCCCAGAAGCCCCACGTCGGCTTGTCCAGAGGGCTTACAAAGACCTCTTCGATTTTTTGAGTGAGACTGGTTTGGCAGACCGTCTTTGATCAAATACCAGACACCGCAAACAGCAAGGTTGTTAAATTGAAACCCACACTTGTGCCAAACCCCCATCACATTATTGGACTGGTTTCCAAATTTCCACACTATCTCTTTTAGCCACCTACGGCTCCTCCCCCTTCCCCAAGCCGGGTAGCGACTCGCCCCGTACAGGAGGCCAACATCTCTCCCGGCTTTCCCTTTCCTTCTCTGGACCTCACAACAAGAAGAAGAAGAAGCTAAATATGTCAAAACTGTTCGCAAACATTTCAGATACACCTTTCTGGCAAACTTTCAGAAGGTATTCTGCGGTAAAGCCATTTCTGTTTTCTATTTTTTTTTTTTTGAGCTAAGTGTTGGTTGATTGTTTGGCTAGTGAGAAAAGGACACAAAAAATGTGCTGTGCAGGTACAAAGATGCGTTGTGGGATTTCCCTTGCTGCTACCCGTCTCGAGGAATCACAGCACACCGGTTCAACAACACGTAAACACTTAATGGCCGCTATTGCCTGCGCCGCGCTCCCAACCGCCCCCGTGCATCCGCTGCGACGGCCTTTTATCAGCGGCGGAGCGCCGCTCGCGTGGCCGGCTGCCCTTGGCCCCCTCGTGGTCAAGATGACCACTCGTGATTGGCGGAGGGGCAGCCTGGGCCAAACCCTTGGAATCCCCAGGTTGCCCACAGCATGAAGTGCCACAAGCACAAAACACATCGCGAAGGCTGTGTGTGTGTACGTGTGTATGCCTTTGTGTCTGTGTTTGTTTGTGTGTGTTTCTCAACACCAACACTGGCAGAACAAAGCACGGCTAGGAGGGTGCTAAAACCTACTTTTCCAGCCCTCAAAGCAGCGCTCACCTTGATCTTCCTTCACGTCGCGTCCGCCTTGGAAAGCCACAAAGAACACTGTCACAATCATACATGCGTACAAAATTAAGAAAAAAAATCCCCATCCAGTTATATAAGGCAATCAATTAAAAGTATTTTAATCACTGTTATTAGTTGCGATGTTAGTAGCTTAAACTTCTTTCGCGAGATCAAATGTTCGGTAACTGCAACTGTAACTCAGTTGCATTGGGAAGTACCTTATAAATTAGTTCACTGGTTAATTTCTTAAATTTACGGTGGCAAATATACAAATACGAGCTAAATTTTTAGAGTCCAAATCGGCGCTGAGTTCTGAATAAAAATGGTATTGTTATAAGTACATTTTATTATTATAAACTGAAGGATGTATACACGAATCTCAGCGCGCCTTGAAGTCATAACATATTTTAAGAGTTATTGTAACATGATAGTTAGTTACATTTTGTGAGTAATTGTGGCTGTAACTATGTACATCTACAAGAATGTAGCTACATTTCAGATCAAGTTAATTTAACTGCATATCAATTACTCCTGAAAAGTAACCACGTACATACCTACCCACAATAATTAAACAAGACTGTTATTCTGGTTCATACTCTAGTATCTAGTTCGCTGCGGTTTTATTTTTATTTATTTATTTATTTTTAATTATACAGCAAATCCAGCAGCATTATTACTTCGTCAAAAATTATTTTCATTGTCGTTTTCAATATGTTTGGAAACGGCATCGTGTTACTGATAAAACATGCACATCTACTGAAGTTCTCTAACGGCATCAAACTCTATTGAGAAATAAGTAAAGCAGAAAACTCATGTCAACAGAAACGTAATATCCCAGGAATATCCAAGAGGTGTGTACATTTTCTTTTGTGCAATATCTAGAAGGTAAAACTGACCACATTAAAAAAATGCATTTTTTTTCGTTATGCTTATACTGAAATAGAACTACAGGTTTTCCCGATCATTTTAGTCTAAGCGACGGAAAATTTAATCCAAGTGCCACCCAATTTAATCATAACGCCACATAATTTAATTTATATTTATATTCATTAGGTGTGTCATATACAACTGGCTCTGTTGATGTTTCTTACCCTTGTTTCCTGTGTGATAATTTTGACGCTCATATTTCCACCTAATAAAACCACACCGAGCTCGATATTTGTTAACCACCTCTGCAATAGAGTTATTGTAACTAACAACTTAAAAACTAAAAATAAAACGCCGGGTGTGTCTAGTCTCGGTTATTTTATTATCGTCCTGTCCCCAGGAAGAGTGTGGCATTATTCCCATATGAACGCTCAGTAACAACTCACAAAGCAAGGGGCGTGACCATGATACATTACCACCTTCGTTTCTTTAGCTATTGATGTTCAGTTCAAAAGCACTGCTCTTGGCGGTTTATTTCTAATTCTTAGTTACAATATAGTGGGCTGAAAGCTCTAATCTGCTGCGGCTTGACCTTATCAGCGTCAAACAAAACGTTCAGTCCCCCACATTCATAAGGAATAGTTTTCCTATTTGAAGTGCTCGTTAAATATACATCCGCTAATAAAAATAGCTTCTGAAACGTTGCCCGCAATTCAAGTTTTAGCTAAACTATAGTTATACGCATGCACTTTTTTTAATCTCGTTTTTTTTTTTACGATCGCTTTAAACAACAGAAACAATCAAAATTCTGAAACGCCGACTTTTCAACAAAGTTTTGGAGAGCATACCGCTGCACGTTTATCTTTGTGCGAATCTCTTCGTTTTTTTTTAATTTTAATCTCGGGTAGATTTATATAAAACTACACGTTTGTATTTTTAACATGTAAAAGTTAACCATTGTTTTACAGTATGTGTTAATCGTGTACCCATATAATAAATATGGTTCCTGGTTTTCGTTAACTTGTAAAATTCGTTAGGTTCCAACATGTATTTTACAAAATAATATTTGCAAACATGTACAATTTTTTTTTTTTGCTGTTTATTTTTTCGAGGATTAGTATATCTTAATTTGGTTGGTCTGCTTTATCCCAGACCGGTACATTGTATAAATATAATAGGAGCGAAACACACGGCTCGAGTTTGACGCTTGTAAGATCAAGCTACAGCACTTTAGAGATCCTAGCTCACCATATCGAAGACAAGAAATAAAAAATTATAGGTGGATTGGTGGACATTCCCTATAGAATCCATTGGTGGATTCTTAGGGAATGTTTTAGCATGACCCTTGGGAACGCCACACATGTCCCCTTTTGGGAAACGCTGACGTTAACTTCTTCACGTTTCTCTTGTGGCTTTTTTTTTTTTTGCTTCGTTTATTTTTTTTTTTGCCTCTTCTTGGCATCGTTACGCGGTCAGTGTAAGCGCTCCCCAAGGGGGGACGTGTATGGGGTTTCCAGGGATCATGCTTACGCATCCCCTATGAATCCACCAGTTGATCTTCCCGTAATTTTTTTTTCACCCCTTTTCTGTGCTCTGACTGTCAGAGCACGTTGACGCCCTTGGATGCGGTCATCCATATCCCTCGCGTAAAGAGCCACATGCACACTACTCCTGGAAGGAACCCTATCCATATCACTCGTGGAGGGAACCACATCTATCGTTTTTACTGCACATACACATAAATCACGGCCCACGCACCAGTACTACGGAAACCCAGAGCGAAGAACAACCGGCGACTGCAGTGCGGCAACTGAGCACGCCCGCTTTCCACCGCGCCGCGCCGCAGCGAAGCCGTAGTGCTGAGTGATATGGCGTCATCAGAGAAGGCCAACGCTGGCCAGAGATTGGACAAGGCGATTGGGTCAACGTTCGGCTTAAACTTAACTCGAAACAGAGTGCTGAAGCAGCACTCCTTTTCAATCTCTGTCCTGCGTTGGCCTTCTTTGATGACGCCATCTCATTCAGCACTACGGCTCTGTTTTCAGTAGGTGTCGTGCGGCAACTCCTCTCTGGCTCCGCGCCAGCTGTGCGCGTGACTTCGACGAAATCAAAAGAGCTCGCTTTGACGAAAACCCGGTGGTGTCTGTCAGTTTGTCAGCGCCGGGGAGAGAGGATGAGATTGACGCGTGCTGGCGTCAGAGCTCTGGACCAATGGGAGCGTCATACGCGTAACACTATACCCTCCTTCTTCCTATCTGCCCGATGCTGACAAACGAATGACACCGCCGGTTTTTCGTCGAAACGTGCGTTCTAATGCTAATGCATTAAAGTGAAGCGCAAGAAGTAGCGCTTTTAATGTGAAATGCATGACCAAAATATATCGAGTCGCTGCAAGGTCGGCTCGCAATTATAATCGGTGATAGCTGCAAAAACGCTGAACGTGACAAGATGAAAGTATCTCATAGCTGCGCAGCTAATAAGATTTCGGGACTGGCCGCCAAGAATGCCAAACAATAATTTGCGGAAGAACCAACGTGGAACATACTAAGTCACTCCCTGCGTTTCCCAGCCTCTTGAAGACTGTAATGGCTGACTCACGTAGGGCTATTCTCAACGAAGTTACGCGCGTTTTAGCGGGCGTAATTGCGGGATTCGGCGAGCGCTTTTTTAACAGAAGGGCTCGCCAAACCACACACGACGTTTTTCGTCGAAGTCTCCTCGGCGTTTGGAGCAGTGTAGCCCGACTCGCGCCTTTCATGAAAGGAGGCAAAATGTAGATAGGCTGCTATTTATATCGTTCCGCGAGGAGACAGAAATAACTGAATGTTAATAAGCAACCAAAGCCTGATTTGCTTACACCTGTTTCAAAAAGGTTCGTTGCAACCGTCAAGTTGCCAAAAACTCCCGGCAGGAGGACGGCCGCGATCTCTGCTCAAAGCCCTCCCTTTTGTAATTCTTTTCACATCGCCCGCAACATCGATGGTATTTTTTTCTGTCTCAGTCGTTCATCGCTCGTTCCAAAGAGATATAGCGATTTCGTACAGTTCGCCCATAAACCGGCGAACGCGAGAAGCGAACTCCCATTTCGGCGGCCGAGTCAAGTCAGCCAGCCAGCCGCATAGCTAGGCAAGCCGATTCTCGAGCAACTTCCGGCTCTCAACTCGGGAGCTGGTTGGCCGGCACCGCGCTGCACGCTTCCGGATACGCCACGCCGAAATACGCCGATGCGCCGAGATCTGTCTCGGTCGGATCGCCGAATACGCGCGTATGTACGCCGACCTCGGAACCACTCGCCCCGACACCCGCTGTACGTCGGGATTACGCCCGCCAAAACGCCCGCAAATACGTCGCGAATACGCCCTATGTGGTTCGGACTAAAGTACACAGCAACCACCCTGCCAACAGTTAATAAAATGGTTTCTCTTTTTTTGAAATTTTTTCTTGCCCATGCGAGCGAGAACTGATGAGAACCCGGCAACCTTTATCTCTATGTTGACGGGCTACACCGTTGAAGTGTTCCGTCGAAGTAGAGTATTTAAAAAGGATAATTAGCGAATATTGTGTCATTGGTTTCATAACCATACCGCCACAAGGGTGAATGACGTCCGTCAAGGCCGATCATGTCATTCTGAGAGATTTGTTTTCCGCTATGTCAAGCCTTTTTTTTTTTTTTTCTTAATATTGAGCAAAAACATTAATAATTGGTGTAACACCAATTATTAATGTTTTTGCGATAAAAAAAATCTGTTTAAAACGTGCTAGAAGCGAATCTTCTTTTTTTCTTCTGGAAGGCATGCGTCAACACACTAACCACTTGTACGCGTCGTAGCCACGATTCCGACTTGCGGCCTTGAGTTCATTTAACGTCTTCGGCGTCGACGTCGGCGGCGTTCTAAGACGCAAGGCTTGGGTTCCATGTTACCATCTGCTACGATCCGATTACACGTCAGGCCCATCATGTCTTTTTGTGCTTCACCGTTGACATAGTTGCCCTTGTCCCCGTCAATGATGACCAGAGGAACACGAGTTACCACAATTTGGTAAGACCACGTCGCTCTGGCAACCTGGAGCTCGTACTCATCACCGTGTTGCTTGACGCAGGCTTCTATAAGGCTCCATTGGACACCGTTGGCTTCGACGCATCCCTGTCCAGCGAGGTGGGGGGATGGGTGCTGGGACATGCAAGCGACGATTTGGACGGCAATTAAGGTTGTCTTGACAACTCTCAGTACGCAGGTTTCGATTTGGTTCCCTGTGCATTCGCTTGGACCGTGGTGACAGGAGATCGTGGTAACGTTGTGACCCTTACCGTCAGTTTCGTTTCTGACGAGCGCCTTGCCGAAGGGCAACATGGTGAGCATGATGTAGGGGGAGAGCTTGGAGTAGGTCGGCAGCAACTGCGCGTAGACGAAGTCTCTGCTGTAGGGGCAGAGCGACTCGTAGACCACAACTACCGTAACCTGCTTGACAACGCTAGCTGAAACAAAGTAGGTTGCTTTGACGACGGAATCATTGGGGTTCGCGATTTCAGTCTGGTTCTTTCCCGAAGGGGAAGACGAGGTGTCGTATTCCGTTGGTGGTTGGCGCCCGTCGTCACTGCGATAACTCACTACATTTCTTGATTCAGGTTCCGTCGAGTCTTTAGTGAGGGAGGCGCACATACCTGAAGGCGGTCCGTGACGCAAATACATCACAGTCATTCCAATAAGAAACGAGCGAAAGCGGGCATGTTTCATCGTTATTCCACGAAGCGCAGACGACGTTCGAAACTGTGTGCTTAGAAGCAGGTGTTCGTGCGTTCAAAAAGCCGAAGGACAATGGTTACGCTGTCAAGAGAAACTTACATCCTCGACAAGGGACGAAACAAGTATCCGAAAAAGAAGCAGCATCAGGTGTCGCGGCGATCCTTGGAAGTCACAAAGTAATTGTGTTATGTGTGTGTCTATAAACAGCCGGAAGTTAGTCTGCCCCAATGGGCGTCGGATGCTTCAGCTCCATATACAAAAATTAGTCGGTGTAGTACCACAGCTAACTTGCACTCTCCGAAATCAGGAACGTAGTATTTTCACCCCCTGTCCCATATATAACACCCCAAAAACTAAAATTCGACGTTCAGTCTAGTGACGTCCAACAGACGATACCAACTTTTGCGAGCGGCTTAATAGCCGAGTGATACAACTCATTAAAATAGCTAATATACGCATTAAAAACTACAGGAAAATACTCAAGGTTTGGTTGGCCCTGCTGCAAAACCTTACTTTTTTGTTTTGTTTTTAGTTTTTGATACGTGCTATTTTTGATACGAAGAACTTACTATTTAGTAAGTTCTTCGACGTCAGTGGGCTGGACGTCGGAATGTAATTTTGGTGTGTTATACGTGGGTCAAAGGTTGTAAGTTTTACACCCCCATTTCTGAGAGAGTGAGATCTTTAGCGTGCACCAATTCACGCGGGCTTTCTGTTCAAATGCGAAGGTGGTTTGAAGTGCTGGGATTGTTGTATTCTTATGCAGCACGAGTGTGTTATTTTTTTATTTTTATTTTTTGACGGGGGATCCAGTAAACAGCATATTTATAGGGCATGGTCACTCCCGGTCATCTCATTAGTACTCCGTGGCCAATCAAACTGGGGCCTTGGCTGAAAAGCACGTCGAAGAACCGAGCACGAATGGCGAAGTGTGAATGTGTATCTATGTATCTATGTATCTTTTATTTCAGATACAAAAAAGCCACGCCCTGAAGTTTTTTAGTTGACGGACACTATAAAAATTAATGAATAGTAATAGTGGATTTTATTCTGGTAAGATATCTGGTGCATCTAGATTCCCGCTCGGCATTTGGGAGAACCAATCGCTGCAGTCTACGGACAAAGTTCCGCGAATTACGAAGGTTAGAATATGTTGTTGTTTTTTAGACTTAAGAAAACGGTCTTCAGTGGGATACTGAGCATGACGTAAGCACATAAAATGTCATTCTCGGTGTCACTCTCAATACAGTCGTTTCTTCTTTTTTTTTTCCTTTTTGTTTTTAAGGTATTAGAATATTTTTAGCCTTCTCATTCGCCGAGCCACTTACGTAGATTGCAGCTATTGGCCGTGCCAAGTGTTTTGTGAGAAAGTAGACGCACCAGACTTTTCAGAATGTGGGTATACACTCTCCTCGTGTGTCTTTTCAATGCTTTTTTTTTTTTCAGAATGTGAGAGAAATTGACATCCCGCATGAAGGCAGGAAGCCAAATAATGTCTGGTGTAAAGGTTAAAATATAAACGTCGCAGTTATACGCTGTTCTATAGATTTGTTTAAATGGACCGAGCAACGATACTTCTCTGAAATGTTTCTCGCTTTACCCAAGCTTACTGGTCGACCAAAGTTTACTCGTACTCAGCGCCATTCTCCAAAATACTTTTTTTTTATCCATTTCAAGATGTGATGACGTGGTCGTGGAGACCGTAGTGTTGATGCGATTGCGGGGATTGCCTCATTGTGACGAAAGGCAAATGCGGCTCATTAATCGAACACAAGCACTTCAGGAGAACTTATTTGGGCTGGTGAGAGTCAATACCTCGAAGAGCATTGGAGGAATCGGTCTGATAGAGAGTTTCATTATAGGTCTCCCCAAAGCGTGGGGGGAATCGGTCTAATAGAGAGTTTCATTATAGGTGTCCTCAAAGCGCGGGTGCCCCTATCCTAAAACTCCCTAATGTCGGTAATAGCCGAACCCTAGCAATAAAAAGTTCTAGAAGAGGGGTTCCCAACACCTCGGGTACCCCGAGCTGCCAGGGATGTCGAACTAACTAAGCATGCGAAGTGCCAATGACACTACCATTCCCTGGAGAAGAAGAACAAAGGAGACTAACCACAAACACAAATCTTCAAATACAGATAGGTGACTGGAGCGTGACCAAAAAACCAGGCGGATTTTTTTGGTCGCGCACCAGTCACCTAGCTGTGTTTGGAGATTTGTGTTTGTCCTTTGTCCCTCTTGTTCCCCTTTGTTCCTTTACTCCAGGGATTATTATTGTCGTTCTTGTCCAGCTCGCTTGCACGTTTGAATTAATTGCATTATAATCATAATGCGAAGTGCGACAGCCCAGGCTGCTCGGGGAGGCCCTAACTCCCTAACGTGTGGAACCCAGCCCCGTGTCCTGTGCTTTATCAGCCCTGGCGCGCGTCTCTGTAATCAACACTGGCGGCATTGAATCGGCACCGGATAGCGTAACTTCTTGTTCGCGCTTTGAGGTGAGGAGATTGACGCTGCCCGTTTTTCTCTGATGGTTTCTGCGACTTCCAGGACGTCTGGATAAAAACTAGAACGTGTTTTACAGATTGGAAATGTCGAGGATTCATTCTAAGTGGTATTTAGCGAAAGCATAACACGCTTTGTGCCGCGATTTCACCTCTAATGCATCATACAAAAGACAATCTGCCGACGCTGTATGAGTTTCGCGTTTGTTTCTTCTATGACGGTCCTCTCGCATATGCCACACAAAAAAACTGTCGCAAAAGAAGTTCGAAGGATACGTATGTATGAGGCGAACGTCCTTCGAAGATGCTTCAGGCGTGTCCGTAGACGATTCTTTCATCATGTCTGCAGTGATGAACACCATGTCTGTTGTGTGGTGTACGAGTATATGACTGCGACTGTGAGAAGTGTATACTTTTCACAAATAAAACGGCGGCTCAAGGATTGCACTGTACACCATTAAGAGAAGCCCGCAATTTATCAATGGGTGAGTCAGTGATATGTGAGCTAATCGAGATGCGTGAGGACACGAGATAGGACAACGAGAGAGGACCGCATGTCTCCAAGAGGGAGTTTACAGCGTAAGAAATCGAAAAATGTCATCTGAATGAGCACTCAGAGTCGTGGAATATCTAGTGCCTTGATAAAGGCGTTATGAAGGTTCGCAATAAAAGCTGAGGAATCAGTGGAGAGGAACAGAATTATCAACAACCTATATGTCAAAATATCCAGAACTTTAACACTGTCTGTTCTTTACAGGGGACAAGAGGGTTAGGTTCTGTCGGAATTCCAAGCGGTACGTTATCAACCTAGATATCAGCAACAGTACAAATATTTAAGAGCCTGGTTTCAAATATATTCAAGATGACTGGAAAGTTTCCTTGACTTCTCTTCGTCTTTCAGTGTTGCTCTCCTATTGTTAAAGCACTAGTGCCACTCAAAACACCTCGCACGAATCATGGTTTTTTTTTCTCCCCATAACCCTGCCAATTTACTGAAAACGTTTTTGTTTCAGATTTTCCAAGTTTAACGTAAAATTGATGTTCGCTCTTCGCCATGGTTTGCAGTCCATACTGAAACCGCCAATGTGCTCGTGCTTGCCGTCACCAAAACTCGTGTAGCGCAGCTCCAAATTCACCCAGAACAACGCCCCTTGTCCTAACGACGTATGAAGGTCACTTCGTCGACAGCTACGCGCGTTTCACTGTACTGATCTTTTTACCCTGTGAAACTAGACTCGCAACCTTTCGATCCCACCTCGCATGTGTGCGTATTCTAACAGTTGAAACTGAAGACACCGACTAGGTGGCGCAAACCGCCGCCCTATTCGAGGTCAGACGTATCCTTTCATTCATTTATCCATTCGTCCATACATCTATTCGTGCTTCACTCTGCCGACACGCCTGCCAGATTTCACTCCCACTGCTGCAAACGTCACGAAAGCTACACGCACATTTCTTTACAACAAAGCACACCACTAGAAATGCGTACTCAGTGACACGTCTTGAATCTGCCGATGAAGAAAGGAGTAGATATCTATTGTTCACTCCTTTTGAAGTGAAGTTGTCTTGAACAATTTTTGTACCATAGATTACAGATGGCGGCGCACTTCCGTGGTTACACAGCCATCTATTTCTTCCCATTTCTTCTTATTCGAAAAGGATAATGCGAACTCTTCTTCAGAAAGGTCGCTCTGTGGCCGCTATATTTACTGACACATCGAAAAGAACACTAAACTGACAGCTCTCTTCATCTCATTATCACAAGGTAGCCAATAAGATCAAAGCATCACTAAAAACAAATAAACAGAAACCAATAGCAAAATGACGCGATGTTGAGCCACGTCCTATATTTTCCAAGTTTGCATGCATGCAAGCTCTTGCAAGCACCGCGACCTTAACGTCATCTTCGACGTATCACAATTTGAGTTCCCTTTTAGCGTTTGCGCCGTCGGCGTTGACTCCGTTCATGGTGGCAAACCTTTGGCTCCTCGTTACCCAGAGCTTTTATCTCATTGCACACAATAACTATCATGTCGTTCTGCGCGTGATAGTTGACGTAGTTACCCTGTTTGCCGTTCATCACGACGATTGGAACCCGCGTCACTTCACTCTTGTACTTCCAGGTCATTGCGGCGACTTGAAGTTGGTACTCCTCGCCGTGTTCCTTAAAGCAGGTGTCGATTAAGCTCCATTTGACGCCGAAGGCCGTAGCACACTTCTCGCCGGCTGTGTGTGGAGACGAGTTTTCGGACATGCAAGCGACAATCTGAACGGCAGTCACAGTTTGCTTGACCACCCTCAGGACGCACGTCTCAATCTTGTTGCCCACGCACTCGCTTTCGCCGTGTTGGCAGGAGATCTTGGTTATGTTGCGGCCGGCACCATCACGTTCTGTCCTGACGTGGGCCTTGCCGAACGGTAACAGGGTTAAATTGATGTAGGGCGCAAGCTGGGTGTAGGTCGGCCGCAACTGGCTGTAAACGAGGCGTCTGCTATACGGGCATAGAGATTCGTATATAACCACCAACTCGACCTTCTTGACTTCGACGTCCACGGAAGCCTTGCGGGTTCCCTTGTTGTCTGGGTCTTTAGGCTTAACGGTCGTTTCGAGGTACTTATTGGGAATGGGTGGCTTACCAGCACCTGGCTTTGTCTTTCTAGTACTGTTTACCGGGTTCACCTTTTTGGTACTGGACGGTTCCGTTTTTCTCGTTGTGGTGCCATGGGTACCGCCTTCTGGTGCCTTGTTCGGTGGTATTGTGGTCATTGCGGCCGTGACTGACTCGCCTGCCTTGTGGCCTCCAACACCCTCGTTCCTGTGTTCATCGCCGGAGTTGCTAAGATCTGGCTGATTCCCCTTGTCACCTTTCTTTTTGTGGGAGGGAAAGTCCTTGCCGAACTTGGTTCCGAGGTTCTTGTTGAGCTGCCAGTCGTCTTCAGCACTATGGTTGAGTGTACGGTTATACTGAAGCCCATGGATGTTACGGCCTCCGTCGTAGACACGTCGGATCAAAAACGGAGCTAGGCACACAATAAAAAGCGCCACAAAGATGGTGAACTTCTCCAAGTTTCCATACCGCTTCTTCATAGCCATCATGAAACGCGCGGAGCACCAAAGGCGAAGGAACTCATCTCGGCAGATGCTTGCGCGTTCAAAAGGCTCGGAGATCGCTCGACGGCATCTCCGAGCCAAGGCAATCCAATCGGAAAAGAGGAGTGTTATTTAGTTCTGTTACGACCTGTGGTATTTCAGGCCGTCTTGTGATACGCGTAAGCGCGGTACAAAGTCTCGCTTCACAACAATCAAGCAGAAAAATGATAGAATCATTAAAACAAAAATGATTGTTTGGAGACATGCGCGCGAGCAGATGTTGCTAGAAACAGATGCTGCTGTGCTTTGCTGCTCTTCCACGTTAACTTGAAAGAGCGGGTGGTGTTTTCCCTTCTGCGTCTTAGAAGTAGCGAAGGATATGGATTTGGTATGAGCGCCGCACGTCTGCGTTATGTAAAAGCGAAGCTGAAACACCTCTTAAAAAAACGTGGAGAATTTTGGTGTATTTTGATCCCGTCAATCGGAATATCACGTTCGTTTTTCCCAAAGATGTAACTACTCATGACAAAGCATGAAAAACTTCCGACCAGTTGTGACGACATACTAGGATCTTTTGGGCCGCCCCGCGCGTGTCGCCTTGCCAGGTATATTTTTCCGTACTGACACCAGTCGTGACGTCTCTTTCCGACCTTTTTTGAAAATAGCAAGAGTGCGCGTGCATACCTTTGACAGGCGCTGAAGATGCGCGAGAGCAGAGATTCCGAAAACTCATATCATGACGTCACGCCCCGTGAAGGAGGGGCGTCAGCGGTATTTGAAAAATTAATTTCTGCAGCCTCCGTGCACCAAATAGAAAAATAATCTCGATATCCGCGACCCTGCCGGCCAAATGAAGCCGATATAGGTGTTTTTTCTTCAAATACGAAACCGCTTCAGTTTCGCTTTAAGCCGGGGTCGCACTGCTTGTAACATCATACAAAAGACAGTCTGCAAACAGATTCGAACACAAGTCGCAACGAGATCCGAGCTACGAATGCCGCGCGGCAACGAGTCAAGGAGAAACTTGTCACGTTGCATTCGAACCACGGAAATCGTGGTGACTGGTGTCTGGATTCTGTCCTTTGTATAATGTATAAGTAGTGTGACCTCGTCTTTAGAATTCATCATAGAGATTTCGGAAAAATAATGTCGCAGTAAGCCTAACCACTTAAGAACTGTAGCGCTGACAGTTTATGTTTTAACCATTTATGATTTTGGGCCGGTATGAACAAAGTTGTGATTTATGTCATGCTTTTTTTTAGTGTACTAATAGTTCTATTCGGGACTCTGATAGAAGAAGGCATACCGTATATATACTCTTTTTACAAATACAACAAAAAACAAACAACACACACCTCAAGAAGAAACAAAAATCAAATTTGATAAAACAATCTTCTCCGATGTGCTAGCCAGACTGCTTAGAAATACAATATATCAAACAAAATGTCACTCAGCAATAAGCCATTATGACACAAATAGAAACGCCGGGGACAACCCATGCTACACTAAAACTTAAAAACGAAAAACAAAAACGGCTTTGCATTTTGGCACTGTTTTATCGCTCCGTAGTGAGTTCTTGACAACCATGTATATGCATTTCAATCTTTTTTTTTTTTTTTTACGCCGGATCTTCTGTGGTGGTAGATTGGCCTTCGAGAGCAGTGCCGCTAATAAGTGTAAGCGACGATATTAAAAAAAAAAAAAGCGCAAAACGAGCCGCTGCACTTGTTCCAATTTATGGCATATCGATGCATAAATTGGAAAGAGTGTAGTGACTAACTTCTGAAAAGTAAAACACTAGAATCTAATACTTTTCAGGACACCACGGATTTCAGACCTCCAACGGAAGCAAGCTTTGGGGGGGGAGGGGGGGGGTTGTGATAGTCGCTTGTGGTGGCTAAGTATAATCGTGATTTGAAGACAGCTTAAAGCTTCAGTACAAGTTTTTAGGAAAATCTTCAATCAATCAAGATACGATCGCCAAATGACGTGCCAAAAATGCGCTTTCGCTCGGATTATACATAAAATAAAATTCTGCTCGCGGAAGAAAAAAAAAAAAGAAGGGGCTGGAATTGTGAGCGAAATAAATCGTCTGCGCGTACTTGAGAAGCGGCACGTCGAGTCGCTGCTAAGACACTTCGTGTTAAACGAAAATTAATATGATTCCGTAAAGTGCATGAGATAATAAATTGTGGCCGCGTAGAACTCTGTTTTTATCATTGAAGGCGACTTCTTTACCATATGACTTGGTGTTTGTACTGGGCCTGCATTGCATTTAGAGATGTACGGTGGCGGCAGCTTGCAATGCGAACGTGGACAGACACCCATGCGCTATTGTTTCATCGAGAATGCAAACTTTGTAGTGGCTGCGTGCCAGACGATATGTCCAGAACTGGAGCGTTTGTCGACCTCTAATAGGCAAAGACTATTCCTAGCTTATTCGATTTTTTATGCGTGCAAAATCTTTTTTTTTGTGTGTGCGTGTGTGTGTGTGTGTGTGTGTGTGTGTGTGTGCGTGTGTGTGTGCGTGTGCGTGTGCGTGTGCGTGTGCGTGTGTGTGTGTGTGTGTGTGTGTGTGTGTGTGTGTGTGTGTGTGTGTGTGTGTGTGTGTGTGTGTGTGTGTGTGTGTGTGTGTGTGTGTGCGATTTACGCGAGGACGTCTTTCTTGCAAGTCGTTTGGCAATCGTGATCTAACCGATTGGAGAAGTAAAACGGTTTTCTAAAACACTCTGCTAAATCATAACATACCCTATTGTAAATACCAGCACAAACTGATCCCAGCATTCCAGCTTCCAGCATGCCCAGCTTGCCCTGCTGGTCCCAGCACAGCTGGTCCCAGCATCCCAGTTTCATGCTGGGTTATTGCTCCAGCATGCCCAGCTCGCCGTGCTGGTCGAGCTGGTTGGATGCTGGGTCGTGCTAAATGAATGCTGGGCAAATGCTGGGTCATGCTGGGTAAACTGCCCATGCTGGTTAGGCTGGTGTTCTTCCCCACCCTTTTAACTAGTTTAAATGAATACACAGGATAAACAAGCCTAACTCTTCAGAAAAGCCAGCTCGGCATCTAATTTATTATTTTCGTGTTCGCGGTCTGCTCACATGAGCTAAGATGCTACACATCCACTGCGTTTACACAGTACTAACCGGCGCACAGATAGTGGTTCTCGGTGCTAAACAAACAATGCTATTAAAACTAGATTGCTTAACTCTCAACATGAAATGTACTAGACACACGCCAAAACAGGCAATAACAATAAAAACAAAATACTACACGGATGAGAAAAGCGAACCTGGGTCCCGCCCGTAATGCGGGCAAAGCGTCTTCTTGCGTAATCGGCAGGGGCGAGGAAATCCCTGTGGTTTGGATGGCATTGGCGATACTCCTTGGCACCACCGTCATTCACGAGCACACAGATGTTCGACGATATGAAACGACGCCTCAGTCGGGACATCCGACTTCTTCCCGCGCTGAACGGACTGCCGCTTGCTGTCTCCTTAAATCCCGCTTCGCTTGCACCGCCGTTCAAGCAGTCGCCAAACAACGCGCACACAGCCGCCCCTTCGAAAATCTGCCCAGGGTAGCCAAACATGTCTCAAATTCACCGTTCCTACCACTCACACTCTCTCTTTTCACGCACACAAAGGAAGTTTGCAGCGTGCCTGAAGCGCCCGGTCGTCCACCAAAAACGAGAGGACAAAGAACAGGACGTGGCATCGTCCCCACCCCAGCCGACCTTGGCGCGCTCGCTCCCGGCAATGAAAGTTTGACAAGCTCTCGCCGACCCAGGCGCGCGCGCTCCCAGCAAGACCAGCTTGAACCAGCTTGAACCAGCTTGGGCCCAATCCAGAACCAGCTCGAACCAGCATGACAAGCTTAAACCAGCTCAAGTACCAGCTTGCCCATCTGCAGTGCCAGCTCGAACCTGCTTGAACCAGCTTGACAAGCTTGAACTAGCTTAGGTACCAGCTCGAACCAGCTTGCCCAGCTGAAGTGCCAGCTCGAACCAGCTTGAACCAGCTTGAACCAGCTTGATTACTACCTAGACCAGCTCGAACCAGCTTAAAAACCAGCTAAACCAGCTTGCTCAGCTTGATATCCTTGCTGGTTTTTCAATAGGGTATGGTGTCAAAATTTAGCATTATTAGGCAATGTCGTATTGAAAAAAAAAAAACGAAATGTATTATGTAGTTTGTTCAGTGAATGTACCGCAACCTATATAAATTATATCAGCTGTATAGAAGGCGTATATAAGATACATGTGATGTATATATTCTGATATGTCTATTGTACATGTTATATTACATTTGTTTTCACTAAGGAAAAACTTCTTTGTGGACGTTTATCTTTTAATCAGTCGGTCCTACTTGTGCAACTACTCTTTTGTCACTCAAATCGCGTTAGAAATGTGTTTTATAGCAGCATTCATTTTTACCCCTCAGCAACAGATCATTCTTCTGTATACGGGCCATAAAACATTTATATGTCCTCGACGCATGTACAATTTGGGGGTGTCATTTAGGAACAAAGACCAAACCGAAAACCAAATTTGACGTTCCTGTTTATATGACCTAAGAGCGGTCTGCCTTTGAGATGCAGTGACCCTGGTTTACGCTGTCAATGAAAAATTTAGCCCCCACTACCATTGCTATATTTTGTACACCCTTAAGCTGAGACTGTAGCCAAGGCTACAAGAGCGAGCTAGCCCGCGCTCCTGGCTTTGAGACGTGCATTTCTAGCGTGAGTGCTCGTTCTGCGGAAGAACGCTTCAAAGCAGCGACTTCGAGCTCTAGTGCTTGTGGCATCGGCTGCAGTCTCAGCTGAAAGGAACACACACATGAAGAAAAAAGATTAAGGCGAACGCTTTAAGGCCGGTTCTCACATGCACCGAAGCGCTGATGTAGCGCTGCTCATGTGTCATCAGCTACTTATCGTCTGCCATGAGCAACAGTTTTAACGGAGCGATATAAAGCTGGTGAACGCTCCCGTCAGCACGCGCTTAGCGCGAGGTCAGAGGCCTTTACTTGTCCCATTGAGCGAAAACGCGGCGTTGTTGTGCCCGAAAGGCGTCGTTGTGCTTGAAGAGGAGGAGGAGGGGAGGAGAAGAAGGTACGGAGGAGGAGAAAGAGGGGCATAACCTCCTCCCTGTACCTTCCCCTCCTCAAGAGCTGTGCTCTAATTCGGCATTACAGGCAATTGTAAACGTCTTTAATTTTTTTTTAAATGTCGCGTTCTAGTAAATTTAAGAACCCTGTTGCTTATACGAGGTTAGAATGTTCTGCTTGAAAAAAAGGTGCTCAACGTGGTGAGCCGGGGACAGTCTCGGGAACAGTCCTGCTGTTTCGCCGCCATCGACGCCTGCAACGCTAGCCTTTTTCTCTTTTGTTTTAGGCACAAGTTCGCCCTACTAAACGTTCAGCTTGCTGCAGTTTTTTTCGCCTCATCAATTGTCATTCGTGACAATAAGATGTGTGCTCACAAAATGACATAAATTCAGGCATTTCCTGGAGTACAAGCTTTGACTGAAAATGTAGAAATCAAGAAAAGCTTTGTTCGCATTAATCTATGCGACTCATAGAAGGTGTATTTACACCAGAACAAAAACTAGGTATTTAAAGGTCTGTAAAATGTACAGCAACCAAAGAAATAATTAAAAGAGATTGACCCTAGTGAAAGAACCATTTGTATGAGACATTTCTGGTGTCCAATAAACACATGTGAATCACACAAGATATATAAGAACACATAAGAACCATATAAGAACTATATAAGATTAATAAGAACACATAAGAACCAAATAAAAAACTTATAAACTTATAAAAACTTACTTATTTTTTTAATTTGTATAATTTTTAACACATTAAAGGTTTTTAATTTTTAATGTGTTTCCATTCACTATTTTTATCTGTATTTTTACCCCACCCTAGATCTTTTCCACCAATCTTCCAATCTCCTCTTAGTTACCGCAATTCTTTTCCTATTCATTCGTCCATCCCTGCCTTCGAATCCCCAGTTCCCCCTCCAAATCCGTAGTCATCCCCTCGAAGATGGTGGGACGAAGCCAAGTGCACATTAAAATTACATGTTCTATAGTTTCCCTTTCGCGTTTGCTTATGTCGCATAGAGTGTCAATTTCCTGAAATTTAACCCTATATATTTTCGTTCTTAGCACCCCCGTTCCAGCTTGAAACAGCAATGAGCTCCCCAATTAATTATCATACAACTGTTCCTTCTTTATTTCTTGTTTCTGTGCCCTGTATATTGTTAAAGCTGATTTTCCCTGCATTCTCTCTTCCCACAATTTCCTCTCAGTTTCCTTCACTCCCTTTTCTACTGGTGTGCTTTGATCGGCCCCATCTCATTGAAATGTATTAGATCGCAGCTTGCGGGCTCGGTTTGTTCACATAGTGCTTAGACTTTTTATATATAGATACTTGTACACTTTCCCTGCCCACCGTGTATCCTCAATTTCAGCTAGTCTTTGTTCAAAGTTTACTTTACTGATTGCTCCTTTACTCTCGAAAGATTCCCAACCCATATATCCCTGTACTCCCTCATTTAGTGTATTCCCATGGGCCCCCAGTGCCAACCTACCCACACTCCTTTGCTGTATCTCTAAACCTGCTTGCATTTCTGACCTCATACGCAATACTGCATTCCCAAATGATAGTCCTGGCACCACGACCTCCCTTCCATACACTCCTAACAACTTCATATCTATTATAGTTCCAGAGCGCCCTGTGTTTCATAATAGCTGAGTATCGTTTCCCATCCTTTATTACAATATCCTCATGTTCTTATAGATACTTTCTTCCCTCACTTAACCATACTCCCAGATATTTGTACTTTTCTTCGTGTTCTATCACTGTGTCCTGTATCTCCAGGGGTTCAACCTTCTCG
The DNA here is from genome assembly GCF_016920785.2 of Ixodes scapularis. Taxonomy (NCBI): domain Eukaryota; kingdom Metazoa; phylum Arthropoda; class Arachnida; order Ixodida; family Ixodidae; genus Ixodes; species Ixodes scapularis. The sequence continues at coordinate 36,387,987 of NW_024609838.1, read as the reverse complement.
TCGTTGACAACTATTGTACCCGACTTGTCCCTACTCAATTTTAGTCCTAAACTGTCCCCTTTCCTGCTGCAAATCCTAATCAGTTCCTGTATTGTATCACGACTTTCTGCTACGAGTACAATGTCGTCTGCATACGTTAACCCTGGCAATACTTATGTGCTTCCTCCATGCGAGCCAGGTCAAAACCTAGGTTGCTCTGCTCTAATCTTTTTTTCCATCTCACTGAGGTGTACCATACAGAGCAGGGTAGACAATGGGCAACCCTGTCTAAGTCTCTTTATATTGCTGCTTATCTTGTTGTTTGCAACAAGGCTGGTTATTACAAGCCAGCCTTGTTGCTTGTGGAGTTCAGAGGGCGCTAAGAATAAGTTAGTATATTATTAGTAAGAAAAACTATTTCAGCTTTTTTGAGCGCGAAAAACCTTATTTCAGATAAGTAATAATAATATACGAAATTAAAAATACAACTTAATATATTGAATTTTAAAATATTTTATTTGTATATAGTTTTCCATAACTTCACCTAATTGCGCTTCGAACGCACCGTAACCAGAGCCGTTTATACTGAGAGAGTTTGGCCTACTTAATAAGGAGATTTTGACAGTTTGGCAACCACAGCAGCGTAGTCTCACAACCGAGGAATGACTACTCCCGTCCGCCATTTTGGGTCTCTCACTCATAGGAATTATATGCAATTTCTCAGGAATAAAGAAGAGAAAGAAGTAACGCCATTTTGTGTTATCGTAAAATCCGCTGGTTCTAGCGGGCAACAAGCTCCGCCCATTGGCCAAACCAGTATAAACGGCTCTGACCGTAACCACGTGACCCTCCAGGTTGGTGTCGCTGGCAATTGGTTTTGTACCATGTTTTGTCCCTAGTTTGGCTACCATCTGTACATGTACCTTGAGAGAGCCGCATGACTGGCGTCCCGCTGCGGCGAGACGCCGAAACACACTTCTCCCGAGCGAACAAGTGCGTTTCGGGACCTCGCCGCTGCAATAGCTGTGCGCTGACGTCCAGGTCCCCCAGAAATGGCTCCTTGATGCTCTGTGCTACCAGATCCTCGCGCTCCAATTCTGCGACCGTCGAACTGCCAGGCTTCGTGAGCATAGACGAGGCAATGGTACAAGAGACATGGCGTTCGCAGCAGACAGAACGACAGAATTACCTACGGACAAGCCTTCGTATACATCTATGTATGCTTCGAACATATGTCCGCGGACAGTTGTTTTGTATGGCCAGTGTTCCACGACCCTTATACAAGGAAGTGCCTCAGACGGTGTCTGCAGACAGACAGTCTTTAGTATGACGCATAAGTAGTGTGACCGAGGCTCTAGAGTGTCAATGAATGAGTCACAGAATTTAATTCCACATCACATGCTAAAAATCGCGAAGAAGGCAGAAACCGTTATGAACCGCAAAAATCCGCCACCCTTTTTTATAGACACTTTGCGGCAGCTGCGCGTGGGCGTCGCCATAATCGACCCTCAATTTTTGTTTCCGCTTATTACGTTTACTTCACTTTATCGTGACCAAAGCACGGCAGGTTATTGGCATTTTTGATTCTAGCGTGTCCTTATCCCCAGCACTGATCTTTTGTGGAAGCTCGTGAACGCCAGCTTCACTGTCTCGGCATCTGGGTAAGACGAGAGAAGGTCAGCAATGGCGCCTGTAATATAATGCGTGTGCAAAGAGTCTATTCGAGTCATATTCGGCCTAAGGAACATATACCGACCTGACTATAAAGCGCCATTATTTTCGCAGAGGTCAGCAGGCACTCGCGAAACCTTCGGGGAAAACAAGCAATGAACATCGTTCGGTTTATACATCCGAATACACTCCAGTCGTCTTGATAGAAAGCAAAATCATGACGACAAAAAAGAGGCGACGGCCAAAGAGCGCACCCTGGGTTACTCGACTGGTAGTCATGTCGTCGGAACAATCTGGCTTGAACGTATCTTAAACAAACACTGGCACCACGACCACCCCCCCACCCCCCCCCCCCCCTCAAAAAAAGATAGATAGATATATTTGACAGGCGATTTTATAGGGTGTCAGAAGACTACCAAATTAATATTTTGCTACAGAGTCACGTATATTTTTAATAAAGCCAAGAAACGCAACTGCTCGAAACCGAAACCGAAACCTGCGCACGGCGGTCGGAGGAACATAGATTAGGAGAGAGTGCCCGAAGTCACGTAGTGACACCCGACCGCGCTTTTGTATTTTTTTTTTTCTCGTCATATATATATTTGTTTTTCCTTTTTTTTTTTTTTTTTTTTGCGCGCGCGAAGCAGACAGCGAAGCGGGTACCGTTTGTCGAGCGATTGCTCCACAGTTATGTCTGTTCGGCTCGCTGTTCTGCACTTCAAGATAAGTTGTTTTGTACATTGAAGAGTTGGAAATGAGTTGTGAGTGCCCGTGGTGAATGCCCGTGATCGGCTCCAAAAAGAATACCCCCAAGATGTGGCGTGAAGAGCTGGCTCACATGTCCCGCATCCCAAAGTGGCATTGTGCGGCCGAGTCTGCACAAGTTTTCGAAAGATCAACGGGATCGTGACCAATGGCTGGCTGCGATTCCTGCAAAACAGTTACGGGCACATCGGAAAGCGGGCGCTATTCTGTTTATATGCTCCTTCTGGAAAGTGACTACATTGAGTTCGTCTGTGTCAAAAGGGAGTCCCATACCATTAAGTTAAGCGACATTTCGTCCCCAACATTTGTGGGTTCTTTTTCAGTGATAATTGTTAAAAAGAAATGTGTAAATATCGGAAGATGTTTGACAAAAAAAAAATGTCAGCCATTTTACTCTGTGCATGTGGATGATGAGCGAAGCTGTTTAGCACATGACACAGACGTGACACAGAGTTTTGAACAAAGGTACGAACATATTTATTTTCTTGATCGGTGGTCATCACGACAGATGGTATGCACACACATTTATTGCTGTCCTGATCGGTGGTCACTGTTTGTCTTGATCGGTGAGTCATTATTGGACACATAGAGTTTTTATTCCGCGGCTCTACAATTTTTTTATATTGAATATTATAGGTTACATTCACAAAATTATCAATATATGCTTTTCTTGATTGAAGATCGTAATGTTCCCCGGGACAGTAATCGTTTGGGTACCATAAAACGCAAATGAACTAAAATTTTATTATTTCCCTAAAAACTTTTTTTATTCCTCGAAATGTCCCAAAATGTTGGCCATGAAGGGCTAAACACTAAACTGTGTTTGAATAAAGCACTGGTTTGAACGAACAAGAGACCGCGCAGCGACAAACTTTTCCCTTGCCCTCAACGAATACTCTCTTGGAAATAATACATTATACCCTTTTTTCAGGGGAACGTTAAAGGCTTTCAGAATGAACTCTTTTAAAAAGTCGGCGAACCAGCGCCTGCGATGCTGGGCACGCGCAGAGTTGAGATCGCGGGCGGATTCGCGAATACTTTAAGTGAGTTCGTTCTTATAAGTGCCCTTAAAACAAGGCTACTAAAGGTGTGCCTCGAAGGAGTATGGAAATTAAGAAATTTACCAGAGGACGAAAAAATTACTTTAAACAAAGTAACTACGGTGATCCAGTGAAAAGGTGTTAGGGCCAAGTCACGTCTAATTAGTAGGAGCAGAGGCGACGCTCGTGTTGGTGAAAATATTATGGCTCTATTAATACAAATTGAATTAACGATGTACGCAAGCATTTTAGCAATCCAAACAGTAGGCTAGCGACACACTCTCAACATGACTAAGCGTGCAACCCGGGCCTATTAGTCGTCGACCAGCAAACACAAACGTGACTCGCCTGGCACCAATACTACAACAGTTGGTGCAAAAACAAATTAACAGAAGAGTGACAATACCTCTACAGTAATCTTCAAAGTCCGTCATGACGGCAACCTCAGAAGATAGTTTAGTAATTGAAATAAGCCATAAAAATTAAAAAAAAAAAAACACCTTGGATTTAACTCGCGAGGTCCTTATGCCGCCCGATGATTGGTGTTGATGGGATCGGATAAATGTCACCACGCACCACCGCACTCATTTTCAAAGAACGGAAGTTGTGCATAAATTGGACAACTAAAAAACAAAATCGGCTCGGCGGCACAGCATAAGAGCCACCCTGATAAGCATTTTGGTCAGCTCCAGAAGACTTCACCACTTTCGTGTACCGGCTGAGGTTCAAACTGGAGGATTCGAACGTTTCATCGAAAAGTGTGTCCCAAAGTTTCAACCTGTAACACAAGGTGATACAACGCCAGTGCGCCAAAAAACCAACACTAACCCTAAAAAATGAAAAAAAAAAAAAAAAAATTGAAAGATCGCGAAGCTGTTTTTTTTTATTTCTCCCCAAACACGGACAAACGCATTAGCGCTATCAAAGAAGGGAGACGTTTATTTATTGACGATTCCAAACTTCCAGGGCATAAATGTACCGTACGATGGTTTGCTTCTGTTTCTAAACATATTTATTCAATTCGATCAAAACGGGCACCTCAAACTAAAGCCTACAAGGAATGTCCAGCATCCCAAAAGTGCTTTGGAAGGTGGCAAACAAAACACAGACGGTAGTTACAGCACCGCTTGTCGTCTGACAGCACTAGCCATTGTCGGATCAAATATTTTAGATATTACCATGAAAAATAAACCTTAATCTTGTGTATGTACGAGGTGGCGATCAAAAAATTCTGAGACTAGCCCTAGGTACAATAAAGTATATACTTATGATCAAACTTTATCTCCCCTAAAATAATTCTCACGCCATACAGCGTGAGGAGCACCTTCTGCAATTCGCTCTCAATTTTGTCCACGATTTTAAAACGGCGACCCTTGGGCTTTAGCTCTATCTGACAAAAGAGCAAAAAGACATTGACGATGTTAACAGTGTCTTAAATGGTTCTCCCCCAAGCCTCGTGCGCAAGTTACCAAATTCCGGAAAAATTTTTGGGAAGCGAGCTTGTGGAAGGTCGCCTTGACGTCTCTTCGTCTTACAGTGATGTTCTCTCATGCGTTCTTGAAGCGCGAGGGCAACTCCGAGCAGCTCGCATGACTCATTGCTTTTTTACCATAAGCCTCCCGATTTATTTAAAGGCTATCTGTTTCATACTTTCCATGTTTAACGTAAGATTGATGTACCCTCTTCACTCTAATTTGCAGCTCATACTGAAATCGGCAATGTGTTGATACATTCGGTCACAAAAACTCGCGTAGTACAGCTTCAAATTCTCCCAGAGCAACGCCCTTTGGCATAACGACGTATGAAGGTCGCTGCCGTCGACAGCTGCGCACGCATCACCGTGCTGCCCTCTTTTTTTACCCTATGAAACTAGACTCATGAACTTTGATCCCACCTGGCATGTATGCTTATCGTAACAGTTACAATTAAAGACACCGACTAGATGGCGCAAACTGAGACCCGATTCCAAGTCAGCCGTGCTCTTTCATTCATTTATCCATCCATCCATATATGCTGCAGTCTGCCACCGCGGCTGCCGCGGCCTTCAGATTTCACTCCCGCCCCTGTACACGTCACGGAAGCTACACGCACATTTCGTTACAACGAACAAGAGCAGAACAGAAGACGTACTTAGTGACACGTCTTAAAACTGCCGATGAAGAAAGGAATATATATATATATATATATATATATATCTGACGAAGACCTGCCTCAGGTCGAAACGTCGAATAAAATCCTCCTGGTTTGTTTTCTACCGTCACCTTGCATCTATATATATATATATATATATATATATATATATATTATTTACTCATTCTGAAATTCATTTTCCTTGAACCACCGTTGGCACTAAACTCTACAGATGGTGGCACACTCTCGTGGTTACGCCGCCAACGATTTCTTCCCACAGCAGTCGTCCCTGAACGAATAATTCAAACTCTCTTTCAGAGAGGTCGCTCTGCAACCGCTCTAATCGCTGACACATCTCAAACGGAATACTAAATTTCCAGCTCTCTTCACCTCATTAACACAAGGTAGCCAATACGATCAAAGCATCACTCAATACAAATAATCAAAAATCAAGCGCAAAACGACGGGATGTTGAGCCAAGCCTTCTATTTCCAAAGTTTAGCAGTGCCTGCCGCTTGTTTTTGCAAACACCGCAACACTGATGTTCTCTTCGACCTAGCACAGCTTCAGTTCTGTTTAACGTTTGCGCCGTCGGCGTCGACGCCGTTCATGGTGGCAAACCTTTGGTTCCTTGTTACCAAGAGCTCTTATCTCATTACACACTATGATTATCATGTCGTTCTGCGCATGATAGTTGACATAGTTACCCTGGTCGCCATCCATCACGACGAGCGGCACCCGCGTCACGTCACTCTTGTACTTCCAGGTCGTTGCGGCGACTTGAAGTTCGTACTCCTCGCCGTGCTCCTTAACGCAGGTGTCGATCAAGCTCCATTGGACGCCGAAGGCCTTAGCACAGTTCTCGCCGGCTCTGTGGGGAGACGAGTTTTCGGACATGCAAGCGACTATCTGAACTGCAGTCACTGTTTGCTTGACCACCCTCAGGACGCACGTCTCGATCTTGTTGCCCACACACTCGTTTTCGCCGTGCTGGCAGGAGATCCTGGTTATGTTGCGGCCCGCACCATCACGTTCGGTCCTGACGTGGGCCTTGCCGAACGGTAACAAGGTTAAATTGATGTATGATGCCAGCTGGGTGTAGGTCGGCCGCAACTGGCTGTAGACGAGGCGTCTGCTATACGGGCATAGAGATTCGTATATGACTACCAACTCGACCTTCTTGATTTTGATGTCGACGGTAACCTTGCGATTTCCCTTGTTGCCTGGTCCTTTAGGCTTAACGGTTGTTTTGGGGTAGTCCTTTTTGGAATTGGGTGGCTTTGTTGCTTTGGTAGTGGTCAAACCGGTACTTCCTCCTGGTGCCTTCCTCGGTGATTTTGTCGTTATTGCCGCCGTGACTGGCTCACTTGCCTTGTGGCCTCCACCACTCTTGTTCTTCTGTCTGTCGACGTTGAAGTTAGGATCTAGATGATTCGCTTTGTTCTTGTTACTAGTATTCTCCTTTTTCTTTTCATGGGAGAGAGAGTCCTTGCCGAGCTTGTTTCGGAGGTGCTGGCTGAACCAGTCATCCTCAACACCGTCGTTGAGTGTACGATTATACTGAAGGCCCCTGATGTTGGGATCACCATCGTAGACACAACGGATCGGAAACGGACCTTGGCACACGAAAATGAGCCCCACGAAGATGGTAAACTTGCCGAATCGACCATACCGTCTCTTCATAACGCCACAAAACAAGCGAAGCGTCATCGGCGAAGGAACTCATCTGAGCAGATGTTAGCGCGTTTGAAAGGCCGAAAGACCGCTCTCGAGTTTACGTCATCTCCAAGCCACCCGATTCAATCTGAGAAAAAGAAGGAGCGGAATTTAGTTGTGTTACAACCTGCGGCATTTCAATCTGTCTTAGAATACGCGCAAGTGCAGAACAGTCTCAATCCACAACAATCGTGCAAAACAAAAAAAATCATCAAGAAATTTTTTTGGAGACATACGCGCGAGCAGGTGTTGCTAAAGACACATGTTGCTGTGCTTCGCCGCTCTTCCAAGTTAACTTCAAAAAGCGGGTGGTGTTTTCTTTTTTGCGTCTTAAAAGTAGCGAAGGATATCATATGAGCGATGTTATGTTACAGTCCATAATAGATTTTTCAAGCAATCAATGTGGTTGTAAGCGTAACCATTTAGTAAATGTTGCGCTGACAGTTTACTACATTTTATCATACACGGAAGGAAGCTGTTTTATTGGTTATATTTTGCCCAGTATGAACATAGCTATGGCCGTATACCATTTACGCTTGACTTTTTGTCATTTTTCCCGCTTCACTTCATCGCTCAGAAGTAAGGCACAATAATCTATTACTTTTCAGGACACCACGGCGATCTAACCATCAAAGTGTGCAAGCTTTGTGGAGGTTCGTGATAGTCGCTTGTAGTAGTTTTCTCGTAATTTGAAGACCGCCTAAGGCTTCAGTACAGACTTTTAGGGAACCGAACTGCATTTCCAATTGGCCAAGGTACGATCGCCAAAGGACGTGTCGAAAATGCGTTCTCGCTTGGATCACGAAAAAAAAAAAGTATTTCTGCTAGCAAAAAATAAAAAGAAAAGAAAGCGGTTGGAACTATGACCAGAATCATTCAACTGCGCGTACTCGAAAACTTCATGCTAAACAAAAAGAGAAAAGCACAACGTCAAAGGCGTACATCTGCTAGGCTTATATGGCTTCGTATTGTGCACAAAATAATGAATGGTGACCGCGTGGAACTCGGTTCTTATCATCGGAGACAATATCTTTACCAAGTGACCTGGTATATCTACTGCGCCTGCATTGCATTTGGAAATACGTAGGGCGGCAGTTCGCCAGGCAAATGTGGATAGCAATTAAGTACGCTATTGCTTCATTGAAAAAGAAAACTTTGTAGCGGCTGTGTGCCAGAAGGTATGTCCAGAACTGCAACGTTTGCCGACCTCGAGTAGGCAAGAACGATTAATTTCCCTAATATACTTTCTTTTTCTTTTTCATACGAGCGAAATCGCATTTTTTGTGATCGAAGCGAGTGCGCATTTGTGATATCTCATTTGGCGATCCTGACTGACCAATTAGAGAGATAAAACGTTTTTGTTTTGTTTTTTAACCCTGTAGTAAGTTAAAACATTAGGTGTCGAAGTTTTTTTATTATTAAACAATGCCTTGTTAAAATAACAAAGTTGCATATATAATTTTTTTAATAAACGTACCAGAACCTATATAAATTGTATCAGGTGTGTTTAAGGTGCATAAAACTTTTTATATGATTTCTATATTCCATGTGTATAAGGTGCATATAACTTTTTATATTATCTTTACAATTTCGTGTGTTTATTGGACACATTAATACTCTTTTGACTAGGGGTAGGCTTCTTTGCAGACGTTTCTATCTTAATCAGCCGGCCTGGGTGGTGCAACCGTTACTTAGTCAGACCAATCGCGGTACCCCGCAGCAACAAATGTCTATATCTGTACGCGGGTAATAAAATAATTATAAACTCTCGACGTACACGAGTGGAATATAAATTTTCCTTTTGTTTCACGATCCCGTCGCGGCTTCCGAAAACTCGACAAGTGACTCACAATGACAAACTTTGGCGGTGTCATTCGGGAGTGGAGGCAATTGACAGGCTCGCCTGGCCAGTGTGCGCGAGAACATTACGGATTAAAGCCGGAGCCCTAGCTGGTCACACATCGCACAAATGACACTATGCTCGCTGCACATATAAGTACAGAATTGCAGGCGGCTGCGTCTCGAGCATGTCCGAAACGTCTTTGCTTCATATATATGTGCGTGCTTCGAACACGCCTACAAACAGTTGTTGCATGATCAATGTGACCGTAATATAAGAGTACAAAGTTTTAGGAAACCGTTTTTGCACATCCGATATATATGGTACGATAGGCTCTCCGGTACGCAGTGCGCATATGAGAATCTTTTGCCGTAGCGCATGCGCAGTTCGGTTCTCTAAAACGGTTCTCTAAAACTCTCTAGTGAAACGTGCCGCAGACGGTGTTAGCAGACTGTCTGTTGTATGATTATTAGCAGAGACACTGCGACTTTGGAGTGCCGGCGAAAAGAACCAACCCCTGCCCGTTTCGATCTGGATGAGCATCGTACCGGCGAGCGGTCGTGTATCGCTATTGCGTGGTGCACGTTAGAGACCCCAGGCTAGCGGTTGTACCGCACTGGCTGAATTGGTCATCTACAGCTGAGACTAGTCGCCCGTTGAAGCACACCAAGTTCTAGGCTGTATAAACATCTACACACACCGCAAGTTTTTACGAAACGTCATTTTTTTCACACAGAGATCAGCGGGCAATCGCGAGAGACTGTTAGAGGAAACCGAACAATAAACTGGGTTCATTTTATGCATCCGCCAACACTCTAGTCGGCTATATAGAAAGCAAAATCGTGACGTAACAAGAGCGGCGACGCTCGAAGTGGAGACCCTCGGGTTACTCGACTGAATGCCACGCCTGGTGGAAACAATCAGGAAGGAACTTATATCTCGCGAGAACAAAATGAACGGTGACGTCAGCCATTGAGTTAGGGTTTTATACTTCGTTTCAGCTTAAGTCCGAGCGCGGCCGACGTTATGAGCTGAAGGGCCAATCAAACAGCCAAAGAGGCACAACATCGTGGCGTGCTCTCTGCAGTTGAGAGGACGAGGCGTTATTCGCCGTCTCTCTGTGCGTGCTCCTCCGCCGGCTAGACCTATCAAGCGCGGGAAGCACGCCATGACGTTGCGCATTTAAAGCTGTTTGATTGGCCCTTCGGCTCATAGCATCGGCTGCGCTCGGACCTAAGTTGAAACGAAGTATAGTCAATGTTGTAGGCGTTACCGTAAAAAGAGTAACGAAATGCGTTACTCGTTACGTGCAAATAAAATTAACACGTTACCGGCCTAAGTTACTTGAAAATAAAAGGAATGTTACCTTTGCCGTTACCGTTGCCGATAAAAAGTAACGCAGTTTACTTTTGCGTTACTTTTTTTTAATTATGAATTAAAACGTTTCGCTGTTTGGACGTTACAGGTATGCATAGTGCCATAATTTAAGAAGCGTATTCATGCAGAAACTGGACATAATTACTTTCTCTTTCTTTAACGGTTTCAACGAAATTCTCACAAGCAAAATTAAAAACCAAACTTTAAAAAACTCAAAAATCGCAAAACTTGACGCCTAAGACACAAAAAAAAAGCCCAGTGTAATTGTTTTAAGTTTTGGGAAGAAGTAAGCAGTAACGTAAGTACGTTACCCGTCACTAGGGGAGTTTTCGTAGATCGTTTTCACCGTCTCGCAACACCCTCCGCAACCCGCTACGATACCCGAAACTCTACAGTCAAAGCTATCGGCGCGCAGGCGCAGTAGCAACTTATTCGTTGCAGAGGGCTTAGCGGAGGAGGAAACGCGGTCTGCGAAAACTCCCTACTGTCTTCGAAAAAATAACGAGTACGCTACTACGTTACCGAAAAAAGTAACACGTTACCGCGAGCACTGCCGCTATCCCGGCGCCTGCTGCCGATGTGGCAACTTTAGCGTACGACCGCGCTTCCAGGCGCTCCAAATCGTTCTGAAATTGACTGATTTTATAGTTTCCGACGACGCTCAGCAAGTTTGCAACTTGGAACCATGTGTTCATTTTCACTAAATAAAAAGTTAACAAACACATTTCGTTAGTTATCTGGCTTCTTGTGACGATTGGCCTCCTATATTATGTACCCTTGACCATATGACTCACCTGCACAATACGCATTAGTGTACCTTTAAAAAAAATTTGTAAAGCCTAAAAAAGATACTTCGTGCATTATGTGACCCGCGTACCACAGCCACCAAGTCAACCCCATCGTGGTTCATCGGACCGGGAGTACTCGTTCGTCGACTGTCACGCAAAACAAACGGGTGCGTTCGTTTGATCGATGGAGCCGACTTCCGTTCCCGTTGATTCGCAGATGCATGAAACACAGAAGCCACGCACAGGAACAACATCAACACAAAACGCTGACACCGAAACTACACGCGCCCAAATACGGTATGCAAATAGGCCCGGAGCGAAACGGCCGAGCGAAAGCGCCTCCAATGACTTATCAGAAAACCGGCGGGCTCCCCCATCTTAGTTTGTTTTTGTTTTGTTTCTTAATCACAGATTGGCTAGAAGTTTGAATTGTTTCATTTACAATTGCTGCTATTTTGAAAACATTAAAAGTTGAAGGATGAGCTAAAATTGTCCATCTGGAGTCTTTTTTTTTTTTTTTTGTAAGACAAGGCCTGAAAGTTTTGCGGACAAACAATTAAGTGGTTAGGTTTGACAAATGTATGAAATTAACACTTCGTATATTTTGTTAACTCATATATAGCAATACTAGGTTAATTCCCTCAGAAAATTATGAACCCCTACTAAGAATTTCGATAAAATTATTTACTATACTACAGGTGCTGCACAATCTGGGCGCAGAGCAAACGTGAAGCTGATCTAAACATATAGTGAAATCCAATTAAAATCCTCATTTAAATCACAATTACAAACTTTATCTAAATCACGTTTAGAATTCCATAAAAGTGGGGATCAATCACTTGTATATACTTGTCGCCCCATTCCTTTAACAAGCGTGTCTTCGAAACTATTAGAGCATTTAATCAGCTCAAACATAATAAGTCACCTTAACTCGATTCATTTTTTCTACCTACGCCGCCAGCACGGTTTTCGTAAGGGTCTCTCGTGGCAAACCCAACTTGCAGAGTTTACTCATGACTTACTTGTTAACGTAAATAATAATTACCAAGCAGATGCAATATTTCTAGACTTCGCGAAGGCCTTCGACCGTGTTCCGCATCGTCATATACTCATCAAGCTTTCAGTACTTGGTATTGATTCGACTATAATCGCTTGGATTCAGGATTTTCTCACTTGAAGAGTTCAGTTCACATTGGCTAATAACCACAAAACCCCCCATGGTAATGTAGCATCAGGAGTTCCCCAGGGCGCAGGACACTCCCCACTACTATTTTAATATACGTAGACGACCTTTCTCATGATATTTTTTCTAAAATTAGGCTATTCGCAGATGATTGCGTGATATATCGCCCATTCACAAATGATTCAGATCATCTTGTATTGCAGGACGACCTAACCCAAATTAATACCTGGTGTGAACAATGGTTTATGCCTCTCAACCTTGACAACTGCAAAGTAGTTTTGTTTACCCGGAGAAAATCTACTGATATGTATTTGTATTCACTCGGCGGCACCCTAATTAATACACCAGCTTTTCATAAGTGTTTGGGAGTACATTTAACCTCATCGCTTTCTTGGGTACTACATGTTGATCATACTACAACTGAGGCATCACGCACACTTGGATGCTTGAAACGTAATTTAAAATCCGCGCCCAGCCACCTTAAGAAGCTTGCACACTAACTTTTGTTCAACCGAAGCTTGAATATACGTATTCATCTGTCACCCTTCTCAAGCTTACCTCTCTGATAACCCGGAACGCATACAAACCCGCGCAGCGCGATTCATTGCATCAGCTTATACTTATGACATCAGTGTGACCCAACTCAAAGAAACTCTTGAACTACCCTTACTGTCTAATCGAAGATTGGATTCTCGGTTATGTTTACTTGACAAAATCTACTATAACTATTCATACTCCCATGCCACCCTTCTTGCTCCTTCTGACAGACTATCATCACGCCTTAATCACAGTCAATGCGTCAAGCGTAGTGCAGACAAAACGCTGGCATTCAACACTTCCTTTTTTCCCCAAGTAATAGCATCTGGAACTCCCTTCCCGACGGTATTGTACTCATTACTGACCCAGTAAGGTTTCGCCAGGAAATCTCCTTGCACATCCACTAATCATGCCCAATTGAACCATATCAATACTTTGTGTTTTTTACTATTCTTATTTTGGCTGTCTCCTTTTCC
>NW_024609838.1:36191985-36369485 GCF_016920785.2 Ixodes scapularis | reverse complement strand
TTGTCAAGTGGACAAGTTGATGAATTTTATTTAATCAGACACTCTGGTCTGGCATACACATTTATTTGAATAGCAGCAACTATCAAAGACATTATTCGGACGACGACCAAGCACAGTTTTCGAAGGCTTTGCAAAACTGTATGATGAAACCAACTAAATTTTTTTTTCTATTCGTTTTGTTATGATTACATCACATACCTAACACCAGAAAGGTACGACAGGAAAAATAAAACATTGCACAGCCCAAAATGACAAGAAACAAACAAGAAAACAAGCTAGTTGATTTACAGGTAAACTGATCCACATGGCAATAGACCATTCGTATTTTTCAACAGGTTCTTATTTCTGTCGATTTATTACAAATCATCAAGTCATCTGGCCGCAGCTTCCAAACCACACGAAACAGAGATGTATTGTAAAATCTTGGTCTCCTGGGCAAGTTGGTAATGGACATTCATATTAAAATTATTAAAAATAGCTCAAAAAAGACGGGACAGAAAGACAAAGAAGCACACAGGACAAGCGCTATCGCTCGTCCTGTGTGCTTCTTCGTCTTTCTGTCCCGTATTTTTTGCGCTATTTTTAATATTTTTAATACGAAACAGAGCTTTTCCATTATGCTTTATTAAGGATTAGTTACTCAACAAGAAAACATAAATATGTGCGTGAAGTCGACAAAAGATACTCGAAACCCCACCGCCGTCTTTGTGCGTGCATCGTATCGTTATCGGGTTTCGTCATTGGAGGTATCGGAGGTTTTAGAACGATGTACTGAAACTCTCTAATATGTAAAGCTTGGGAAAAGCAAAGTAACGGAAGATTGGAATCAACATTGCGACTGGCGTAGCAGACGACGAAAGTGGGTGCACCCTGAGCTGAAGCTCAGGGTGCATCCACCTCTAACCTCGAGTTTAGATAGCGCATAAACTACAAATGAAACATGTATAGAGCAACTCTAGTTTTCAGAAGCATACACGGATTCGTAATTCGTAAATCTTTGAGATACCGAAAGGCATACTAAAAAAAGAAATTTTACTCAAAGGCTCCTGAGACTTAGGAATATTAGGAAAGAATAAAAAGATACACCCGCACATGTCCATATGCACTCGAGCTTGTCACATATTTGCAGTGTCCCAGCGTAACTTAATAATTTTCATGTGAATTCGTTGGCGGTTTTAATGCAGCATCTGTCTTCGTAGGGCTTTACAAAATATTTAAAGTTATCATAGAGACTGTCGAAAACTGCTATTTCTTAGGGTTGCATAGTGCCGACAAATGTACGAACCATCAAACGGCTATTTTTTTTTTTTTTATACACTGTCGTTCTAAGTCAAGAAGGTTATAAAGATTATGTAGAATTACCGAAGCCCATGGGTTACACGATGTCACCACCTCTGTGGCATTAGCTTCTCTAACGACGACGACGTCTTCGGCGTTCCTCTGCACAGGGCTCCGGCTCCTGATCAGTGCCGACGCCGCCGATCTTCTGACACGTCAAACTCAAGAAACTTGACTCCGACTCTTCTTGAATGTAGCTGCTCACTTCTCCATCGACTGCGATAAGCGGGACCCTGGTGATGTTCTTCTGCACCTTCCACGTCTCTTGAGCGACCTTTAGTATATAGGCGTTGCCGTTCTTCGTAACGCACCCATGGACCATGGTCCAGCTAACGCCACTTGCCTTCACACACTTCTTGGCAGCCTTATTGGGGACCTTGTAGCTAGACATGCAGGCCACAACTTCGATGGTTTGGAGGGTCTCCTTGGCCACCTGCGCCACACACATCTGGATCTTGTTGCCTTCGCATTCGGCGCTTCCGCGCTCGCAGATGACTCCGTTTGAGGTCGGTCCGTTCTGGTCCAGCATGGCCTTGCCGAATGGCAAAAGGGTGACGTCCAGATGGTCCCGAAGCTTCTTGTATGTGGGTAACAGCTGACTTTTGATGAATTCTTGGCTGTGCGAACAGAAACAGTCGTAGATGACCGTAACTGCGACTTTTTTTACGCTCACGCTCAGCGATTGGGAACTGCCGCCCTTAACCATATCGGAGTTTGGGAGTCCAAAGTCAAAGCCAGAGCTCGGCGGTGAAGTCGAGGTCGAAGGTACTACTGCCACAGCCGTTGGTGCTTCCGTGGTTGTTGTAGTTTCCGGTTCTGGTGTGGTCATTGGTGGCCTTGATGGAGGTGACAGTGTGTCCTTGCGTCGATGCGAATCCTTCTTTTCTTTTTTATTAAATTTGAAAGGGAATCTTGCTTGACCAGGTTTCGGATAAGCCTTGCGATATCGATTGTCGTCTTCGTCGCTGATCTCGTTCTCCATACTATCAATACTGTCGAAGATATCCGCTAGACTCTGGCCTACAAAAAGGCACACGAATGCCACACCGACTGCCCACCCACAGCAAGGGCTTTTCATATCGCACAGAATACGTCAAGCACCTCTGCAAAACAGCGCCCAAAGAGCACACGATGATGCCAAGCTCTTAGATCCGGTAGCAACAGCAATACCACTCCTTAAAGCGCGTGAGGGGTATATCTATTCAATCTGACAGGCTCGGGAAACAAGGAGTGGCGTTTCAAGACAAGACAACACCGTTAGCAACTAAAGACGTCGTTTCTCCCGCTCATCCTTTCTACTAAAAAGTAATGAAAATGTTTTTAACAGCAGCAGCTTCCACGCTTTCTCGAAGACCACTCCTCTGCATTCCATGAGGTTATTAGAGCCCAACAGAGTTGAATACTATTTGGAAAATACCGAAAAATATACTGCGCATGCTTGAATGAAGCTTGAAGACTACTTCTCAAGGTTGCGTACTCCGAAGACTCTGAAGTGAAATCGCAAAACACGAGCCATCTTCATTTCGTTCTATGCTCAACATATGACCATAACCGATGTTCATTGTAATAGTAATGTTCGGAACTTTTATGCCTGATATGAAACTTCAATTCTTGGAAAACTTACTGTTTTTCTGGCAACAATACTCGTGTAATTAATTAAGAGTTATACGGACCGTTTGGAACACAAGGCTTAGACTAAATTTAATATGAGGGAAGGAATGACATTTTATTTATTTGGATGGTTGTCTTGTGACAAACAACCACAGAAAAGCTTCTTACTTCAAATCCTATGTCGAATTTGCACTTACAAATTTTGTTCCTCGCAACGCATGCTCACTCTATCGTCTCCTTTGCATACATTAAAAAGTATAAATAATAAATTGCTTAGTCCGCATGAAATCCACCGTCTCATAAATAAGGACATTAAGGCCACGGGACCTGATAAAATTGCCAATCGCGTGCTGAGTGTTCTGACATTTTGTCATACTTTCTTTGTGCGTGAAACTGTGTTCGATATTTGTTATTGTGCGGGAAACTCTCCAGTGAGTGAACAACTGAGAACGTTATACCAGTATATAGATAAGGCGAGTTTAAAAAGGAACTCTCAGAATTACAGACCAGACGCTCGTTCAAAAATCTTGGGGGGAAATATTATTCACAGAAGTTTAGTGACCCATCTAGATTTCCATAATAAATTCTCCTTTTACCAGCATTGTTTTGTAAATATCTTCTTTTTAATTCCCAACTCAGACTTTTATCATAATGATGTCTCCGGAGAAGCTATTCAAGTTGATGGTGTTTTCTTAGATTTTTGGAACGCTCTTGAAATTCTCCCGCACAGATTTATTTTAATCAAAGTATCACATTCCTGAGAATATATTTCACTGATTATAGACTACTTCGCCAATCAAAAACAACGTGTTTTCGTTAATAAGAAGAAAGCAGAAACGGTAGATGATATTTCAGGTTTTCCCCAGGGTTCTCTTTTGGGACCTCTGTTGTTGTTATTATTTTTATTTTTTCCGGACCCCTGCATCACCCGAAATAACAAATGACCAAACAAAAAGAACTCGTCGATTTACACGGAACGTAATACACGAGAGTATATCATTAGCACTTTTAAAGCATTATATTTTATAACGATTTCTTAGAAATAGTCAAGTTACGTAGCCGCAACATCTAAACAACATAAAAAAGCTTTTTTGTAGGGAAACTTGGTTTCAAGAAAACACATGCGCAACAACAAAACTTAATTATATGCATGAACTCGACAATACATAAACAGAACTGTGATTAGGGCGCCATTAGAGAGGTGATCAGTAGTTAGCATTGAACCATTATATTGAATGAACAAAACTATAAATTAACTGTTTTGACGGATGTCTGTAAAAATATTGCTACAATCGAGGGCTCCAAAATATTTCAATGTAAAAAAACGCATGGATATTCTTAAAATTACATAATTGATACATAATACACATCGACTTGTTTGGCTTGAAAACCCGAGAACTGAAGATTTTATCTACAGAATAATTCTGGATTATTTAGTTGACACGTAACCAGAAAAGCTGTTGACAATATTTCCTTGTTGAATCAATGACCTTCAGGATAACTATATTTTGACAGTCTGTCTTTTGATTTAGGTTTCACTGGGTTTCTTCGATGAGTAATAGTGCCCTGTCTTAATTCTCCATGTTGGCGACACTCTTTTACCGGGGACGGCGCCGACGCGACGAACTTATGACTCCATGTCCAGCGAAAAAAAAAAAGAAACCTCCAAATACATACCAAATTTCCTCAAATGCCTTGAATACAATAGTTAATATGTATTTCTCCTTAGATTAGCCTGCTTTGACTTTCTCGCTCAACGTCACCCCAGCACATTAAGCTTTACGGAAATGAAGGGACGGAAGGTTGGACTCGACATGGCAACTGACGTAGTAGACGATTCAAGAGGCTCTACCCTGAGCGGAGGCCACGTCAGCATGGAGGCACTCTAGTTTCGTTGAGACGTGAAAGCCCCGCGGCCGCGGCAGTTTCCGAAAGACATGATAAAATAAGCCATCCTACAGCACGCTTTCCGAAAGAGACTTAAAAAAAACCATAATACGTATACACCTTCACATGCACATGGGGATGAATATATTTCGCATAACTGATATTCTGAGAATACCTTGAATATTTTTATGTGGAGTCGGTGGTAGGTTCTAATACATCACCTGTCTTGGCAATTCTCTTCAAAGTAGCTACAATTATATTGGTAACTATAAGAAACAACTAGGAACTATTAAGAACTACCACCTTTGCGTGCTACGTAGTCACCAGAAATGTATAAATCATAAAGCGGCCATTCTTATTTAGATACGCGATCGTTCCTTCTCAATAGGGTTATAAAGATTCGGCAGGGTTACGGAAGCATATGGCTTACACGACGTCAGCTCTGCAGGAGCGTCAGCCTTTCTAACGACGACGACGTCTTCGGCGTTCCTCTGCACAGGGTTCGGGCTCTTGATCAGTGCCTTCGCCGCCGATCTTCTGACACGTCAAACTCATGAAGCTGGTCTGCGACTCTTCTTGGATGTAGCTGCTTACTTCTCCATTGACCGCAATCAGCGGAACCCTGGTGACGTTCTTCTGCAGCTTCCACGTCTCCTGGGCAACCTGGAGCACGTAGTGATTTCCGTTCTTTGTGACGCATTCGTGTACCATGGTCCAGCTTACACCGCTTGCCTTCACGCATTTTTTGGCAGCACTGTTGGGGACTTTGTAGTTGGACATGCAGGCTACGACCTCGATGGCTTGCAGGGTCTCCTTGGCCACCTGTGCCACGCACGTCTGGATTTTGTTGCCTTCGCATTCGGCGTCCCCATGCTCGCAGATAACTCCGTTTGTGGTGGCCCCGTTGGTGGTAGTTCCGTTCTGGTTCAGCCTGGCCTTTCCGAATGGCAACAAGGTGACGTGAAGACGGTCTTGGAGCTTCTTGTACGTCGGAAGCAGCTGGCTTTTGATGAATTCTTGACTGTGAGGGCAGAGGCACTCGTAGATGACTGTGACAAACACTTTCTTCACGTTGACGCTGAGCGAATCGGAACTGCTGCTCTGGACCATAGCGGAGTTATGGATTTCGACGTTTTTGATAAAGTTAGATGAGAAAGCCGGGGTAGTTGGAACCACTGCCACAGTTGTCGGTGCTTCTGTCGTTGTTGTTGTAGTCGGCGGCTCCGTGGTTGTTGTAGTCGTCGTTGGCTCTGTGGTTGTTGTAGTCGTCGTAGGCTCTGCTTTAATCATCTTTGCAGGGGATTTGCTGCCTTGCTTGCGGTAGTAACCTCTCTTGGAATTGCCAGATTTGTAAGGGGGTTCTTTGTACCCATATTTCGTACCCCTATTCTTGGTGTTTCGTACTTTGCTTTCATCAGGACCACTAATATCGTTGTTCATAACGTTGAAATCGATGTAAATATCTGCAAGAGTCTGACCTACAAGCAGCCAAGTGAATGCCACCCCGACTACCCACTCAAAGCACGGAGTTTTCATAGCGCACAGAAATCACGTCAGGCGGGCACGGCAAACAACATCCGAATAACACGCGATGGAAACACTCATGAAGATTCGATAGCAACAGTAGCACCACTCCCTAAAGCACGTTTGTGGTAGGTCTACCTAATCCGATGGGCTTAAACAACAAGGAGCGGTGTTGCAAAGCAAGTGAACGCCGTTAACAACCAGAGGTGTCTCTCCCATCATTCTGGCTGCTGCGAGTAACTCGATCAAAAACAAATGTTTGAACAGCAGCAGTAACAGCGCAAGCCACAGCACCACTCCTATAAATTCCCTTCCATTTGCCTTTGAAACCTTACAGAGTTCAATGTCTTTTCTTAACTGTCGACGAGTGCGCTGTACATTGCTAAACGAAACTTGATTGAAAATACACTGCGTTTCAAGCCACAAAGAACTTCAGGACTTGGAAGAAACTCTTCGAAACGCGAGACATTTTCATATTGGTTTCAGTTCGGCGTTTTACCATAACTAACAAGTTTACTGTGATATTAGGAAATTAAGTTTTACGCCTAATCTAAACCTTTATTCCTTTTAAAACTCGCTGCTTTCGTGGCGACAACATTCGCGTAATCAATTAAGAATTCTTCCGACCGTTGGAAACACAAGGTTTAAGCTACACTGAATATAGACCAAAGGAAGTCAGTATCTTTTGCCTCTATAACCTCCAGGCCTCCACTAAGTAGCTTCTGACCGAGTACGTAATGTTTCTATTACGCATGGACCTATATCTTAAATCGCATGCTGGCCCCATAGCTTGTGTTTCCTTTGTCACTAATCGGGAAATATTGGTCTGCTGCTTTCTCCGGAGAGACAAGGGAGATTCTTGTTACAAACCTGCTTATACAAGTGTATCCCGCAAAGAATACTTCGCCGCAGTAAATTTGTATCTTTCTCGCAGTCATGCCTGTAAACAGTAATAGTCAGTTCCTGAACATTGCATCGCTCAACGGTTTGTCATGCAGACTTTGGTTATAGAAAGGTCAACGTACGCCGCAATTTTGTTCATCTTCTGCCACAACTAAATTTGATAAGGATGTGCATAATAAACCCGTTAAGTTTTGACTCTAAAGCATGTTCATGCGGTTATTTAAATTAAAAATAAAACATTCTGAAGCATTTGCAAGTTTGAGTGGTACTCTCTTTTGAAGAACAGAAGATGGAAAAAGACACCCATAATTTTATTAGAAAATAGACGCAGATATGAAACCGCGATGGCAACGCCTGATGTGTCGAGTACCACGGTATAAACGGAAATGCATTGAAAATCGTTCCCGCTTTTAAGGTTATTGGGTTTTTTCGTTGTTTGTTGTATTGATTATTGTAAACACAAACAGATCTTGGCCTTAGTAGTGAGCACATTATGAAAAAAAACTAAAGCGAAAAGAGACGCAATACCTTATAATTTAAAAAGTTAACCTAAAGCAGTTTATACCAAAGAAAGGTCATTAATGTGCCAACGAGCCTCTTTTAAGTGTTACAGGGGCGCAAAATAAATCTAAGTCACTCTTTTCACGGTTATAAAAAAGCTGTAAACGTTCTCGGACGCAGACGTCCTGGATCGGGGACGCGATACGCATTGAAAAGGCGCATAAATACGCATTGACTATACTTTGTACAAAAAGAAACATATCTTGAATTAGCCTCATTTCATGCAAAGGTAGAAGACCATCCAGGTTAAGAAGCTTTTGGTAGTTAGTTATACGTAAAATGTAGTTTGCGAGTATATGTTTAATATATTCGTATTACAAGCGAGCAGAAGCGTTACATACAAGGGTGTGATATCGTATGCATAAAAGATGCTTCATACCCCCGACCACACGTGCCAAAACAATTCACTTTACATTGCCACGCGCCCGCCCAGTACCTGAAGCACTGCACATAAGCGATGTGACGGAATAACATATCAGTAAAATGTATAATTTAACATACATTTCATGATATATTGAAAGAGCGTGATTCAAGAAAACGATAATCTAATTATATATTGTCGCTATATTTTAATGCTAAGCCTGCTCGAAAAAAAAGAAAAGAAAAACACGGTTGTCGCAAAAGCTTATTTTTAAGAAGAAAAGTTGTAATTAATTAATCAAGCGACACTATCAGTCACATAATGACACGTCTTTTCTACTAAAAATTTTTAATGTTATTTATTAGAACGCAAGGTATTTTTATCAAGCTGCAATTTTAGATTTTTCGTTATCTCGCTCACTTTACTCCCTCTAGCAGCACGAGACTTCGTCCTAAGACGTTCACAAAGTGTTAGGGAACAATCGATTGAAAAAGTGGAAAGTATTTTAATGTTAAAATAAACAAAATTAAAAATGAACTCCTCAAATTCATCGAGATTCAATGAAGATGGTCGAATCCGTAATAAATGAAAAATGATCTCAATTACAGGCCAGGAACGGCATATAAATGCCTTCTTACCAAACGGACAGCAGTGAAAATTATATTAATTCCCCTCGTTCTCTACTATCCATACTATCCGCTGTCGAATCATTACGAACTGGCTAAAAGCTGTCTCGTAAAGCGCGAAATTAAAAAAACCAATCATGAAAGTTTTTTTTTTTTCTGCAATAAGTATAATATTACTAACATTGATAATCCGGAAACATGGGATTTCTACAGCCTCATTGTTTCTTTTGGAGAAAACAATTGGCAGAGACCTTTAAAGTTCTATATTGTATGAAAATGCAGTTGTAGCTGCGATTGTTTTAATTATTTGGAAGTAATTGAACAGTCGTTCCGGGATTCCGGGAGTGAAGACCCTATATTTCCATCAATTTTGGGGAGACATAGTTGGTGTGTCACGTTACCTAGGAGGGAGAGGGGGAAAGGAGGTAAATGGGGAGGGGGAAGAGGGTTGCTAAAGGAGGGAGGTGGGGAGAGGAAGTGTGAGGGAAAGAGGAAGGAGGGAGGGAGAGGGAAGGAATGACATAGAAATGGGGAGAGAAAATCGGTGTGTCGGCGTCATGTATACACCAACTCATGTTTACAAACAAACCGGAGCGCCCCTAGCGGACGCCACCGGTGCCGCGCATGCGCGATGGGGGTGTGGGCAAAAAGCTCGCCGTCGCCCATAAACAAACCATTGAAATGCGATGTTGTCGGCGTCGGTGTGAGTCCCCCTGCCCTTTTTCGCGTTCGCATTGTTGATTCTACGTCTTCCTGGCAAGGTCTGACTACTTCAGCGGCGTCAGCGAAATTACCGAGGCTCGTTACACCGCAAAACTTCGCGTGAATAATGTGACATGCGACGATTCATTCCGCGTGGACGCCGCAGAATGTACGCTAAAGCCTGAGTCGCATGATGAGATTTCGCTCGCAATTTTCAGTCCGGACGTCGGTCGGGCTGCAAAAGCTTGAACCGTAGCTGAGATGGTCGACGCCGATACCGAAAATCGCAAGCAGAATCTAACCAAGTGAATCAGGCATAAGAAGTCGGTGATGGCCACTGGTAACAATTATCAATGCATCCTTGTATCCACTGTTTACATTGAGCCTGGTTACCAACCTTCAAATTTGAGTCTTTTGAGGCCTGCACTTACTTCTTATCGCAAGTACCGGGCCCACGTTTGGTCTATGGGCAGGTGTCGTCTAAAAGAGCAGACGACAAGCAGAAGCGTTTGAAAGAGCAGACGGCAGTTTAAACAGTCAAGCGGCCGTTTGAACTTGAAGACGCACTGAACGTAGTCCGCAGGTGGTCCGTACAACCTCGCGGTTTTCCGCCGTTCGTGTTAGAACAAAACAAACACATTTGATGACCAGAAGTATCCGTGAATTGAACCCAAAGTGCTTCCCGCCCAAGCAATCGTGGTCGACGGCGTCTGGTTTTCCCTTTTCACAGCACATATCCACCTTCTCGGACGAACCGAGCACATGAAAACTGGCCTTCAAACCTTTCTCGACTCTTTTAGTACAGCCCCAGTCGCGGCGTTTTGACGAGAAGGCAGGTTTTTGTCAGGTTCCTTTTAAAACAACGCAGGAATACACGTCTCGCATGGGGACTTCTGCCCACAGCCCCAGACCGGAAGTGCGACCGACGCGCCACCACCGCGCCGTGACGTAACAGAGATGAGTTCGTGTATTTGTAAACCAATCGCACACAGTGAGTGCGGCGTAATCTTCCGTTTATTTTTTGTTCGCGGGATTGGTTTAGGCGGTGATATATCGAACGCACAAAGGCGAAGAGCGCCATGACGATGCACTTTTGACGCTGATTGGTTGGCTTTATCCAATCGTAGGATTAGCTTAAGTCGGACTTCGTGTGAAACGTAATATACATAGTCCGAGTCCTTCGTCATCCACAACTTGATTCAGTTTAGTTCGCCTAGCGACGGAGCAGAAAGGGTGTGTCACGAACCCTAAAAAGCGTCGTTATTTTTTTTTTTTTTTTTGTTGCTGTTGTTGTTGTTGTTTTTTTTGTTGTTTGCGCTGATGATTTGTTTGCCTTTCAAGTTGAAATGTAGCAGCTGTGCTTAGGGACATTACGGAATCACTTACCCGTACCGGTCTTCTTTTCAAAGACACGGAGAAAAAGCGCTGGAAGCGGGCGGCTGACGTATGCTCTAGTAATTACCACTCTTGTTTCCGATGTCCATATCGAAGTTGTTTTGTTGCCAAACCCCTCTGAAAGCAGTATTCACGTAAAAAAGGGATACGCGACTTAACTCGAAACCTTATATCTAATTATGAGGCAATATCGTTGCATCATCAGTTGATGCAGCACCGCAGGACCTCATGGTGCGGGCGACTTACCTTTCTGCAGCGCTGGATCTGAAACAAATGTCACCATCACAATCGCTAACTGTTTTGAGATCTGTGCCTCAAAACATACCCTGAACGGCATTCTTCTTTATACGTCAAGCACGACGCAGGGAGTCATAATATCCTGGTTCCAGTTTTTCTGTGCGGAAACACAGAAACACCGAGCTCCTTTAACTCCGCTTAGTCGGAATCATTCAACATTTGAAGCTTTGTTAGTTCGCTTTTAGGTGAAGCAGAAAGAGTGAGCCTCGAATCGACCGGCCAGTACAGTGCCATTTCGCTGTATCTACAGTTTTTTTTCTTTTTGTTTTTTAACCCCAGATATAGATGTGATACTTAAGGTATTAGGAAATTAGGTGACTACACCTATTTTAATGCAAAAGGTTCAACGGGAACGTATTGGGAGCTATAGCAGTTGATGTACTACTCCCATTATTAACCACAACACTGTTATTCCCCACGTCGAACTTCCAAGGCTTATCCTCCCAAGCCAAACTGAAGGTAGCTGTCCTGTAAGAGTAGAGACACACCTTGTTCATCCCGGATTGTTTTAAAATATGCGCCAATCAGATTTCAGTATACGACAGATTGGGATTCTGAAGCATTTCCTCCGACTTGGTATAAAAGGATTATTTGGGTATTTGTGTGTGTTCCGGCCAACATAAAAATTTGGCTCCTCACCAAAAACATCAAGAGATAGCTTCCGACAAAAAGCTTTAGCCTTACAACACTGACTGTACGTGTAAATCATAACAATCGCACATATGTCGCAGTGGTAACACGCTTTTAAACTTCTTTTCCTGATATACTTAAGGACAGCCAAACTGTTGCTGATTCTGCACCGGGACTCACGCCGGTATGGGTGGCATTTAAAAGCTGTGAACTAGAAATCAACATAGATGTGATAATCAAACTATGCAAGACACGGTGTGTATGCGCAAATGTACACACTAAAATACGCTACACCGCATTTGTTGTAGTTTATACTCGATTTCCTAAGGTTTTGATCTGCGACAAATTCGTCCTCAAAATATTTTATTTTAGCAGCCGGCTAAACCCCCCCCCCTCTTTCTCTTTCTCGCTTTCCTTCGGTTTCTCTCACTTCCTTTTTCTTTATCTTTCTCGCTCTCTTTCTTTAAAAAAACTACGTGGCAGAGTTGCTTTTCTTCTTTTGCTGCCATACAGCTCTTACTTAATTTCAGCTTAACAAAAAAACACCCGCAAACAAAAACAGTTGTCTCGTCTTACATATTTTCCCACCAGATGACACTCTATCCCTGCACATATGATAGAGCACAGCTCTGCTGTAAAAGGGACGTAAAATCTATTGTTGCAATACGTCTTGTCCAAATCAAAATTGTTTTCCAAGAGAAGCTAACATTTTCGTCTCGTAGATTGAAAAATAACACATCAGAAACACCTGAACATAAACAGGCATAAAACAGATGTTGGAAGGGAGCCATGACACTTCACATGATCGGAACCACACAATGAACACGGCTTCAGGCTCACAGCTGTAAAAGGCCAAAAAGCAACGAAAAGCAGAAAACATGGAAGTAGGATTTCCGAGCTTTGTATTTTCCTAACGTCGACAGCATCTTGCAGTGCAGGCCTCTGGCTCCGCGTAAGTTATCCATGTCAATGCGATGGCACACCAAAGCAAATAAATCCTTCGGGGCCGTCACCTCGACTGCGTTGCTTGTTTCTCCATCAACCAGAGCAAGAGGAGCACGCATAATGTCTGCCGGCTCGATTTTCCAGGTATTCTCACTCATCTCAAGTAGGTACTCGTGCCCATGTTTAGCAACATACGACTCTATGTTATACCATTCCACGCCTATGGCCGTGACGCATTGTTCACCAGCAGTGTGCGGTACAGAGTCTTCAGACATGGAGGCGATGATATTGATGGCTTTTAGCGTGTCGCGGACGACTTTGATGACGCAGGTTTCAATTGTATTTCCTTGGCATTCTTTGACTCCGTGTTGACAGTAGACATTGGTGGCGGTGTGCCCGTCGTCGTCTGCATCATTGGAGATCTGAGCCTTGCCGAAAGGACACAAAGTAACATTAAGGTACTCCTTCCGCTGGTGGTACACAGGCCATAAATGTGAGTACATGAACCGCCTGCTGTAGGGGCAGTAGAATTCGTAGATGACTGTGATTTGAACCATGGCTTTACTCACGTGAACTGAACTGCTTCCTGCTTTCTTGTCACTGGCAAACAGAATCTTGGACGAAGTTTCATCATCCAAATCTTTAAGCGTACCAGCTAGTGTACGGTGGTGCCTATGAGTGTCTTGTCGAATCGAATCGCTTGTCGATGATGATTGTTCTCTAAATCCAGTGTCCTCCACTTTGTCATCAAATTGGCCAATTCCTCGTTTTTCTTCAAAAGGATCACTGAATTCATTAGAACTCTCGTCAGCATCGCCTGAACGCTTTTTCTGTCTGTGTCCTTTTCCAGTGGCCATTATTGCTCTTGTATTGCTATTGATAATGTCCGGATGAGAAAAACTTGCCCCAAAACGTGCACCTCTTTCGATTGTTCCAGCTAATGCTGTAATCGAAGATGCCAACACAACATTAAAAAGAACAAAGTACTCTGGGCACGAAATAATATCATAACTATATGGCAATCTACCGTATTGCCCAATATTGAAAGCGGAAGTCTTCTTGAACAACGCTATTGTATGAAGGCCTGAAAAAGCTACTGTGACAGTGAATATGCGACGTAACAAAGAAACTGACCAATGAGTGCCCAACAAAAAAGTTGAAAATGACTAACACTTATGTGTTTGATTCGTATGGGCAAGGTGTGCAAAATGTTTGCGAAAGTGCATTCTTACACAACACCCGGAAGTACAAGACATGTAATATTATGATTCACGCATGCTCTGGCTAAGCAAACATGCGTTAATAAAAATATCACAATAAAGTTAGATTTTCACCTGATGCTATGCGACAGGTGATGATCACTGTTTCAGGTCGACAAAGCACGATGTCTTTTGTTTGATTTTGGCATTTGCGTAAACTTTCATGTCATCCGACTTCAGCACAAATGTGTTCGGGCGATTAATAAAAAAATTATTGACTATTTTGGTGCAAAATATTTCGTCAAAAAGCATAACGGAAAATATGAAAATAAAATTAAGTGAAGTGCTGAAGTTTAATGTTTTATTTGCTCAGGAGAGCGCGGCACCGCAGAAAGGCAAAAGCCCGTACCAAGGAGGCCCGCGGTGCCGTGTCTAGGGATGATGATTATGTGATGATGTAATGTACAGATGAAAGTGATGGTGATTATGATATGGTGTGTTAGGCCTAGCAGCAATCTTCGCGGTGATGGTCTTCGCGGTGCTGCCATGGGCTGCTTACTTCTGGCAGGCCGGTCTCAAGCGCCTGGAGAGGGTTCTTCGCGTGCCATACTTGCATACGAGCCGGCCGAATTACCGGCGGCGCAGGGAGTCCAGCACCCCCGCAGGGGTTGGCGCCGGTGTTGGCCAGGCGGCGGTCTTTACGAAAGCGGGCCTTGGAGTCTCCCAGCTTGCGGTCCAGCTTGTAACTGGGCAGCGTGAGAACCCTCTGTCGATCGAAGACATGGTCTGTGGCACTGGTTCGGCTGGTTCTCTGACGATCGAAAAGACACGTCTTACGCCCAGGTGGCTTCTTCTTCCTCTTTGCTTTTTTAGCTTAGATTTTAGGTTCATTCCTTTTCTGTTCCGGAAGTATTTGCTAAGTATAACACACCGCTAAACAACACGCAAATAGAAACTGTTAATAGAACTCCAGATGCGTCCAGTACTGTACATTGAGCTTCTCGTATGTTTCTACCTTGAAACGGTAGAAATTAAATATTTAATCACACATGGTAGATCGTGTGCGCCAACTAAATTTTTTATAAAAATCGGTTCAAACTGGAAACATGGGCTCGATGGCGCGAGCCACCACCCAGCCTGAAAGGTTCAGCCGAATTATGTCATCGCCTCATCAACCTAGGCCATGTGTTTTAATCAAGCTTGAAAAAAATAAAATTTAAAATCATCTTTGATTTTGTTCCTCCATTCGTCTATTAGTCGGTTTTACTAATGTAGGATACCAGAAGAGTAATAATCTCCTGTTAGCCGATATTTTTCAGAGACTGGTTTGTGCGTGACGTCACCGTTATATTCTGGCGGTTACGGAAGTCGCATTCGTCAAGGTTCAAGTTCAACCAAAGTCCGACTTTTTCGAACTGGTAACGCAAAGTTCGACAAAAGATCGACTAATTTTTGACTTTCATGCGCCTTCGCCAAAACTCAAAACGAGCCAACGCCCCCTGGCAGAGGGAAAGCACAATATTTATTACGGATGTTGTTTTATAGTTTCCATTTAATAAACTAGTTAAAGCTCTAAAAGTGTATGTGTTCGCTTTTATATTCCGCAAATATTGCTAATAGATTTCATAAAATATTAAATGAACTAGTTTATCAATTATCTATTCCCCAAAATTAGACATTTTGTGTATGACTAGGGTAACATTGTTCACAAGCCGAACTTCAAAATTTGTCAAAAGATAGAAGCTTCGCTAGACCTTGACACAGAAATTTATTATTTTTCTTTAGGAAAAGTCATTTAGTAGGCACTGCTAAACATATCCGCCGTTTGTATTTATACGGGTCAGCGTCAAACACCGAACTTTAACGCCCAACTCGATGAGACACGTAAATTGATTCGCTATATACATTAATAGTTTGATAGCTTTAATGGCCGATCTATACCAGAAAAATTGAAAAGCACGAATTCAGATCATTTTAATCTACACTAAGGAAAAGAGCAATAAATATTTTAAAAGGAACATGGCCTAAACTTGTGTCGTGATGCATGTTGTTTTATTTCTCCTTCGTTTTGGGGTTATGTCTTAATCAGCTCGCATGCATCTTTCGCGTCTTTCAATAAAATCGTAAACTGCGCTGCACGCGTAAAAGAAAACTGAAATTTGGTTGTCTACTGTTCTTTTCTAAGCTATAGCTTATATTGACACTAGCAATCCCAACTGGGAAATTGTAAACGTATATATAATACCTGGGCAAATTATTTCTTAACTTTATTACTTCTCCACCTGAAGTACTCGATCAGCGAGCTCATTTACTTAAAAAATTAACAAGATTCTGCCTCCTATCCATCATTTGAGGATTTCTTCAACAAATTACATGCCCTAGAACACAAAACAGTCATCAGGTTCAAGGGGTTCCTCTTTGTTTTGTTTTGGTTTTTCATATAATTCACCTGCACAGCCTGTACCGGTGTAGGAAGTAGTAGCACGTGGTGCCAAAAGTGCAGGAAAATGTATTTCCGGTTGTGTTTTCAGATAGGCTGCACTCGTAAATTTAATACGGTGTTGTGCACCGAGCGCAGCTGGTGCAGGAAGTGCAGGTAAATCGAACGAGCCCAGTGTTTAGGCTTATGAATTTGAGCCAAGTACTGCATTACTCTACTCAGCAAAAGTAATATTGTAAACAAAGCTAGAAACACTATTTGAAGGATCACTCATGTCGCTTGTATCAGCACTGGTGTCAGGTAAAACAACGTTTGGTTCACTGCAAAGTACCATATTATTATCTTCCATGAGAGCAATACTCTGACCATCACTAGCAGCACTTATTAGAGTGCTACTGGCATAGCTCGTGTTAACAGCTGCGGAAGGTGAAACAACGCCCGATATACTTCCAGGTATCGTTTAACTATCTTCTATCAGAGCAATACTTTCACCATTGCTAGTAGTCGTACCTGTTCTGTTACTATCATCGCCTGTATTAACACTTCTGTCAGGGAAAGCAAAGTCCGAATCACTGACAAGTATCCTATTATCTTTCACGAGTATATTGCCCTGAAAATCATTACTACCACTATCTAGAGAACTATTGGAGTCGCTTGTATAAACACCAGTGAAAGCTAACATGGTCTCCGAAACGTCTTGAACGGTTGTCGTCGCTTTCGCGGCATTCCATAGTTCATGTGTTTTGTTGAATCTCGCATTCGTGTCGTCATATAGAGAAGATTGTTCCGTATCACTTGTGAGCTCGACAGTAGATGCAGTATCAGTAAGCGAAGACGCCGTGGTACTGGCTGTGTTGCTCGCTGCATGTGCAGTTGTCCGGCTTGCAGAGACGTCTGCAACGGCCTTGCTGTCGTCACTTTTACGCCCAGACGTCGTGGTCCCCTCACCATTGTCGACTTCGGACACGACCGATTCCGCCTTGATTCCAACCTCTGGAGGCACCCGCGCTCCTTGTGAGCCGTCGGTTAAGGTCACCATGACGGATGCAGTATTAGTAAGCGAAGATGCCGAGGTACTGGCTGCCTTGCTTGCTGCCTGTGCAGTAGTCCGGCTTGCAGAGACGTCTATAACGGCCTTGATCTCGTCGCTTTTACGCCCAGAGGTTGTGGTCTCCGCACCATTCTCCACTTCGGACACAACCGATGTCGCCTCGATCCCAACCTCTGGAGGCACCCGCGCTCCTTGTGAGCCATCGGTTAAGGTCACCATGACGGATGCAGTATTAGTAAGCGAAGACGCCGAGGTACTGGCTGTGTTGCTCGCTGCCTGTGCAGTAGTCCGGCTTGCAGAGGCGTCTGTAACGTCCTTGATGTTGCCACTTTTAGGCCCAGATGTCGTGGTCCCCGCACCCTTGTCGACTTCGGGCCCTGCCGATTCCGCCTCGATCCCAAACTTTGGAGGCGCCCGCGCTCCTTGTGAGTCGTCGGTTAAGGCCACCATGACTGCGATCAGGCCGACCAGGAGAGCCGCGCAAAGTATAAGCAAAAGAGTCATCTTCTTTGGCGCTGCATAAAGAAAGAGTGGCACAATCGTTGGCAAATTGACAGAGGCATCGAGGTTGAATGCGTTAATGCTCGTACGACCCACGGTCGCTCGATTGCTTCCACTTCACTGTATGCAAATGAGCCCACGCCTGCTCACACCAGGCGTGCACTCTTAGAAAAAAGGGTACGGATAGTCCTCCCTTACGGGAGGAACGGTCTTGTAACCTATGTTCCTTTAGAAAGGGAGAAACCTTCGTCCCTGAAGCAGGTGAGCAAAGTTCCTCCGTCGCTTGCATCTCAATATGTCGGCCCCGAATCGAGCAAATCGAGCCCAATAAGGCTTAACGAGGACGCTACGTCTCTTGTACGGGACGAGAGCAGCAGCAAATGAAAGCGTAACACGATCTTTCCGAAAACTGTGTTTATTTCCGAAGCCAGATTCCCCCCACAGGTACAGAAACCTGCGTTTCGAAAGCAGTTACTCAGTCTTCTCGTCGACAGCACTGCGATGTTAAACGGAGACAACCGATACCGAGTTACTTCGTGCACTTTGCGTCTTACCTTTGGTGTTCCTCGAGTCACAATTCCTTCGTCAACCGCACATCACGGAGAAGGGCAAACTCACTCCGCGAAACCAAAAGCCGTTCTCGAAAGAACAAACTCGAAGCCGCTGTTTCTCGCGTAGTATGAAAGAAGGTTAAATCGCTAGCCACCAGATGGCGGGGTCAAGCAGAGTAATTGCAAGTAGCTAGGCTAGGTGGCGCTAGATACCGCCCAATTCATGTTCTACAAAAAATAATTTGCTTCTCTCAGGCCACTACTGCGCTTGAGGATCCTCTGCTATACACACATGACACCCATTACACTTATTACAAGCATCAGGTGAACATACATTAAGCACATGCACTGCACACACAAATATCAATACAACAGAACACCACACTAACCCGAACACTACACCCGTGTTCTACGTTTCCGTCTTTTATACTGGTCGTTTTGAACGTGCGGAACTTTTCGGTGACTCCCTAAGCAATAAAAAACATTCCCAGCATGTTGATTTTTTCCCAGCAATGTCATACCTCTGAGAGTATTTTGAATGGCTCAGGCGATGAATCTCTTATTAAAAAGTAAACGCTCGATCACGCCGTAATTATTTGAAAGCAATAAATCAAACCGCTCCAATGCGGTTCGAAGCCATGAGTTTGTTTCCCCGCACGGCGCGTCGTAGCCTGTATTTCTATTGTAGTGTTTGTTCTTCTATTTCTGCTGTTCGCGCAAAGCTGCAATTGCCGTCTTGAATTAATCTCTGTAGAGCGGATATTCACTCAGCTGGAAGTGATGCTTCACGGGCTGAGAAATCGCTTTTCGATCAACTTGAATGCAGTCAAAGCCGCGACTTGTGGCAGGTGTTAAGTGTACGGAGCTACGCCGTGGAGAGCCCGAAAACTTCTAGCGCTCATCCTAGTGTGCCACTTGGAGGGCAGTTTCTCCAGGAACCGTAGTATATATTTAAACAGCAAAATAAATGGTAGCTTTTTTTTTTTCGATTTTACCTACTATTGTTTTTTAATGCTAAAATTCCACACTGTAAATATACGTACTTTCCGTCACAATTTCGTACTGTTGTCCTTGCCCCAGAGCGCAATCGCTCTCGGGGACAATACAACCAACAGTCACATTGGCCACTGTACGATAGGAGCTTATACTGCTCAGACCAGCGTTCCAACATGACTATCCGCACGTTGATCGATTGCACGTAATCCCTCAAGCGGTATTAAACTTTTTAATGTAAAGCAGAATGTCAAACTGCGACAACCCGCCCCCTCCGATCACGGCCCGACCAGCGGCATCAATGCCCGACCGTTTACGATCTCCTCTTGTTGTTACACCACTGATACGCGAACACACGGTCACATCGGCGATAATTCCAGTCTTCCGTTCACAACCCACAACACTGCCATCACGATGTTGCAGCTATGTTGCTGACACGCACAAACACAGAACCACGTTGAACGCCGGTTGCACTCGGCATCGGAAAACAGAACCGAACTCAGGGGGGAAGGCACCCAGGCAGCCGGCAGCAAAACCTGCCTTTCTTGGACACAGCGGACACAGTGCCTGCGGTTTCCATAACGTCGAAAACGTCGACACAGTTCCGCGTGCTTTCGCTACTGTAGTCTGTAGTGCTGCAGTGGCTGTAGCGGCTGTAGTTCCGTGCCGCGCGAGTCAAACAATCCGGAGACGGCCATCGCCCAGTGTACGTGGCACTGCTGGCACTGTTTCGGAACTTCGCTGTTTCTAGCGGCTTCGTTTGCTCGTTTGATAAAATTAGTGATAAAAACGTCAATGCAACCGAAATGTTCTGCACGTTTAGACTAGAAGACGGAATTACAGGCGGCCTTCGCTGCTGCTGAAGCTCAATCAACTCAACAGCTATTTATTAAACAACGTGCGCGACCTGCTCGAAAAACGAAACCGAAAGACGATGAGTCGGGAGGGCGAAAGCTTTCACCCGTCTGCCTGGAGAA
Source organism: Ixodes scapularis (assembly GCF_016920785.2). NCBI lineage: Eukaryota > Metazoa > Arthropoda > Arachnida > Ixodida > Ixodidae > Ixodes > Ixodes scapularis. The sequence goes on along the minus strand of NW_024609838.1, from coordinate 36,348,993 downwards.
GGAGAAAAAAGTTTCGTTCCTCCCATTTTCTCGTGTCCGCTTGGGGGCGCGTCGGTAGAGGGAGGAAGGCGCGCCGTTGCTACTTTTTTCCTCCATTTTTTCTTAGAGTGTGGGCATTGCGCGTGCGCAGAAATCAGATTCGCGTTGGGCAAAGCATCTGCGCTTGTTCATATCCGACGGTAACGCCACCACACCGCGTTTTGCTGTAGGTCCCTTAAGAAAACAATGGGTCTGACGAGTATGGAACATCTTATTATCAATCTCTTATAAATGAGATTTCATCATGAGCCGATCAGAACGCCGTAGACCGAATGACGAAGCAAAAAGCATGAACGCAATGCGGAAAGCAAGTCGCCTGCTTCTTGCGCAGGAGTTGCAGTGACGTCAGAACGACGACGAGCTCTGATTGGCTTTGATTGAAAGGATAGTGGATAGACCTCAATGTTAGAGGCCTTGAGGTGTACCCACTATTAGTTTTCAATGAGCCAATAAGAGCTCGGCGTTCTGACGTTATTGCAACCCCTGCGCAAGAAGCAGAACTTGCGTTCCGGATGGGCCACGCCCGGCGTTTCTTAAATTGTCGGTGACCATAGCAGCGTTAGCACGCCATCATCGACATAACGTTGGATTATCAATAAGCGCTTATTAAGAAGATGGGTCTTGATAAGCGCTGTAAATCCCAAAGAATACCAGATATAACTCGCGAAAACAAATCTCCGTAAGCTCGCTGTCAGCCCGCCGAAAGCGAGATTATTGGTGCGCATATGAAATCAGTTTGGTCCTAGTGATGTTGCTCATTTGGGTACACCGTATCGTATCATAAGCCGACCGGGATAAGTCTGATATCATGAACCTAAGCCCTCAAAAGCTCACAATCTGCGCGCATGCACTCATCGGAGTGGCATAACACTCGACATGTGCACACGTGTCTCTTCTATTGTATCCTTCGGCAAGCCATGATGTCACCATGTTCTGCCAATGCGTGTAGCATTCAGTTTCACATTGCTGTTTTTTTAACCTCATGCGCCCATGCCTGCGTGCACGTGAGTCCATAAAATGAAGCCGTATGCCAATACAACACTCGCATAATCGCGTACCGTATATTAAACGAGCGTTAAACCGAATGGTTCGCCTTGTTGCGTGAGTCCTCTTCGAACGATTTGGGCAAGGCACAAGGATGTACATATTATAAACTAAATTATATCTGACACAGCTTCTTTATAGTTGATTTCTCCAGGTCCTTAATTCAACACCCAGTAATACCCGTGCCACACGGGCAACTCGAATGCCATTTACAACGAAGACAATTCGTGTGATCAACGAATCGGCTCGCGATCTGTCGCGCGTGGAACGCCCCACTCTCGGAGTGTCGCGCGCTGATTGGCCGTTGTAAATGGCATTCGAGTTGCCCGTGTGGCACGGCTATAAGGTAGTCACGCAAGGCAAACAACTTTCCTACCGTTTTTAATAATAAATCTTTGGTCCAAACTGTTTGATGAAACACGAAGCTTAAGACTAGTTCTTTGAACCTTACGACAAAACAAGAGATAACCAAAAGTGGTGGATATTAAAAGACGCAGTAAGAGACCAAATTGGGTTTTGCAGTTCATCGCCCGCGGAAGAACCTCGTAACGTACCTCGAGCTCTGCATTTTACTAAATTGTTTTCAAGTCAAATATCTATAAGGACAAAAGAAAACCTACCCTTCATGACTAAGAACTAGGCTGAGCCAATTTCCGCCCGTTCCGTCGAGGAAAAAACACCACCTAGCGTGCGGGCGTACACACAATGGTTCAGCGACGGGTATACGGGCCTCATTAGCGGCCACGCGGAAGTTTCGGTGTAAAGGGAGATTGCGCGCTTCAAAGCAAACTTTCTACCGTAAACAGCAATCAATGTCGATTCAACTCGTGCGCGTGCAAAAAAAAAATATTAAAAATTAAAAAAACCTTGACGCTTTTTGCAGAATGGAAGTGGAGACGGTACCGCGTTCGTGGCTTTCTTACCGCGGCTGTATGACACGCTTTCTTTAACGTGAAACGTTCATAGGCTAGGTTTTTAGATGAAGTGAATCTTCAAAAAGCGCAACCGAGGTTTTTCCCGCTAAATTTATCGGGGAACGTGACGTCACATGGACTTCATGTCCCGTGACCTATACGTAACTTCAGTTTCCTCGCTAAATTTAGCAGGACAGTCGACGTCACGTGACATGTCCTACTGAAAAAAATTATATGAATTTATTTCTGATATGTATGTTGGACAAAATTTCATGTCAGAACTGATATGAAATATATCAGCTTCATATGTCGTATATCAGTTTCAGCTAGGCTAGGTGGCGCTAGATAAGTCATGTGCTACAAAAAAAAAATATTTTTATTTGCTCACGCTACCATTACACTTCGGGCCCTTCGGGCACCGTTATTATACACACATGTGGATACATTGCCCATACGCAGAAACAAAACAACGAACATGAATATCCGATAACTACTTCTGAGCTCTGCGTTTCCGCCTTTTGTACTGGTCGTTTTGAAGGTATAGATTTTCTCGGTGACCATCTAAATATTAAATAATACTCCCAGCATGTTGATATATTTTTCAGTAATGTCATACCTCTGAGAATAGTTTGATCGGCTCAGGGGATGAATCTCTTAGTAAAAAGTAAACGCTCATGCCGTAATGACTTGAAAGCCAGTAAATCAAGCCTCCACTGCGGTTCCAAGTCACGTGTTTGCTTTCCCGCGCGGCACGTTATGTACTGAAAAAAGTATATAAATTTATTTCTGATATCACATATGAACTTGTATGCTGCATATCAGTTGGCATATGTTGCACATCAGTTCTTATATGTCGCATAGCCGTTTTGGGGTATTTCATATCAGTTTCATATGTTGCATATCAGCTTTTGGATATTTTATATCAGTTTTATATGTCGAATATCAGTTTTTGACTATTCATATCAGTTCTTTAATAGATTCATATAACTTTTTTTCAGTAGGGTGGTCAAGTGACCTATTTGAAAATTCAGTTTCCCCGCTACATTTAGCGGTAAAGTTGACGGCACGTGACCTCGACACAAATGCAGTTTCTAAGTCTAACTCTAACACTAACTCACCACTAACTCCACTAAACACTTCGTGTAACGCTAATGGTTTTGTACCATTAGCGCTAGCCAAGAACGTTTCACGTAGGAAATCTATTGCACGGAAATTGCAAAACATATTTTTCTACATGGTTTTAAAGTTTAAACTCTGCAAACGTGCTTACATAGCGTGTCGTGCTGGTGAAAACAAGCGGTTCCCGAGTGGTTTTATAGAATGAAAGGCTTTTATCAAAAATATTAGTCTAATGGGAATGGTTCCATTGGGTCATTAACCTAAGGAAATAAACTTTTCGCCCTATCCCAGTTAAAATTTAACAAATGCGCTGATGTGTTCACGCTAACAATATCACCCTTCCCCCCCCCCCCCCCCCCCACCCCCCCCACCCCTGCGCTCTTGCACGTTTAACAACCGCACCTCACGTTACGCTTAGCAGATTACAGATGGACTCTACTTGCGACAAACGCGTTTAACGTTATTATCTCGAAAGCTTGTAAAAGTGCGTATCTTTCTGCAAACACGTCTGACGTGACTCGCGCGAGTTTCTAGTCGTGGTTGTGACAAACGTGCCTGACATGGGGTTCACACAGTAGACAAATATGGTGGCGCCAAGAAGGCGACTCTTGAAATGGTCTGTAGCTTGCGACGGGCCATAGAGCAAGCTCCCAGGCCACCCTGTTATCATTCCCCGTGTCTTCAATAGTTCAATACACCGCGCTCTTGGCCTAGTTTCAGCGGGACGGCATCGCATCACGACTGCACTTCAATATGCTGCACATTGGAACCGGCAAAATGTAGACCTACTCGTAGCTTCCCCTTAGCAGCAGTACAGGGAATTTCTTGAAGCCCTATGTAGAATGTGCAACAGAGGTCAGTGGTATTGCATGCGAATACATATAGCGGGTGATGGCTCAAAATGCTGGAGCCATCATTAACTAATCGATGACAGATGAGCCATTACGTTCGCAAAAAACTCCTAAGAGTAAACGACAAGTGTCGGTGGAGTACTATATTACACATGAAATGAGTAAGCTGGACAACGTTAAACCTACACAGAGACGAGTTTTACATTGACACGTAAAATGTTATCAAACACTCAGGAATTTTCGTGTGAAATTGGTAACACACTGGTCACATGTCACCTTTTCATGTGACAAACTAAGAACAGCAAGTAAAAAAGAAACATCACCTCACCTGAAAACATGAAGAAGCTTTTGTTGGTTTGTTGCTTCGTTTGTTTGTTTCTTCGAAATTTTTCTTTGATTACATTTGTTTGCTTGTTTGATTCCATTTGTTTGTTCGTTTGTTTGTTTGATTGCATTTGTTTGTTCGTTCGTTTGTTTGTTTGTTTGTTGGCCCCGCGGCTTTTGGTGCGCAACTGGGTGCTTCCACATCAGATCGTACGTGACTGTCCAGGTCATATTTATTATATTTCTGTAATAAACACATGTGGACGCCATGCTCTTTGGAGGAATATTCAGCTATATGCTAACTCCCTGGATAAATGTTTCCCAGAGATATGAAATTAAGAAGCCCGAGGAGTGGACATTTCCGAGATTTCACTATGGTAGGTTTTCAGCCGCCAATTTCACACCACAGCAGGTACGTAGTTTAAAATAAATTTCATTTGTCTTACAATTTACAACATGCACACCAAATATTAAAGAATGCAATTACATATTTGTATGCAAAACAAATTACTAAACACGTAAAAACAAACATGTTTTAGAGACATTTTCACAAATTTTTTACCAACAAACACCTTTACGCAAAACGTCGAAAATATATCAAAATGTGCATCTTGAAACGAAGATCCCGAATATATAAACTGTATTTGCTTTATTTTTTGTTTTGTTAATAATGCAGAACGTAAGGCCTTTCTTTAAAAGTTGCACAATTCCACATGAATAATTTAAAAAGAAAGCTCTATCTTCTATTTCTTTTAAATTCTCGTTAACTACTTGCAGTAACTTAAACTGGCTTGTGAAGTCAAAATATTGAATAGAATTCGGCCTTCAATTGAGAAAAGCAACAACAAAAGTTACTCAAGTTAAACTAGCTGGTCCTCGTTATTGGGGCCTTATCCCAGGACGTCGGCTTAAAGTATGTATTCTCTAGAGACGGCAAAGTCTCTACAACTGTGATTCTCTATTGCAGAGTGTAGAAAGTCGTCATAACTTAAAACCATAAGACTAGGAAGAATTTTAAAAGAAAAAACGGACAACGCAACAGCAAATCTTGGGAACAGCTGCGTTTATTCGACCACACCAAAACAAGAAAATATCAGGGAAACAAAACATGATGTCACGAAGATTTGGCCAGACGTGGGTTGAGAAACTAAATCCCTACAACACTAGACACGCTTCCAACAACGAACATCCGCCGCCAAGCACCCGCGAAGATAATCTCCGTCAAGACTAAAATACCCGACTAACTTCCTAATCTCAGTGTGTTAGATTATGATGTGTCCTAACTAGCTCGCTTGCGTGCGTCCACTTCTCAGAAAGTCATACTTTCCCAAGGTTTGTTTTATCTTTGTTTACTTGAGTCGCCTCCCAATGGTCCTTATTTTCTAAGGAGTGCCGGCGGACGCGACTTCTACTGGCAGGTGCGAACAGTAGGAATTGCAGATTGCCTTGAAACTCATGCGCAGTTCAGTCCCCTCGTAAACAAAGGAAGGGAAGTCCATGAGATGTTCTATCCAAATGCTAAAGTGAGAGCTTCTGAATGCCTCCCTGCAGGCTCCAAATGATTGGTTAACGTAGTAAAACCAAAAACAGCCACAAAAAAAAGTCCTTGTGGTTACCAGCTTCTATCTGTATTCCTTGTACGTTACGTCACACATCGATACTTTGAAAGGGTAAGCCTATGTTGTTTGTTTTCCACCTTACAATGTTGAACACCAAGATGGCGACCTCCCAGATACTACTTCCCTCGCTTTGTTTACGCGGTGACTGACCTTCCTTGTGTGCGCGTTTGAGTTTCAATGCAATCTGCCATTAACACTGTTCGCAAGTGCCGCCAAAAGCGACGTCCGCCGGCACTTAGGAAATAAGATGGGGGGAGGGGAAAGAACAAAGCTTGGGACAGTACGACTTTCTGAGAAGCGAACGCACGCAGACGAGCTAGTTAGGGAACATCATAATCTAACACCGTGAGATTAGGAAGTTGGTCGATTCTCTTAGCCTTAAAGGGGCACTGACACATCAAAATCATATTTTTTTTTATTGTCCGAAACGATTGAAAACGATGCCGGGACATTACCCTCAAAATTTGAGATTTGGGAATTCAGTATTCGTGAAGTAAAAAAACAATTTCCAAATGCCGAATTCGAAGTTCCCGCGCGATCGGCGCCGGTGCCTTGACGTCAAAAATCGCGGAGACCTGAGAGTCGACTTCCTTTCACCACTCCCTGCTGTTGCCATGGCGACCCAAAGCGAGGAGGAAAGGAGCGAGCGCCCGGCGTTGCGGCGGACCGGTTTTGAGCGGTGTCGCCTGTTTTCCGTTGGAGGATACAAATCCAGGAGACGGCACCACAACGAACTCCCGATTTTTGGTATTTCAAAAAGAAGGGCCGTAGTGCGTTCGCAATTGCGTTAAAAAAACATGTTTTAGGATTGCCGTAATTAAATGTTATAGAGATGTCGCCTACAAAGCTCCTAAATTTCCTGATTTTTGACGTCACCGATCAAAAGAAGCGAGGAGGCGAGACGCGGGAAAATCAAACGCCAAAAATAAAAAGGCGCGCGCGCGCGCGGGAAAATTTTTTTTCGCGATGCGGTTTTTTTTGCGTGTCTATGACTGCAACTTGCATCGTTTTAGACAATAAAAATAAATACGACCTTTGGGGTGTCAGTGCCCCTTTAAGAAGATCATCTTTGCAGGTGCTTCACGGAAGATACTCGTTGTCGGAAGCTTGCTTTTTTTTATTTTTTTTTTGTGTAGGGAATTAGTTCTTTTAAGTCACGTCTAGTCAAGTCTTCGCAACATTGTGTGTGCGTTTTTTATCTTTTGTTTTGGTGTGGTCGAATAAATTCAGCTGTTCTTAAAATCTTGAGTTGTGTTGTCCGTTTTTCTATTCTTCATAGTCCTATGGCTTTAAGGTTTGACGACTCTCTACGCTCTGCAATAGAGTAGAACCGTTGTAGAAACTTTGGCGGTTCTATAGAATATCTCTTTGGCGCCAACGTCGTGCGACAAAGCCCCTATAACGAAGACAAGCTAGCTCAATTTTAGTGAAGGTTTGTTGTCGCTTTTCTCAATTGAAGGTCATATGCGACTCAATATTTCGCCATCACAAGTTAGTTCAAGTTACTGCAAGGAATTAAGGTGAGTTCTAAAAAAAATATTGACTTTTTTGATATATAGACGTGCACCTTTGCTACTTTTAGAGAAATTACTTGAGTTTTTGCATTGCTAACAGAACGACAATACTGGCTAGGCAATTATTTTACTAGATAACAGAAAGTATAAAACAGAGAGAGGACGAAACACAGACGAGTACATTCCCTAAGTCTGCGCAGGGGAACATACGTTCGCACCCCATGGAATAAACTTTGTTGAGAGTTGAAAGAATGTACTCGTCTGTGTTTCGTCCTCTCTCTGTTTTATACTTTCTGTTATCTAGTGCATCGTACCAACACGCTCGTTAGGAATACAATTATTTTATATGTTCGTAATCTGCGTTTTAAGACGCCCATTTTGATATCTTTAGTGACGTTTTCCATAAAGTTGTTTGTTGGAAAATAATTTGTGAAAATGTTTCTAAAACGTATTTTTTCGACGTACGTGTTTCGATCTTTTTTTTTCATAAAAATATGTAATCGCAATTTTTAATGGTGTGCATGTTGTAAATTGTCTATAAAATAAATCGCACCTGCTTTGGTGTGACATTGGCAGCTGTGCAAATTAGCATAGTGATACCTCGGCAATGTCCGCGCGTCGAGCTTCTTAATCTTGTATCTGAGAAAAATTAAGCTACAATGTTAACATATAACTGAATAATCCTCCCAAGCAGATGGCTTTCGCATATATTATTTACAGAAATATCAAAAATATGACCCGGACATTCCTTGTACGATCTGATGTGGAAACACCCGGCTATCGAAATGGGGTTATCAGTTATACGGATGTTCGATATTAGTTCGAATAGATTTCATGAAAATAAGGGGTGAGACCCGGCGGATAATAGATGAGGGGGTGACCGTCACGGTAAGTTGACCACTAAACCAAAATCTCTTCCCTTAACTTTTTTAATTATTGGTCGTTGGGGTCACGTTACAATAGTCGTATTGACGGCGATTATACTGTTAAAACTCAGACCAATATAAAAATACTGCAAAAAGGTAATCTTTTTGAAAATATTAATTAATCAATTTTCGCGTTTTTGTTTCCCGCGATTGAAGATTGCCCTAAAAAAAAAAAAAAGCGTCCTAGACCCTGTTTAGTGACGCTTGGAATCGGGAGATCGCCGTTTCTATCATGTCGTCACTACCTCGGCAACGTGTCCGGCTGGTGGTTGCGACGATGACACAAGTGACGATGTGACCTAAACGATTATGTCACTCTTCCAAGCGGCATTGTGGGCAGAACTTAATGAGCTCTTTTCGCGTGCAATTTTTAAACAGAACAAAAAAAAAACCCGAAAATTGATCGATTTTTATCTTGAAAACCATTACCTTCTCGCATTATTATTTTCAACCGGGCTGGCCTTTATAGTAATTTCTGTCAATACTGCAATTCTAGCATAACCTCTAAAACCAATCATTAAGAAGTTAATTAACAAATCTTAGCTAAAATCAGTCAATTTAGTACGACGATTATCTCCTCCTCTAATGTCCACCGAGGTTGATGAACACAGGATGAAGACGGCAGTCGTCTAACTTTCATCCCCCTTGTTAAAAATATATGTTCGAATTCAAAATTTCAACACCCAGTACATTACAATGCCAGTGTGTTATATGAAAGACTGTAAACCAATCGAGTAAAAAGTAGTCACCTTATTTTACGGCTCTAGCCGTTTCTGGCGAGGCTTCACAGCTGAGCCCGTGTGTGTTTTCGTGTTACATGTGTCGTATCCGGTAAGTTTAGCGGGAAGATTTATCCGATAAAGTTTGCGTAGAATCACATTGTCGTGACAATGTGACTACATGATGTCACGTGAAGTCACTATTTTCGCGCTAAACTCAGAGGGTGAATTTCTCCGCTAAATTTAGCTGGAATTTAGTGTCACGCGTGGCGTCATGGTACCAGGTAACGTCCCAGTGGAATGAGATGTCATGTTGTCAGGTGACATCACAGCGCCAAAGAAACACCGTTCGTTAAATGTGACGGTACATAAGTCGGCAAAACTTAAACACTGCAATATGTGCAAGCGTGTGCGGCGTTTCGGCTTTTACAAACAGTTCATTTGATGGACAAGAAAAGAAATCGACAACTCGTATTTTTTTCTTGTAATAAATATTGCATTACATCCGTAGAAAAAAAAAACCATGGCACAAAAACGGCAACAGGCAGAATGGGACGCACAGAACAAAATATCGAAAAATAGTTCATGCCGTTAAAACACAAAAAATTGGCAAATGTTAGCCATTCTATATACAAGGTAGCATCCACACGAAGGGCGAGTTAGTAGAAAGCGGTGTAAGAAAGTCTATAATAGCTAAAATATGAAAAAAACGCAAAATGCGTCGGGTCAAAAAGAAAAACAGCCTGTTTATGTGCCAATTAACCGACATGTGGGCTTGAAACACCGTTCAGTACGACTTTGAAATATGTAAGGTAGCCACAGTTTTTTACGCTGTAAAACGAACCGGAAAAATCGGCGTCTGCCAATCGTGAACTGAAACTTTCACCGAATGTGCGTCTAGGTAGGGATTTTAGCTTCTGAAATTTTAAGGGGTAGTCCTTTCCCGGTAAAAAAATGGGACCAAGAAACTTGCCCAAGCTAACGGCGTACGTGTTTGCAGACAACCGAGTTAGCGATGAATGTCACTTGTGGCGCCATCTCCCGATTGGCAAGGCTAGCATGCAACAGAGTGCGTCGTCCGCTTGCTGCTCCTATAGGGAGATGGCGCCATAAGTTAGATTCCTCGCTAACTCGGTCGCCTGCGCACGCGTTCGCCGTTGACTTTGGTGAGTTCGTTGTCTTATTTGTTTGCAGGAAGCGAACTACGTCTCGAAATTTCACTAGGTAAAATCCATCATCTAAATGCACATACGCTGTAAGATACAGCTTTTCTATGTGCAAAAGCCGATTTTGCCGGTTCTCTTTGCAGCGTAATGAACACTGTGACCAGCCTGTAAATGGCTTGCAGCGATGTCGCATCCCCGGCTATTGTGGTGGTCTTGCTGTTCAGCGCGTAGCTCTGAAAACATACCTTAAAGGCACCGGATTTTTTTTACGGTAATAACAAGTAGACATTTCCACCAGCATGATGCGATGATGTCATATGCAAGCCATACATAATACAAGCAGAAGCACACGGATATACCAAGTTGCCCTCAGTCGTCACCGTGTTACTGGCGTTAAAAGAAGCAATTCGTAATTCACACACTGGGCACCTACAATACTGCAACACTATGGGCTATGCACAATGCGCACAGGGACGGATAAGTACATGCATACTGAAAGTACATAGCACTATGATTAGTTCACCGCTAAGATGACAAAGGGGGGGTGGGGGGGGGGGGGGGCGTTGGAGTCAACTAACCGATCTATCGCCTGCCTCTCATCGCCTTAGCCAGCTCTCCGCGCGTGACTATCTGCGCAGGAAGCGTGGTCACGTGATGCCAGACCAACGTCTGAGAGGTGGACCGAGAATGTAGCTTCTACCTCCCTGTCAGCTGAGATGGTAACGATGTTTAGGGTGTCATACATCCTCCGTCTAGCTCTAAAATCAGACTGAATATCTTTGCCTGCACGTAGCTATTTCAGAAATTAAGTTAAGGTGTATATTAACGGTGCATATCGTGAAATTTCAAAACGCAACTCTCTTCCTGAAAAAAAATAAAATAAACGTGGCCAACAAAGTTTTTTGGGATCAATGGCGGAAGTGGATTGATGACGGCACAGGAACTAAAAGGCACAACAAGCAGACCGCCCGGTCGTCTGCTCTCTGTGCCCAATTTTCAACCCAATTTTAGAGCTTCGGCATTTCTAACACCCTCTATAGAGTCTGCTGCTGCGTAACGACTGCGTGAGAAGCTGCATTCCCCAGATTCCCAGCAAGGAATGACGTTACCAAGCCGCTTAGTACGAACGCACCGTTCTCCTTTTTGTATATGTGTGTGTATTCTTTTTTTTTTACGTCACGAAATGGGAAAAGCATTTGTTAGCACTCCCTGTTTCCTCATTGGCTCTCAAAAAAAACAAAGGCCCGCCCAATGCCCTTTGCCACATCAGGCACTGACGTTGTGCACTGCACTTGGCAGATCCTCTCCCGTATTACGTTGCAGCGTGCTATAATCCTTAGTAATCCGCGGTATATAAAATTTTAAAACACCCATTACTATATTACAGAGGTTGGCATATATATATATCAAAAATACGCATTGAAAAGTAGGCATTCAAAATGACTATAGTTAGTGGCGACGTAACGAACGCCGGGCGTGGCATCTTATGTTAATATGGCTCTTGCTTCGCGATTGTTCTTCCGCATTCTTATCCCGTAATGCAGCAATCTGATTGGCTACGGAACAATCATGAGATGCTCGGGGATGCTCCGCCACGCCCTGCGTTTCTTAAACTCTTGATGACGATAGACGGCATGATGTCTTGTTGTTCTTCTTCTTTATGCATCGTGTTGGCTACGTAGTTCGCTTCTCGACTTGAACGATCGCTTCCGTGCCCAGGCTGTTCAGCGTCCGTAGCTGAAGGTCTATGACGACCGTGAGGATCTGCAAGAATCATCCACGATCCCGTCAGTTAAAAAATTAGGCTTGGACGTAAAATTCAAGGATTAAATTCGCGAATTTACGGTGATACGCGTTCGCACGTAGACGATTATACGAGCGTCACACACTTCTGAAAGACTTCAGAGCTCGAGAGCACAGGAGGAGTCATTGCTCCACGTCAGAAATAGAGGCACGTCAATCATACGGACAGGTGATCAAATTGGCGTCAAATGTAGATAGGTAGGTACAACCACTCTGAATATGCTAAGACTGATTGGGTTCCTCATCACACATCCATACGTTTTTCTTTTTGTTTCTGTGTGTGTGGTTACTTTGGATTGTAAGGTACTTTTAGAGCTTTCCATCTGCCAATGTATCAAACAGCAACAGTAACGACAAATGTATAAGGGTCCTTCATATAAACGCAATTTCAAACATGAAGTGAGTTTGGATGGCTTACTTTCTTCATGGCGTCGTGTTTGATATTTTCCGCTCGCAGGAAGTTTCGGTTCAGGGAGACCCTGGTGGGAGGCTCGGGCGTGTCAAAGAACACCACGTTCTTGATGGTGGAGTTCTGGCGACCGCTGGAGCCAACGTGGCTCACGGAGATCCGAAGAAGGTCCTGCGGAAGCAACGGCGTGTGTCAAAACTGCCTCTCAACGCAGTGCGGGACCGCAAGCGTGCTTTCTGTTCTCCTGTATTGAAATCGTATAGCTTGTTTCAGATACATCAAACCACCAATGATACCAACCCAGCTTAACCTTTTTATTTACGTCGTACGCAAAGACTTGTATAACGATACTTTCGCGTAAGATTAGCGAGCGTGTGTGCGTTTGCAATCCATTTTTCACTCGGCTGAAAAGAAACGCTCCTTTTCTTCATAATGGTTGGGAACTAAACAAGCTTTTGGTTGAACGACTATTCAGACTGTTAACCTACCCACAAGTATTTTTGATTTCTTTCAGTCATTCCGTGCGGATACCTAGCAGTAGCATACGTCAACAGTTCTTTCGGGAACTTACCTGAGCCTGAACGAAGCTGTACAGGTCATACTGATTTGCCTCTATCGTTCCTAAAAGAAAACGAAAACAAATAAATTTGAGCGTCCACAAACTCTGAAAACCGTTTAAACATTTTAGAAACGAGCAACTGTTACCTTGAGAGATCCCGTCGTCCACGAAGAGTTCGCCGGACGCAAACCCATCTTTCGGGTACACGTGCAGATCAAACGGTATCTGCGACCTGGAAGCACGACAGCGTTAACAATAAACAAAAGCAAAGAAAAAAATCGCCGTGTTTAAATGACGCCCTTCTCATTTTAATTTAACACGAAAGTGCCTTGCGATGCACATCTCCTACAATTTTTGCACCAAAAGTATTTCCCACGCGTATTGTAAAAGGAATATATATGAACATGTATTATATTTTATTTTTTAATAGAACCACCACCCGTGTATAAATTATACAAGTATTATATAAGTTTATATATTATCCTATGTTATTGTATGTTGATAGAATACAATCGTGTAATTTTTATTTTTTCTATGGAAGTAAGTTAGGGTTGCATGCATAACGCCAGTCATACGCTAGACCAATTACATACAGGCATCTTCCGAAACGGGTTTGTTGTTTATACAGGATGTCACAAAAGAAAATTTGCACGGTCTTTTTTATCGCAAAAATAAACTAGGCATCGCCGAACGCTTATTCTCCACCCAAAAGTAGTGCTAGAGGTCACAACCAGATGCCAAAGTTTCAGCCCGATCCGATAACTTAATCAAAAGTTATAAGTGATTTTCTGAAAATTTCAATGGGAAAATGGCGGCCGACGGAGTTTTCGAACACATGGGGCTCTATGGCACCAGAAACCGAAAACGGCCAAAAGTGGGCTCCATTTTCCCTTTGAAATTTTTAGAAAATCACCTATAACTTTTAAATAAGATATCGGATCGGCCTGAAACTTTGGCATCTGGTTGTGACCTATAGCGCTGCTTTTTGGCGGAGAATGAGCGTTGGGCAATGCCTAGTTTATTTTTGCGGTAAAAATGACCGTGTAAAGTTTCTGTTGTGACACCCTGTATAGACGCTTTACACACGCGCCAAATTACAGCCGCCATTGCTGACCTTCTCTTGTCTTACGAGATGCCGAGCAACTGAAACGGTAGTTGACGATACTCTACAAAGGCTGATGCTTTAGGAAAGGACACAGTTGAATCTAATATGGCAATAACCTGGCCTGCTATGGTAATGATGAAGTGAAATAAACGGATTAAGAGGAAACAAAAACTGAAGGTCAGTTATGGCGGCGTCCGTGCACAGCTGCTGCAAAGCGTCTATATGCTGAGCGCAAGTTCGTCTGCTTCTTGCAGAGGGGTTGCGATGATGTCAGAAAGCCAAGCTTTTATTGGCTGATTAAAAAAAAAATAGTGGGTAGACCTTGAGGCATCTAGCATTGAGGTCTACTCACTATCCTTCCAATCAAAGCCAATCAGAGCGTGGCGTCGTTCTGACGTCACTGCAACTCCTGCGCAAGAAGCAGACGACTTGCTCTCCGTAGAGGTTTAGACAGCGGGAATGTTTGTCTGCTTTGCAATGGCGTCTTTGCTTCGTTTCACCTTACCAGGAACCGCGGCGGATGCCACGAGCCGTTCCAACCAATCAGGCGCTGGAAACGTATCACGTGACTGCTCACCCTGCGCGCCGCTGCGCGCAGGGCGAGCAGCGGCGCGCAGAAGGTCACGCGACATTTATGCGGCATCGTGATTGGCTTCGGCGACTCGCAGCGTCTGCTGCGCCCTATCGGAAGGTGAAACGGAGTGTATAGCGTCCCAACTGCAGATGGGCAATTCTGCCAGTCACTGACGGCTGGAAAACATGACTGGCAGGATAAGAACGTCACTGACAGAATGAGAACGTCACTGACAAGATGAGACCGTCACTGACGCAATGAGAAAGTCGCTGACAAAATTAGAACGTTACTGACACGGTGAAAACGTCACTGACAGGATGAGAGCGTCACTGACAGGATGAGAAAGTCACTGACAGGATAAGAAAGTCACTGACAGAATGAGAAAGTCGCTGACAGGATTATAACGTCACTGACAGGATGAGAGAGTCTCTGACAGAATGAGAAAGTCGCTGACAGGATTAGAACGTCACTGACAGGATGAGAACGTCACTGATAGGGTGAGGACGTCATTGGTCAGATGAAAACGGCAGGGAACTCCTCCAGCTGCACCGCCTCCAGCGCCAGCCTTCTTCCCTCGACGTTCCTTCGGCACCTCGTGGAGCGTGCACGTGCAGCCGAAGCACGGTGGACGGCGACGAGCGCGTGCTGGAATTCGGCCATTTCAAAGGGACGCCTCACCGTTTGCATCTTGTAAAGGACTATAGTGCGGCACAACCGCTAGGCTTGGGTTTGTTTCTCAGGTGCATCGCACAGTATCCTCTCACTTCCTTTATTTATTTGTCGTTGTTGTTGTTGTTGTTTTTTTGTTGTTGTTGTTGTTTTTTGTTTTTTTTTGTGTGCAGGAACGATTAGGATTACCTCTCGTGCGTGAGCCTGAGCGTGGGTTGCACTGGCACCACGTGACCCGCACGCACGTGGATGAGCACCGTCGTGTTGTCCATGACGTCCCGACTCATGGGGTCCACCGAGCCTTCGACCCTCCTTCCCTGCAAGGGTAACAAGACGTTCGTCCGAGGGCTCTAAGTTAGAATACTCGGCCAGAAAGTCGGCGATCGCCGACCGCTGCGATTGGCCAGCGTCACGCTTGATTTTTGAGCTTGTACCAATGGCGGCGCGATGCTGGTCGGCGGTCTCGCGGATAGTCGAACTTTAAGCTCCAAGAAGCGGCCACAGAGTCTCCGACAAGACAAACCATACTCCGTTTCAAACTAAGCTCTTAAAACAAAAACAAAAAAAAAAGCTTTGCGTTTACTTTTTTGCTGAACACGGAAACTGGCAATCGTGGCGAACGGATCTCACGTCAGATGGGAAAGATATGGTTAGACTAAAACAATGCGACTTGGGCAGGGACGATGCGCCAGTGTTTATTGTGTCATATACATGTTCACTGTTTAATGTTCATCGCGTTCATGTTCATTGTGTCAGTTATGTTCACTAGCCGCCTCGGTGGCTCCGAGGCAAAGCGCCGGCCTACGGATCCCCAGAGGGGGTGAGGGGTTCGAATCTCGGCTGAGCTGCCCGCAATCTGACGGAGGCTTATTGCGGAGAAAACGCCGTGTAACCGCGAGCTTTCGGTTGCACGTGAAAAGGTCTAGGGGTGGTCGAAATGAATCTCCAGTCCTCCGCTCGGCGTACCAGATGCCCGTCGTTGGTTTGGCACGTCATACTCATTGTTTCCGTGCACGTCGCATATTCTTGGTCTAATCGTATTACGATTTCTTCATTCGCTGTAATCCTTCTTGTTGTTCCCAGTGATTGGCTATCTCCGTGCTTTCAAAGTGTGCAAGCCAGAGCGCAGCCAACGCTATATACACGAGTTAATGGGCCCGGTGGAACAATGCTTTAAACCCGGCCACGCTGCTTGTGCCTTGTACAAACGTCGCGTAAACACTGTCTGTGGACGTGTTATATGAATGAAGCAAAGATGATTCCAACTTTCTCGATGCGTGTTTCTGCCGTCATTTAGATTTTTTTTCTTATGACGTACGAGCAGTAGGACTGCAGCTTCAAAAATGCTCGTCGTCTTTCTGTGCGAATGCTATCCTCGGCGAAACCGGACGCGAGCCGTGAATGATCTGCAAATTCGCACGTTTAGCCTGCGCGTCGAGCCTTTTGTGTGTCCTCGATCATCTTAGTATATACTACGCTCTGATTTTATACGTGTGAAACGAAGTATGGAATACGCGAACGTGACTTTCCTCTCCACGTCGACACATCTTGATGTCGAAAAGTAAAATGCTGTTGTCGTTGTTTTTTTTCGTTCGTTTTCTTCAGAGTGCTGAAGATACATGAGGATACAACTGACAAACAGAAGCGAATGGCGCGAACAAGTGGCGGAAGAATAGAGGGGCGTCCTGACAGGAGCCAGAAAGGGGACCGGAATCTCGCTCGAGGTTCGCGCATCTCCCGGCAGGGACACTGTAGGTTTCGGGTTAGCGCGTAGGCGTGGCTTGGAAAACGTGTGCGCGAAAAAGTGTGGTTCGTCGAGGTCCTGGTCCTATTGCGCATCTCCCGGCGTTTGCCAGAAATGCGAGCGAATCATGGACACACTTCTTCCCACGGCGAGGGGAAGCCGTTCAGATACACCTCTCTTCTTTCGTCCTGGGCAACTTTAATGTCAAATATTTTACAACAAAAACGTGATTGTTACCACTGATTTAGTGGTAAATAAAAAAAACCTGCGAGCACATAATAGCTGCGAGCTTTATTTTATTTAGGGTCTAGGGAACGTTATTACAGTACGGCCGGATCAACAAAACCCGCAATTCTTTTCATCCGTTCGAAAAATTAAATATATATATATATATATATAGAAATTACAACCCTGTCTATTCAATCCTTTTTGTTATGGTGGGGTCCCCACCACCAGAACAAAAAATAAGTACAGAACACAAACATGTCAAATGCATGGTGTTTGCAATCGTATACTCACTTCGGGATACACAAACCAGGTGTCAAGCGGAAGGTAGTACGTGTGTTTCGTCGCGTTCTGAAAGCAAGAAAACAAACAAAAAAAAAACATAATTATAGAATATATATCTTATTATATTTATTAATCCAAACTCATCCGAGTACAAGCAGGAATGTACATAAAAAAAGGCATCGAGAAAAATATTAGGAACAGCAATACAACGAGGGACAAAAAAAAAGACAACAATATGTCAGCTAGAAGAGATTAAGTTCATTACTTAATAAATATTTTAACAAAGGCGCAACTCTCAAATTTGCAATAAATCTATCGACTTATTTCCTATAAACGGTAATTGTTGTCAACTCATTCCACGCAGTTATTGATCTGGGTAAAAAATCGAATATTTAAATGTATAATTTTAGGTAAATAAAATCACCAGTAAACGGGACAACAAATGCGAGACAACGAAGCACTACTATCAACTGAAGTTTAATACTACGGTGATTGAGTGGATCTAGTAACCACCTAAACGCGACGTGCCTTTTCATCGGTGTCGTGGTGGCAGACGCGTCCCGCGCTCATTGACAGTAACTGATACAACAGGCGGTAATAGGTCTTTGTCCGGGGTCTCTAACGCCCATAAGTTGTAATAGCCGTCCGCCATTATTTTTTCTTTTAAGCTTGCGTAGTGGTATTGGCGCTCAGACACACCCAGGCTTCCAATTTCGCCACGTAAGTTTGTTCAACATTAGTTTGCACCAATAATACAAGTTCGCCGATAGATGGCGCTGAACAACTACAGAAAAGGCTCATTTTTGTTAATGGTGCTACGAAGTGCCCCCCACAATCGATCCTCGTATTTCGCCAATTGCCACTCTCTCGGGCGAACAATGGCGACTGTTTTGATGAATTTGCTCCAATCTTTAAAGACTATATAACCTGCATGGTCGTCTCCCCCCCCCCCCCCCCGGACAACACCTAATAACGACGCGCACTTGGCTGAGGCAAGTTTTACGCATTGTTCATACGCCGCACAAAATAGTTCTCACAAGATTGCTCTGTCGGAGGAAGACGCGATGCTTTTGGCGTTTGAAACGTGTAGGTCTTGGTAAGAACACAACAGATGAAACTATTAATGCTCCAAAAAAAAAAAACTCGACTATTCCTTCTTTTTTTTTTTTTTTTTTACTGCGGCTTTTGATGAGAAAACGAGTGTAGGTCGCTTTTTGATTGGCATGTCTCTCCTTGCGTTCTGATGCGCCAAAGACGGGTTTTTGAGCACTTGCTCCGCGTATAGAGCAACTCCACATCGCTGCTTGCACGCGCCTCCGCGTGATGGGTTTATAATTACGTCTGCAATTATTCATACGGCGTGCAAGCTTTGCGTATGCGCGAAGCCTAAATCAATGTATAAATCGGCGCATGGCAACAAGGGCTTTCTTTTTTTTTTTTTCACATGACTAACGTGACTTTTAACGAGGCCAGTTGCTCCGGATTTTGTGATGCCGTATTCCGTGAAGCCGTTCCCTGTGACGTCCCATAGTGCAGCGCGCCCAGTGTTGCATTATGGAACGTCACAGACCTACACACCAATTCAGCTTCTCCGCGAAATTTAGCGGGGAAGTTGAATTGGTGTATAGGTCACAAGACATGAGGTCCCGTGACGTAAATTTCCCCGCTAAATTTAGGGGCAAAATTAACGTCCCGTGACCTACACACCAATTCACTTTCCCTGCTAAATTTAGCGGAGAAATTGACATCGCGTGATTTGATGTCACGTGACCTATAAACGCGATTTAGTTTCTCCTTTCAATTTAGCGGGAAAATTAAGGTCACGTGACCTAAACAACAATTCAGTTTCCCCACGAAATTTAGTGGGGAAATTGACATCAAGTGACCTGATGTCACGTGATGCTAGAACGTTCCACGTATGCAATGCAATTGCCCAGCAATTCGTCATAGAATATTTTCCCGTACGCAAAGCTTTTCGGCAAGCCATTCACAAAACTCACTAATGGCTGCGTGCGATCGGCTGCCCCGTCATCGCGCGCTCCCCTGCGCGTTCTCTGTTTATTGACATAGCCTCCTATATACTGCCCAAGCCTGGCAGATCGCCCCGAGAAGCGGCCGCCGAAATGGAAAAGGTGGAGCGCAAGAGAACGAATGAGAGGAGAGCCACGTGACTGGCGCCCCGCTGCGGCGAGACGCCGAAACACACTTCTCCCAAGCGAACAAGTGTGTTTCGGGTCCTCGCCGCTGAAAAAGCTGTGCGCTGACGACCAGGTTCCCCGAGATATGGCTCTTTGATGCTCCGTGCTTCCAGATCCCCGCGCTCCAAATCTGCGACCGGGCACTATGGCTCCGTCGTCGAACTGCCAGGCTTTGTAAGTGAGGGGGCAATGGTATTGACCTCTAATCGGCGTACCCCGTACCGATGCGACAAAGACGCATTTTTGGAACACGTGCTGGCCGTATACGCACCTCCTCCAGGACTGGTGAAAAGAGAAGCACGGAGCCCCACATGAACTGGTCGTCGATATCGTACGTCGCCCTGTCCAGAGGGAACCTGAAGAGACCAACAGAATGGAAAGTGGTTTAATAGTCGGGACCAGCGCTAGTCTGGTTTGAGTATTACGAGATTCTGAATTGCCACTAGGGAGAACCGTCGAATGCATTTCTCAATAAAGCGTCTTGACATTGTACGCCGTCTTG
The DNA here is from genome assembly GCF_016920785.2 of Ixodes scapularis. Taxonomy (NCBI): domain Eukaryota; kingdom Metazoa; phylum Arthropoda; class Arachnida; order Ixodida; family Ixodidae; genus Ixodes; species Ixodes scapularis. The sequence continues at coordinate 36,328,685 of NW_024609838.1, read as the reverse complement.
TACAAGCAACGGCGACCGACACGCGTGACGAAGCACATTTTCGCGGGAAGAACATGGCGTCTGCCAGTTCGCTCTGCCGATATAGGTCGTTCCAATAATCGCCTTCTATGTGCTGTCACTTTTTTCCTACTGGTCTGTTGAAGTCGTTCTCGAGGATGTGTAGTAGCTATCTTCCGCGGAGTACGCTGCGCTTATGTCTACAAAACAACGATTCGTCATTTCTACCTTGAGCGGTTAGAGTTTGAGAGGTTCCTAATCCACCATCTTTCGAAACACGTTACGTCACGCCAGTCCACGGATTTTGTGAAGGAATTTTAGTTCGGAGCGTTATGATTTAGAAATACTTCCTCGAAAAAACGCGCAGTCATCGTCAAAGGTCACAGTTGAACATTGCAGGGGGGCTATGTTCGACATATTCTTCGTTTCTTCAAAAAGAAACGGAAGTGACGATATCGCGTGTGATTGGTTAGAGGCTGAAATGACGAAACAGGAAACTTTCGTCATTTGAGCCTCGAACCAGTCAGACACGAAATCGTCACTTCCGTTTCTTTTTAGGAGAAACGAAACATTTGTTGACCATAGCCGCCCAGGTCGCCTTACACATATTTACGTGAGAGAGACAATTCTGAATGAACCGAAGAACGGATGCCGGTAAAGGTATAGTCGGGAACAAAATGAGTGAAAACGACCCCGGAAACGAGCGAGAGCTACCGGAGGGACTGGTAACTGGTAGCAAGTAACTGGAAAAAGATAGCTGTGGACAGCGCATTCTCCTCCCAATGCTATATCTTTTTGCTAGTCCAACGTATCGCGTCATGGAAACACCGCCGGTATCTTTTGGACCTGCTCGGTCGTTTCAGTTTACTTTGACTACGCCTTACCAAGGAATAATGAACAAGGCAATGTCCAAGTTTCGTTTCTTTTCTTGGTCTTTTGTTGTTGTTGTTGTTTTTTTTTTCTTTTTATTGCACCCGTACTGTTCTTGAAACGATCCCGTACAACGTATTCGCGACTCCAGAGGAGGTGACTCTACCTAACGAAAACAACGTGAAGACGTGAAATGGGGAGCTACCGCCCATCCAGACCTGTAGCGAAAACTGGCGCAGCCTGGCGGCCGAATCGTGGAATAGAGAAAAAGGTGTTATATACTAGTTCTCCCCCGAAAACAAATTTAGTATTTTTTTTTCCTTTTTTTTTTTATCGCTAAAATAAACTATTGCATTGTCGAACGCTCAGTTTCCCCCTAAATGTGGCGCTAGCGGTTCGACCCCAGATGCCAAAAGTTTCCAGGGCGAATGCTTATCTTATCCAAAACGCATAGATAATTTTCTCAAATTTTCAATGTTAAAATGGTGTCCGACAAGTCCCACGAATACATGTGGCTCGATGGTGCAAACTGCCGAGAACGGGTCCGATTTTCCCATGGAAAGTTTCAAAAATTACTAACAGTTTTTGAATAAGTTAACGGTCACTTCTGAAAAGTTGGCATCTGGTTCGTACCACTAGTGCTTCATTTAAACGAGACTGACCGCTTTTTTTTTTTTTTTTTTTTGGGGGGGGGGGTGGGGGGGGAGGGAGACACACTGTACGCGAGGTCGGGTAGCAAATATAGAGAGCCAGAAATTAGCCCAAGGGCGTTTCCTCACTCGAAGAACAGAGGCCTCACAACGGCTCCCCCGTCCATGTGGGCCCTGAAGAACAGCGTGTACAGGAGCGCGAGGAAGTGGTAGCGGGTATGGACCGCGTTCAGGGCGATGGCATTCATCCTGTCTGCCTGGACCTGCACAAGGAGATGACACGGTGAAGATAATCTTAAATGAAAGTTATCCGCGAGTCCCAAAAGTGTGGCGTCCAGCGGCGGCCGTCTCCGAGTAGGTTCCTCCAAAGAGTTCATGCGGAGCGAAATTGAAGGAGAGGAGGAGAGGAGAGTACGGCGTTTTTTGTGGAGAGGGCGCGGTGACGCTAGATCGCCGAGCTCTGGTTGGAAGGTTAGTGGGTAGACGCAAGGGCCAACAGGGACTCTATCTTAACCAAGAAAGATGGCAGAACCTTGAACAACCATTTCGTACGAGAAATTAGTACTTGAATAGACTTTATAGATAAGAAAATAAACCGCGAAGTAGAAGAAGACATTTAAGGGTTGGTGCAGTGAACGTTTGCGCAGGACTGCACATATTTAAAAACAACGTTACTAGGTAGGCGAGCTGGTTGTTACTCGACATAGTGAAACTCACTGATCTCAATGACAACTGCTGGATCGCGCTTCCCCGCTTGTTCGCTGCAGCGCGAGTGAAGCCACCGGACTTCACTCGCTTGGGATACGATTTGCGGTTTTGCTAGCCTTTTGCTGCGGTTTTCCAGCGTGCTGTAGACACGTTTTCTCCTCGTTCGTCGTCATTCGCCCAAGAAGTTTTTTGAGACTCTGTGTATTGTTGAGACTTGCCGTTGACAACACGTGGAAATTTTTACGAAAGCGCAGTGTCATAGGAAAAAGGCACAACTCGTCGAAAGCAAGGGTCTGGCGGCGTGTTCAAAGCTTCCTCGGCACGCCAAAGTGCCGTGTCTCTGTGCTTTCGCACGCATGGATACCGACCAAGAACCAACGCCGTGTGAATGTGCTTTGCGAGTGCAATGTGTGTGAAGCTGTATGTGCCTCTGGATTAGCGTCTTACTTTACTCTGGCGTCTGTATACTTTCGGCCCTCGCGGTTTAGGAACGAGCTTAATCCAGCGTCCACTAGCGACGGAAGAGGGGGGGGGGGGAGGTACGTCTTTTTTTCGTCCTTAGACGATTTACACAATACCGTGCACAACAGCTCCACAGCACTGATTAGTGCTGGCTTATTATCAACCTACTTAATTTCACTTGACGTTTGAGCGCGGCTCGCCAAATTGTAATTGGTCAACAGATTGCACACGACCATATCGGCCGCGCTTCAAACTGATTTCCATTCTCGCTGTCTTGTACTTTTGCTTTCGAAAACCCTCCTTGCTCCACAGCGTTGCCCTATTCGTGCTCCCACGTAATCCATTAGAGTATATTTGGAACATAGCCATGGTTAATAGTACATAAGAACACGTACAGATCTCCCCCCTTTTATTGATAGCAACTCACCGGAACAGCTGGACGATCCAGAACTCCGTGGCCGATATATATATATATATATATATATATATATATATATATATGATCTAAAGGCATCTACGCGCGACAGACGTTCAGAACTTTGTTGCGGCGTCAATTCTTGACCGGTATCGAAGCGTGCGAAGGTACAAGGATGCAGCACTCGGCGTTCCAAGGAAGCTTTGATCACGCCGCGAGACTGGCGACACTTGTTTTCGACGAGTTCTACCTTTACATACGGCTTCACGCACATTGCACTCGCAAAACACATCCGCACGGCGTCGATTCTTGGTCGGTATCCAAGCGCGCGAAGGCACACAGACACGGCACTTCGGCGTGCCAAGGAGGCTTCGAACACGCCGCCAGACCCTTGCTTTCGACGAGTTGTGCCTTTTTCCTGCGACACTGCACTTTCGTAAAATTTTCCACGTGTTCAGAACGGCAAGTCTCAGCAATACACAGAGTCTCAAAAAACTTCTTCGGCGAATGACGACGAACGAGTAGAAAACGTGTTTACAGCACGCTGGAAAACCTCAGCAATACGCTGGCAAAACCGCAAATCGTATCTCAGTGAGGTTGCGTCCGGTGGCTTCACTTGCGGGAGCGGGAAGCGCGATCCAGCAATTGTCATTGAGATCAGTGGTGAAACTCGACACAGAGGTAAAAGAAAAAAACGGAGGACAAATACAACGTCTGATTTGAGACGTTGTATTTGCCCTCCTATTTTGCCTTCGTCTCAGGTTTTAAAACGCCGACTGCATATACGATTCTCCAGCATCAAGATTGAGGTGGTTTGCTGGTGATAAGTGGGAAAGTGTCCGGAGGACGCGTCGTGAAGACGACGCTCAAATATGGCATTTACATTTAATGATTACCGCCTATGAAACAATCGTAGCTAAGACGTCGCTTTTAGCGAGTCCTAGTCGCCTTTAACAGAAAAAACGACCGAGCATACGAACGTTTGAGTCGTGCATCCTGAAATCGACGCTGAGCGGGAAAAAAGCGCCGAGTTCGGTCCAGCGCTGACACAGCAGTTCGGGTGCTCCGGGCATGCAGATTGGTCCACCCACCTGAGAAACAAGCGGGAAGCAATCAGTTACATTGCGTTCTCATTCGATTCTATGTCACGGACACCTTAAGAAATGGGGGGGGGGGGGGGGGGGGAGGGGGGGGGGGCAGTTGTGTTAATTCACGCTTCTTGCTTCGTGATAGTCTTTTGTTGTTGTTGTTGTTGTTGTTTTTAGGCTAATGCCGTCAGCTAATTGGCCGAGGAATGATAATAAGATGCTCGGGGTCTCGTCAAAACTTGCCTTTTTCAATATGTCATAGGTTATGGTAGAAAACACGTGTCTGTTGACTGACAAAAAGCAGCTCATGATATATCGAAAAGCAGTCTGAAAACTTTATTTTCAAAAACAAAATTTGGGGACGCTCAAAAATGAGTTTACAGGTGCGTGTGTCTACGCTGCCCGAATGTCGGTTAGCCTCATCTTGTAATTCCTGGCCACCTATAATCATGAGGTTTGAAGGCGTCATAAGCGCATTTAGTGAACTGTAGATATATCACTACGTTCATTCTTGCTCAGGCTGCACTATCGGTCCTCGGTATTTAGTAAATAAGAAGCATAATATAATATGCACCCTACAATGTGCTGCTTTCTAACTGTTACGTAAGCTGCCAAATACAACTGAGGCGTTCAGACCAACTCGACCAACAATTACGCCGTTTTAACGTTATTCCCCTCAATTTTATTCATAGTTTGTATTCTAATTTTGTTTTCTTTCGTTTCCCTGTCACGGAGAGGTGGTTCGTCGCTCTCATTTTGAGACTACCCAGCTTGATATCATGCGGGAAACAGGCGCAGATCTATCGCAGCTTCCTTTACCTCCAGTGTAGCGTATTTACTCGAGCAATAGCCTCACTATTTATAAACAAGGCCCTTGCGTCTACTTTCCCACAGAACACATGTGCAGCCAGTCATTGCGTTGCGCATAAATAACATAGCAAATAACCAGATCCAGAACACGATTCCATAAACAAACGCAATCTTCGCAGATAGTATCTTCTCACAAGGACGAGGATCTTTGTCTTGTAAACAGCTGGAATCATACTGTCGATTGAGGTGATTGACAATCTGCGTGCTTCGTGGAAAAGCGAACCTTCGAGTTCCCTTTATAAGCACTGCGGCTATTACTCGAGTAGATACGATAATTCATAAAGCGCGATATATAGTCGATCACAGGTTAAGAATTCAATAGATTAAAGCTCACCTTCAGCGTGACTTATCATCCTTTGATAACAATTCGTCGTAACTTACAGCCAACGCCATACGGAGGCGGAGCTTCTACAGAATTCCAAGTCTGTCATCGACTACAATATTCTCGCCGTAGTAGCAACAAAACTTGCAGAACTCACGTAAGGTATTCCGAACATGTTAAACTCCAGGACGCCTGTACAAAAGAAGAAAAAAAAAATCAAGGGTTGAGAAAGACAACGCCAAATTTCGAGAACAAAGAGGCAAAGAAAGAAAGGAGGGATTCTCACCAACGACGGCTCGTCGAAGACTCGACCATTCCTCGGCATCTGGCGAGTCGAGAATGTGTCCCGCGAAGCGCCCGCTTGACGGGTACGTCGAGTCGGACACGAGAACGGTTCGATCGAGGCTCACGTCGTCCATAGCCCTGCAAGAAACGGCGTGTTAGCCGTATCCTTTTCAGAGCGCGTCGGCCCAGTAATTGTTCACATAGCACAAACCAACTCGACTCCCTGACATCGTGCTACTGTGGTGGCGTTGCTGTCGGCACTGAGCAGACGCTTCGTCCTATGCTATGTGGAGAGCAAGTTCGTCTGCTTCTTGCACGGGGTTTCCGATGGTGTCAGAACTCTTACCTCTTAACTATTGACTGATTAAAAACAATGGTGGGTTGACCTCAAGGCATCTGGCATTGAGGTATACCCACTATCCTTTCAATCAAAGCCAGTCAAAGCTAGGCGTCATGCTGACGTCACAGAAACTCCTGCTCAAGAAGCAAACGACTTGCTCTCCGCATAGTGTGTTTCCGCGCATCCGCTGAGCCCACACCTGGTGCGGGCAAATGGGCGTTGGTTTGGAAACAGCGTATGGGAAACGCAAGTCTAGTCGGTAGACCCTGAGGCACCTAGCATTGAGGTCTACCCACTATCTTTTCAATCGAAGCCAATCAGAACTAACGGGAGCTCTTATTGGCTGAATGAAAAAACTAGTCGGTAGACCCTGAGGCACCTAGCATTGAGGTCTACCCACTATCTTTTCAATCGAAGCCAATCAGAACTAACGGGAGCTCTTATTGGCTGAATGAAAAAACTAGTCGGTAGACCCTGAGGCACCTAGCATTGAGGTCTACCCACTATCTTTTCAATCGAAGCCAATCAGAACTAACGGGAGCTCTTATTGGCTGAATGAAAAAACTAGTCGGTAGACCCTGAGGCACCTAGCATTGAGGTCTACCCACTATCTTTTCAATCGAAGCCAATCAGAACTAACGGGAGCTCTTATTGGCTGAATGAAAAAACTAGTCGGTAGACCCTGAGGCACCTAGCATTGAGGTCTACCCACTATCTTTTCAACCGAAGCCAATCAGAACTAACGGGAGCTCTTATTGGCTGAATGAAAAAACTAGTCGGTAGACCCTGAGGCACCTAGCATTGAGGTCTACCCACTATCTTTTCAACCGAAGCCAATCAGAACTAACGGGAGCTCTTATTGGCTGAATGAAAAAACTAGTCGGTAGACCCTGAGGCACCTAGCATTGAGGTATACCCACTATCTTTTCAACCGAAGTCAATCAGAACTAACGGGAGCTCTTATTGGCTGAATGAAAAAACTAGTCGGTAGACCCTGAGGCACCTAGCATTGAGGTCTACCCACTATCTTTTCAATCGAAGCCAATCAGAACTAACGGGAGCTCTTATTGGCTGAATGAAAAAACTAGTCGGTAGACCCTGAGGCACCTAGCATTGAGGTCTACCCACTATCTTTTCAATCGAAGCCAATCAGAACTAACGGGAGCTCTTATTGGCTGAATGAAAAAACTAGTCGGTAGACCCTGAGGCACCTAGCATTGAGGTCTACCCACTATCTTTTCAACCGAAGCCAATCAGAACTAACGGGAGCTCTTATTGGCTGAATGAAAAAACTAGTCGGTAGACCCTGAGGCACCTAGCATTGAGGTCTACCCACTATCTTTTCAACCGAAGCCAATCAGAACTAACGGGAGCTCTTATTGGCTGATTGAAAAAACTAGTCGGTAGACCCTGAGGCACCTAGCATTGAGGTCTACCCACTATCTTTTCAATCGAAGCCAATCAGAACTAACGGGAGCTCTTATTGGCTGAATGAAAAAACTAGTCGGTAGACCCTGAGGCACCTAGCATTGAGGTCTACCCACTATCTTTTCAATCGAAGCCAATCAGAACTAACGGGAGCTCTTATTGGCTGAATGAAAAAACTAGTCGGTAGACCCTGAGGCACCTAGCATTGAGGTCTACCCACTATCTTTTCAATCGAAGCCAATCAGAACTAACGGGAGCTCTTATTGGCTGAATGAAAAAACTAGTCGGTAGACCCTGAGGCACCTAGCATTGAGGTCTACCCACTATCTTTTCAACCGAAGCCAATCAGAACTAACGGGAGCTCTTATTGGCTGAATGAAAAAACTAGTCGGTAGACCCTGAGGCACCTAGCATTGAGGTCTACCCACTATCTTTTCAACCGAAGCCAATCAGAACTAACGGGAGCTCTTATTGGCTGAATGAAAAAACTAGTCGGTAGACCCTGAGGCACCTAGCATTGAGGTCTACCCACTATCTTTTCAACCGAAGCCAATCAGAACTAACGGGAGCTCTTATTGGCTGAATGAAAAAACTAGTCGGTAGACCCTGAGGCACCTAGCATTGAGGTATACCCACTATCTTTTCAACCGAAGTCAATCAGAACTAACGGGAGCTCTTATTGGCTGAATGAAAAAACTAGTCGGTAGACCCTGAGGCACCTAGCATTGAGGTCTACCCACTATCTTTTCAATCGAAGCCAATCAGAACTAACGGGAGCTCTTATTGGCTGAATGAAAAAACTAGTCGGTAGACCCTGAGGCACCTAGCATTGAGGTCTACCCACTATCTTTTCAATCGAAGCCAATCAGAACTAACGGGAGCTCTTATTGGCTGAATGAAAAAACTAGTCGGTAGACCCTGAGGCACCTAGCATTGAGGTCTACCCACTATCTTTTCAACCGAAGCCAATCAGAACTAACGGGAGCTCTTATTGGCTGAATGAAAAAACTAGTCGGTAGACCCTGAGGCACCTAGCATTGAGGTCTACCCACTATCTTTTCAACCGAAGCCAATCAGAACTAACGGGAGCTCTTATTGGCTGAATGAAAAAACTAGTCGGTAGACCCTGAGGCACCTAGCATTGAGGTCTACCCACTATCTTTTCAATCGAAGCCAATCAGAACTAACGGGAGCTCTTATTGGCTGAATGAAAAAACTAGTCGGTAGACCCTGAGGCACCTAGCATTGAGGTCTACCCACTATCTTTTCAATCGAAGCCAATCAGAACTAACGGGAGCTCTTATTGGCTGAATGAAAAAACTAGTCGGTAGACCCTGAGGCACCTAGCATTGAGGTCTACCCACTATCTTTTCAATCGAAGCCAATCAGAACTAACGGGAGCTCTTATTGGCTGAATGAAAAAACTAGTCGGTAGACCCTGAGGCACCTAGCATTGAGGTCTACCCACTATCTTTTCAACCGAAGCCAATCAGAACTAACGGGAGCTCTTATTGGCTGAATGAAAAAACTAGTCGGTAGACCCTGAGGCACCTAGCATTGAGGTATACCCACTATCTTTTCAACCGAAGTCAATCAGAACTAACGGGAGCTCTTATTGGCTGAATGAAAAAAACTAGTCGGTAGACCCTGAGGCACCTAGCATTGAGGTCTACCCACTATCTTTTCAATCGAAGCCAATCAGAACTAACGGGAGCTCTTATTGGCTGAATGAAAAAACTAGTCGGTAGACCCTGAGGCACCTAGCATTGAGGTCTACCCACTATCTTTTCAACCGAAGCCAATCAGAACTAACGGGAGCTCTTATTGGCTGAATGAAAAAACTAGTCGGTAGACCCTGAGGCACCTAGCATTGAGGTCTACCCACTATCTTTTCAATCGAAGCCAATCAGAACTAACGGGAGCTCTTATTGGCTGAATGAAAAAACTAGTCGGTAGACCCTGAGGCACCTAGCATTGAGGTCTACCCACTATCTTTTCAATCGAAGCCAATCAGAACTAACGGGAGCTCTTATTGGCTGAATGAAAAAACTAGTCGGTAGACCCTGAGGCACCTAGCATTGAGGTATACCCACTATCTTTTCAACCGAAGCCAATCAGAACTAACGGGAGCTCTTATTGGCTGAATGAAAAAACTAGTCGGTAGACCCTGAGGCACCTAGCATTGAGGTATACCCACTATCTTTTCAATCGAAGCCAATCAGAACTAACGGGAGCTCTTATTGGCTGAATGAAAAAACTAGTCGGTAGACCCTGAGGCACCTAGCATTGAGGTCTACCCACTATCTTTTCAATCGAAGCCAATCAGAACTAACGGGAGCTCTTATTGGCTGAATGAAAAAACTAGTCGGTAGACCCTGAGGCACCTAGCATTGAGGTATACCCACTATCTTTTCAACCGAAGTCAATCAGAACTAACGGGAGCTCTTATTGGCTGAATGAAAAAAACTAGTCGGTAGACCCTGAGGCACCTAGCATTGAGGTCTACCCACTATCTTTTCAACCGAAGCCAATCAGAACTAACGGGAGCTCTTATTGGCTGAATGAAAAAAAACTAGTCGGTAGACCCTGAGGCACCTAGCATTGAGGTCTACCCACTATCTTTTCAATCGAAGCCAATCAGAACTAACGGGAGCTCTTATTGGCTGAATGAAAAAACTAGTCGGTAGACCCTGAGGCACCTAGCATTGAGGTCTACCCACTATCTTTTCAACCGAAGCCAATCAGAACTAACGGGAGCTCTTATTGGCTGAATGAAAAAACTAGTCGGTAGACCCTGAGGCACCTAGCATTGAGGTCTACCCACTATCTTTTCAATCGAAGCCAATCAGAACTAACGGGAGCTCTTATTGGCTGAATGAAAAAACTGGTCGGTAGACCCTGAGGCACCTAGCATTGAGGTCTACCCACTATCTTTTCAACCGAAGCCAATCAGAACTCGGTGTCGTTTTGACGTCAGCGTAACCCCTGCGCACGTAGCAGACGACTTGCTTTCCTGATTGGCGTATAAGCCACGATGTCGAGTCCCAACTATCTTAACATCACTCCGCAGCCAATGAGATTGCAGCATTAACCGAGAGGAACACCGAAGGATCAATCGGGAAGCAAGAAGCGCGAACACAACAATCGACGCCAGCGCTCCTTAAGCTTTCAGTGACTCCAATAACTTGGAGCATATGTGACTATAGAGTTAAGATGAGATAAGAAGCTGCTTCCGTCATGTGCGTTCCGACATTCCTCCGACAACAGCAACTGCTCGCTGACACATCAAGAGCAGAATTTCATAAATGCGAGCCGGCTTCAGAGCTAATGTTCATAAACAAATACTTAATATTCATTTCATGACATTAAGGTGTTACAAAGGCGACTGACTGCCCAAGTAGCACACAAAACTTTGAGGTTGGCCTTAACGCCTGCACTGGTCCCTTGACCGATGGGCCACCGATTTCCATGGAAAGGGTTAAACAAATAGCGGGCATGGCCTTTGCTTGGTCTCACCTAAACACAACCCTAAATATTTCGTTGCAGCTTAAGTCCGGACATAGCCGACGCTACGAACTATTGGGACCGATCACGCAGCGTCAAAAGCGCAAGTCACTGAGTCTCTTCTGCTTATGATTGGCTCAGCGATGATTGGTCCCATCAGCTCCAAACGTGCCCTTATCGGCTATCGGCCAATGTCGCCATCTTCTTCGCTCCGGAACAAGAATATCTTCGGGACTCGATCGCTACGTTTTGCATTTCGGAATCTGGGTAGGTGACAATAGTGGAGCCATGGGTTCGCAGGGCACTACGCATTGCCGATGGCAGAGTTTTGGTTACCCGGCTATTGATGCCCTTGTTTATGTTCGCTAAAAATATGGGTGGTTAAAAGCAACTTATTAACACATCTTTTCCATAATATATTACAGCAGCCGTTGGCCAAACCTTTTTGTTTCAAACTTCGAGCAAAACGACTGTGTACTACTAACTTTTGAGTGTCAAAGTGGCGCTCAAGTCGTGTGCACCACGCCAAGCAGGCACGCTATTTCAGTCTAAAGTACCGCTACCGTGGCGTCATCAATCTACCAGTTTATCAACTTTTTGGAACGAGTCATTGAATAAGTATGTTGACTGTCCCACTCCTCCCAGTGCCCCATTCCTCCCCACTCTCCACAAAACAATTTCTCACGCACGAACGATTAATTGCCGACTTATGTTGTTTTAAACTACTGTGTTTCTTCTTTCTGAGCTTCTCGCGTTACCATCAGCCATCTCTTCCTTCTCGTTGACCCTACGTTCGATCGCATTGAACTGCAATAGCTCACGCCCTCAGTGAGGTAAACCTTACGTCGCAAGAATACCACCACAGCCCTTAACTTGCTAACAACTACAGCCTGCACACTAACCATTCGAACCCACCGTTAAGGCGATCCGCTGCGATAATTACTACAGAGGCGCGGCTAGGTGGTTGAAACTGGGAGTGAAATTATCAACGGATGAATGAAGTTACTCGCATAAAAAATAAAAAAGTAAAAACTTCTCTTTGGGAAATCTGCGGAGGCATTCGCAGACGTTGTCATGACCGTGCTCGTCTATGCTCATTTTCATCTCAAGAAGAAAAAAAAAAAAAAAAAGCTTTGTGCATTGCTTATGCTCCGCGCGAAGTACTTCCTACAAGATTTCGTTGTCGGAAAAAAAAGCTATGTTTTCATCGTTTGAAACGCGTACGTTTCTATAAGATAACATACATGTTCATCTTATCTTAAATCTAATCTAAAATGATGTAATAAAAATAATAATAATAAGAAGAAGAAAAAAAAATAAAAATAAAAAAATAAAAATGATATATGTCTTAATTCTTCCCATAAATGGGGAAAATTAGTAATGCTCAACCTCAAGAACCGTAGTAATGCTTGCTACGGTTCTTGAGGTGAAATATGTGCCGCGGAGCTTCTCAGACAATCTTCCATGTGCCGCCGAGCTCAGCAGACGATCTTCGGAGACGTTTCACTATGGCGGCGCGCCTTTCCAATGTACAATTTTAAAAATGCGATCATTTATGCTTAAAAAAATAAGAAAACATAAATTTTAATACCTCATGGCTCCCATTTTTTAGTCAGATATGATCGATGGATGCGCCGCAGACTCTCGTATTTCACGTTGCACCATCTTCAGGCAGCACATCAACTAGGCGGGCACGGTCGTAACAACGTCTTCAAATGCCATCGCAAATTACCCAAGACTATATTTTTTTAACGAGATAAGTTTGTTTCTTGGTATTTTCACTGCACGCTTACACCACCTGACCGCACCTCTGTAGTGAACCGCATAGCGCTACCTTCAGAAACCGATATTTCCGGACCGTTTAACGTAGCTTCGAAGCGTTAGTATGTGGTGCCGTGGAAGCGTTAGTTGACCATGTGGTGCCAGGGAAGAATGCTCACGTCATTACGAAAATGCAGTTTGTCGCACCAGCGCTACTGTTCAACGTATTTGGTACATTCGCGAGTGTTCGATGAATATTCTTCTATTAGCTGTAAAACAGCAGATTGCTGGGTATAGTTGGTGATTGACCGATATAATGAAAAACTGTGTAAACTAGACACTAGGGTTTAAAAAAGAAAACACAAACCAAGCGCTATTACCTGTCCTGTGAGTTTCGCCGACTCCATCCCGTCCATTCTGCGCTGCATTTCATTGTGAACGCCAGAGATAGCTAATGTCACTTAGTGTCACACTGCCATAGATCATACAAAAGACACTGTGTATGTTCACGCTGAAGGCATCATGACAAAATTATCTGCGCCTCAAGCATGTTCAAAGAATGTTTATGTCACACGTATGTGTGCTTCGAACATAGCTACAGACAGTTTTTGTACGAGCAATGTGACAGAACCACTATACAAGGACGAAACCATGTCTGAGACAGCCTCTGCAGACTGTCTTTCGTAGGATTCATAAGCAGTATGGCCGCCACTTAAGAACGATAGCCAAGGACGCTAGGCGCCTTAGCTACCGCGAGGCAAGCTTCCCCTTACGTCTTGGTCGTCCAGGTCTGCCTCCAGCCGTAGACGCTGTGGAGGTCGTAGTGTGGAAGCTCCTGGTGCTCGCCCATGCCAGCGCTCATGCACAGCGTTCCCTCGTGCAACTTGGTCCGGTTCTCCGATTCCCTGTAGGCATCTGCGCCACACAAGCAGAATCACGAATGACAACGGGCCTTTGAGAGCTGTCCGAACAGGACACACTTTCTGCTATGCACGGCAAAAGAAAAAGAAAGAACCGTAAAAGCTTTTTGCGGGAACACGCTAAAGATATAAAAAAATCGTTAAAGACACTTGAGACTGCTTGCGTACAAGAATGCGAAAGCGGTCTTACACGCAGCGCATTCTTACAACCCCCTATTGAAAAATCTCATTTGTGTGAAAACTTTATGTATCCAATAAACACAATGAATCATACAAGATATATAAGAACATATAGGAACATATAAGAACCATATAAGAAACTTATACGAAACTTCTCACAAGTTTTGTATATGGTCTTATATATTTTGTATGATTCATATGTGTTTATTGGATATGAAATTTTTTATACAAATGGATTTTTCACTAGGGCAGTGCTCCACGGCTTCCTTTTTTACATGGCGCTCCGGCTCCGGCGCTCCGGCAGTGGCCGGAGGGGGCGCTCCGCCACTGCGCAGGCGCAGCGCCCCCTCCGGCTCCACGGCTTCCGTGACGATGCATCTGCGTTGTTGTCCTTTTCTTTGTGTTTTATTTATGAGGCACGTCCGCTTTGACCATGAGCGGTCCCGCCGGCTTTCGTGACAAAGCATCTGATATGACGCGCCGCAGCCAATGGGAATTTATTGCTTGTTTCGCTGTTACAGACAATGCCGGCTTCGCTCCACGGGACAGTTAATGCTTTCGCACTAACAAGCAGACAGCATTAACCGGGTACAACTAAAAAATAGACATGCTTATTGTTAAAGGAAAAACTTTCTCTTGGGATGAGGAAATTGTTCCGCTATACTTCGTTTAAGCTTAAGTCCAGACGCAGCGGACGCTACGAGCTAATGGGACCAATCAAACAGCGTCAAAAAGGCAAGTCACTAGGCCTTTTATGTCTATGACTGGATTAGCGATGATAGGACACGTTCAAAACATGACGGACACCATGATGGTGCGCTTTTGACGCTCTCTGATTAGTGCCTTCAGCTCTTCACGTCGGCTGCATCTGGGCTCAAGGTGAAATGAAGTATAAACCAATTCAACTCACTGACGTCACGCCAATGCGGTGGCGCTGCTGTCGGTACTGCGCATGCGCAGACCCTTCGCTCCTCCCGATTTTGGTTTCTGCGCATGCGCAGTGCCCACACCTCATATGGGCCAGGCGGGCTTGTCTGTAAACACTACTTTGGTGTATAGTACTGCAGTGACACCACCGTGCGCAAAAGAAACGCGGCTGTCTTGATTCTGTAGCTGTTGTTGCAAACTGCAGAAATGTAAGGAACAACGTTGAGCAACTTGCTGGTCTCATTGAGTCTGTCTAGGCTTATATAGTATTCGGAATAGAGTCATTGCTAAACCCGTCTATTGCAGATAGTCAGGTCTTTCCAAAAGAGTACATTTCTTTTGTTTTTAATATTTATTAATGTCAGTAAGAATCTTTGTTTATGAGGTTGTTCGCTAATAATTGGGTTTTGTATAAAAGAGTTAAGAGTGAGAATAATGTCGCTGAGTTACAAAAGGACTTAGACCGTATTGATACTTTGTGTTCTAAAAGCAAAAAAAAAATGAATTTGAATACCTAAAAAAATGTACATGTCTTACAAAAAAAAATTGAAAATCAGTATCATATAAATAACAATCAACCTACACACAACTATCTAGACGTCATTTTATCCACTGATTATTTATGGGAGTGCTAACGTGGATGATGTGATGGATACAGCCAGTGGGGCGCTAACATATGTGAGGCAAAGATTTTAGAATATATCCCTGCCGTTTGGGACCCTACATAAAAAAGGTTGATAAACTGTAACAAATACAGACTAGAGCTGCTCGGTTTGTCTTGAAGCGCTATGGGCGGAAGGGCAATGTTACTAAATAAAAATAATTTAATAAATTGAGAATCGGTGTCCATTCGACGAACAAAAGTTCGATTAAAATTCTTACTTTTATCATTTAATTTTAGAAAAAGGAATCAATAGCGCAACTGATTGGGAAGAACGATATGTCTCTCATCGAAATGATCAAGTCTTTAAAGTCGGAGAATGCCAGCCAGAACAAACATTTACGCAATTCGTTTGTATTTTCTTTTTTTCT
Source organism: Ixodes scapularis (assembly GCF_016920785.2). Taxonomy (NCBI): domain Eukaryota; kingdom Metazoa; phylum Arthropoda; class Arachnida; order Ixodida; family Ixodidae; genus Ixodes; species Ixodes scapularis. The sequence continues at coordinate 36,312,926 of NW_024609838.1, read as the reverse complement.
TAAAACTATTATACAGTGGATTTGGCTGTCTTCAGAGCAAGTATACTCTGCTAATGAAGGCTTGTTTGTTTTTTTTTCTTTTTGCAATACTGTAGCTCCCCTGCTGTAACACAATCGGGCAATTCGGGGTTATCTTTGAATAAAGAATAAAGAAAAAAAAAAGAAAACCGTTGCGGCGTGCGCACGCACTTTTTCGGTGAAGACATTAACCGAGCAAACACCACGGCTTCCCTCCTCACCACGTCGCTATCGTATCCTGCCTTTCTTTGTTTTCGGGAGGTCGGAAACTGGCAACAACAGCGGTGGCTCTGACGACAGCCAGCAGGGTGCGTGACGTTCCGCCCTACGTCATGAGCACGCTCCGAGGGTTTGTACAAGGACGCTAGCGGAGAATGACTCCCCCACCCCCGGGACAAAAAAAAAAAAATCGTTCCAGGGCGGACCAGAAACAATGTGAAGAGCCCCGCTTCCGTCCAGCAAATAGTGTCGATAGCAGAATAGCTGTCCTGTGCGGGCAGCCCTTTAATTAAGCAGCTTTAGTATAACGTTGGAATACGTAACGGGGAGATCGATGTCCGAATGTGTTCGCGCACCGCAGCTCCAAGCGCGTGAAGCGAAAGCTCGCGCTGCAGAGCCCAGGGGTCCTGGGTTCAATCCCAACCCCTGCCCGTTTTGATCTGGATGAGCATCTCACCGGCGTTCACAGTCCAGTATCACTACTGTGTAATGCACGTAAAAAAAAAAAAAAAGGCCAGAAGTAGTATTGCACTGGCTAATTTAGTCATCTACAGTTGAGACACCAGACGCCCACCGAGGATAACTTCCGGCTGTCTAATGATCATACACGCAACACAATTATTTATACGGAGCGCCAGTGCCATCGGAAGCTCTCGCTATGACGTCGAAGCACGCTCTTCACTGCGCATCAGGAGCCGTACCGTGGCCGCGGTAGCCAGCGCTGACGCCGCGCAAAAACATCCTATCGGCGTAGAATTATCGCAATGTCGTTACGGTTGTCGCCATGCCGGAATGAGAACGTACAGCGAATTAACCTTGGTGCCTCCGACTATCGTCGCGGTGGTTTTTTGTCCAGCAGCGTGGCATAAAGATGGCGGTTGACTAAAACGTTGTTGATGTTGTTGTTTGTACATTAGGGAGTTGTAGAGAACCGTTTTTGCACCTTCGATCCGGTACGATTGACACTCCAGTATGAACTGCGCATCTGCGAGTTTTCTGCGATAGCGCATGCGCAGTGCGTACCGGAGGGCCTATCGTAGCATATCTGATGTGCAAAAACGGTTCCCTAAAACTCCCTATTACCTGCCAGTTCCAGTATACGGTAACGGTAACGGGAGTAGCATACTGCGATGTTAAGACGCTTTAACGAATCCCAAGTGTACCGTACGAGCGACATGATTAAGATCAAATTTCCAGTAAAAGTTCATTGCACTGCCTTTTTGAAACGTCACTTTAAGCTTACACTGAAGGCATTAGAACACTCTTTGTTTTGTTTTCATTTGTTTTGCTTTTCTAAAAGTTGTTTCTTTTACGGGACTCAAAAATATGTTCACTGTTCTTCCACAATTTTCAGACAGCTAACTATTTCTTGTCAAAGTACATCAGGCGACAAGTGTCTCGATAGAGGATTCATTGTCCGCCGGAAACGCCAATGTCTGCATTAGCAGATGCCGTGATTTCTTTTCTGGGGCAGTGTATAAAGCATTTACGGTGATTAAAGGAGTGTGGTAATTCGTTGTGAATATTTCTTGGGCCATGAGAACACAGCTCTGAATTTGAAGGTAAAACAAAATAATAAAGATTTGTGCCAGCGAGCCTGAAGATGTGTCGAGTCAAAGCGAAGCAGTTCTTACATGGTAGGTATGGTGGATCTTCCCATTTGCTTTCGGGACATACTTGGGCCTGGCACGACGCGTCTCCTGGTTGGCAGTTTAGGTCAGCGCTGAATTCTGCCGGCTCGTTGACGTCCTGAAAGGCAAGATGGTCATACATCGAAGGCCAGAAATGTTTTTTTGTTATTCTATACCAATGACTAAAATGGTTTGAGGATGATGCAACAAAAAAAAAGAGTGTTGAGACGGTTATATTTAAAAACGTCCGGTGTCCTTTAAAAAATGTCCAACGGGTAATTTAGAACTTGAATTACCTGATCTTAAATATGTAGTTAAATATTCGAACGCACCTGTATGAATGGTCAATATCCGTATGACTTGGAGACCGGCATAGCCGGAACAGCTTTCTGTGGTGTTCCATAATCAACATGTCCCATAACGAGCACTTTTATAATGTACTCGAAAACTCCTATACAGGTTGGACAGCCAAGAAGCGTGTGGCAGGTGTCTTAAATAAGAAAGTTTCCTCCTTCATTAAGCTAAAAGGCTGCACTAGAATTCGAAAACGTACCAGAAATATTGCGCTGAATTCGGTGACATTCCCCTGGTACTCTTCAATCAGGTTTTTCCACCAGTTCCGCGTGCGGTTTTTGAAAAAGTCCGGAAACGCTGACAAGCCAGAGGGTAACCCCTGGAAGCAAGACACGATTTTTATGTTCACGCGTGGATGCATCACGAGCCCTATGACCATGACTCTGTTCTAATTCTTAAGGAAGCGACTGTGGTCCCTTGTTCCTTACCTTTGCTAGAAGGACAGCATTGGTATTAGATACAGGTGGATTGTTCCCCTGTCGCACAAAAACGTCCTGAGCAAGCCCAGTTTTGTACGGAGCGTAGACTGTCCTGTTATCGGCGGCGATGGCAGGATTCTAGACCATTCAAAAGAGGTCAGTGTCATCATTTTACACCACTTCAATAGGAGTTGGAAACAATAGCGAGTTGTAGAATAGCATACCCAAAAAACTTTTCGTGCGCAAAAACAAAAAAAAAATAGCGTCGTCAACATGCCCAAACTTCCAAATGCGGTTTGGGCTTGGTGCACGTGCTGGGGCGACGACGCTTTTCTTCGGCGCGCGCAAAGCTTTGTGGGTACGCTTTTTTTTAAACTTCTTAATTAGGAAGAACACTCAATAGATTAGATACTGGACAATTCATACAGGTGTCAGAAGACACAGCCCGTCTGCTAATGTTCACGACAGCGGCCAGTGATGTTACCAAACTCGTTCCGTCTTCAAAAGTTTCAAGAATCACTGCAGACACATTGTCGTAAACAATGGCGGCTTAGGCTATAAGAATGCAGAATTTTTTTTTTTAACTTGTTGGAAGAATATACCTGCACGCTTGCTAACTTCTGAAAATGAGAAAGCCCCCCCAGTAAAACAATGTAGGCCGCACGGTACATCGGAGAAACTGTGGCGGCGCAGAACGTATTGCGCCAGCACAAGTTGGTTATTTGACTTGTAGAACATTTCTTGTGCTTCCCTTTAAGTCCGACCGTAGCCGACGCTACGATCTACTGGGGACCATTAAGCAGCGCCAAAAGTGCTTCGTCACGGCACTTGTCGCTTTTGTTCGTTTTGCTGGGGTTTTCGCTTAACAAGTGTGTGAATACAAATTACTCTTACCAGGTGAAAGAGGAAAAAAGGAATCTATACTTACAAGGATGAGCCCGACCTGAACGCCAGAGTTTGCAAGTTGTTGCACGTAAGTTGCGAGGCCGTTGAAGTTGGAGCTTAGAGTGAACGCCCTTGAGTCTTGAGAAACATCCAACCATAACGCGTCCTTTAAAAAAAAATGCATCTTAAGAAAAGGCGCGTGCCGTCATCTTGGACCAACAACTCATTTACTCGGTTAACGAGCAGGACATCGTAAAGTGCAAACGGGGCATACCTTTGGAACGCCGCCTTGATCCAAAACGGTCACGGCCAGCTTCAGACTCGCCAAGGTCGGAATCCGTTGCAACCAGTGTTGGTAGCCCAAGGCCCAAAACGGTGGTAAGAAGGGGTTTCCGATAACCTGAGGACGAATAACATCCTTGAGGCATATGCAGAAGAAAACATGTCCCTCTATAATATAATTGGCAGTGGTTGACACTAGAGCCACCAAATAATGTATGCTTCGAAATAACGACACTTCAGCCATCTTGGTACTTAAAGTCATGGTTGCCGGTCATCCGAAGCTTTATTGGAAATGGCAGGAAACTGTTTTACGCCATCTAGAAATTTTTAAACAGTTCGCGACAAAACAAAATTATATCGCCTGAGCTTCCTGTGCTCAGGAGGGGAGATTTCTTAATCGTAATGATCAGAAATTGCATCTGCTCTGCACTAAGGACAGAAATGGTGGCGACCAAAAGAAAATCGGCAAATAGAGCGCCGATACTCTAGGAGTAGCCTATTTGGGGGCTTTAAACTCGTTTTAACCTCAACAATTGGCAGAAAATAAAAAAAAAAGCTTCTGCTGCGTGCAATTATGCTCAACATAAAAACACATTTTTCCGGAGTTTTTATGGAGAAAACCACTGCTCGTCTTACCCCTTTGTAAACAACAGGCAGATAAATTCATCCAATGCATGTCAAACTTAGTCATATAAAAAAAGTCTCCTCTACAAGTTTATGCGAACAAAATGTGTTTTCACATGTAATCACAGACAACTCGAAAATATACATCTTATAGCAGGTACTATACTCGCAGTATTTTTTAATTAAAATAACGTCTATACCAATTAAGCATTTTTGTTTCTTTCCTTTTTCTCAACTATGCACGACCCACAAAAAGTGCATATCAAGCTCATACCTGAAAAACCCCGAGACAGGCTTTTTCAAGTATAAACGTTCAACAGCTAGCCTGCGCCACAACTCTTATTTCGCATGAAGCTTCATCTAGACAAAATGACGGGATGGCCCTGATCACCCTAGTCGAACCACATGTTAGCTTCTGAAAGTTCATTGCATGTAATACTCCGTTTATGAACATGAAACGCGCAAGCAATCGTTTCTTCTTCTGGCCCTCCAATGTGCAGCTGAAAGTCTAATTAGGTTCTAGGTACTTTGCCGTATAAATTGCAAACAGGTGATGCTTAGGTTACAAGGAACTTTGGGAACTTTGCTGCATAAGATGCATGCAAGTGACGTTTGCGTTACAAGGAGCTTTGCTGTAAAAAGTGCTTGCAAGGGATGCTTGGGTTGCAATGAACTTTGCGAAAACGAAGTCAGCTGTTATGCTTAAAGCATATCCTACACGTCGTCTTTACAACCATTTCTTCCGGACTATAGTTAGCGGACTCTACATGTTTAAAATATAAAGTTTTACGCAGCCTACAGGTGTGGACAATGCAAGAATGTTTTACAGGATCGTTCACTATGACTAGATATTATTTATTTAATAACAAGGTATATTAATTATTATTTATATATGATACAATTTTTAAGCTAGTAAATCGGGCATTTGTTAAGGTGTGCTGTGTATTTTTTTTCTTTTTTCTTACGTCCGGACTATGCACCAAATGTAAACTATTTAGGAAAAAAAATATTTTTCGACTGAAATTTGTTTTGGCGGGCTACACACCGGGTGCGTTCTACAGTCCGGAAAATACGGTACGTGCGGAAAAAAAAAAAGGAGAAGCACATTCACCTTATGGTATAGCTGTATCACGTGGTTTGGCGTAGATCCAACGAAGAAGTACAGATCCAGGATGCCACCTATGGCCGCCAGGGCGATGCTGCCGCTGCCCGTCACCGTGTAGTCTGCGAAACAAAGAATCCTTGAGTTGTGGTCCCACTGCTTATACGTCATACAAGGAACAGAGTCTGCAAGCACTGCCTGAGGCGCGCTTCTTCCTCGTCGGTTGGTCACATAAGTCATTCAAAAACAGCCTGCATACATGTCCAAAGCACACGCAGGCGTAAAAAGCAAAGATGCTTGGAACATGCTCGAGATGTGCCTTCAGATAAATCTGTCATCATGTCTCAAGACCGTGAATTTTGAATCATGTATAAGTGCTATAACTGCGGCTTTAGTTTTCTTTCTTTGTTTCAAGTGTTTGTTTCTTTAACGACACAAGTGTACAATCATCATTACCCATTGCATTGCTGTTCACCAGCAGTACACCCCATGTCGTGCCGTCTCCCTTTGGGTTCATGAAGAAAGGATGGACGCCTCCAAAGTTGTTCCACGTCTGGAACAAAAACACGAAAAGAACTGTAGTATTTGGTGTGCGACGACTACGCGTACGACCATGGTCGCCGAGAGTCGTACCACTGTGACGCCGCGCCAGGAATCTAGGAAGTTATGGTACAACTACGGTCGTTAACGTGCTAAGAGTTCGGGGAGAGCTCCTCCCCACCTTTAGCAGAGCGAACCGTGGAGAGGAAGTCATCTCTCCCGTAGACTCAAAGTGTAAAAGCGTTCCTGTGTACCACTGGAGCGTCTTACCGGGGAAAACAATTGGAACGAGAGCAAAGTCAGGATTATTTCCTTCAGCCTGTTTGTTGTTTGTGGTACATCAAACGCCGCAAACGTCGACAGCAACGTTCATTTTTTTTTTTTCTGGCGCAAAGGGGGTTCTATTTGTTGGGCCCTCACTCTACATTGACCTGCCAGCAGTGTGGGATGTAGCGCTTTACAAGTAACGACTTTCTTGACAGCGCGTTACTTTCTTCTTCTTTCTTTTCAGGAACGCACTACCGTATATGTTATATTTCTAAATGACCAGCAAGTACAGTATTCTCGTTACTATTTGATGGCATCGTCAATAAAATATTGCTGCTAGTTACTCGTCACTTTTGGCTATTACTTGGTTTTCGCTTTAGCCTAAAAACAAATTATATTTTTTTGTAAACTGCGTCGAAAAAGGGAATAATATTTGCTCCTCCGCGGAATCATTTTGAAATTCCTCCCAAAGCCCCAATCAGAATTAAACAAAATATATTCTACAAATTTGCAAAAATAAATTAGCTAAATACTTTAAAATCACTTCGCCAAAAGTTTAATTGTTGAAGCTTATCGCTGCCAAAAAATACTAAATCTAAAGTAACACAAATCTATAGCGTTCCTCATTTCTTGGAAGTAACGGTGAAGCTATTTCGTTACCTATCTTCGGTAACTGACACAACACTGTCCTGCCACAGACTCACCTTTGTCGAATAATTGGAGCCGTGTCTCGAGAACATGGTACCGCTGCCGGCGCCCAGCATGATTCCGTCGTGGCCGTTCTCACCGAAACCGTAAATCTGTTGACCGCTGTATGGCAACACGATCTGCAGGAACTGCTCCGTCATGATAGGGTACCAGGAGTCCAACCTGAGGAACCGAAAAGTATAATCATTTACAATGGGGGAATAAACTATGTTCAATTCAAACCTGAGAGATATGTATTCGCTGGGTGCCATATTTGAGCACGCTGCTTACATCTGATGCGCGGGACAAGCCATAGTCGAGCAGCCTGATCATAGGGCATGAGCCAAAAGTTACATGTTCCATAGACGCCGCATTTTAGCCCCTTGTTCATAATGAATTTGCTAAAAGTCACGTTCTCTGACTCGGCATATTTTAGCACGTTGTTCAAAGCGCACACGAAGAAAGTCCAGTTTTCTCTGGACGCCTCTTTCACCTCCTCTTTACTCGTCTCAAGACCTGCCTGCTACATCAGACCCGGTCGGGATCCCTCCTCGTTCCCGTCCTCCTCAAGAGGATGCACCCTCGGATCCCACTGAGTGCACCAATGGCCAAACACCCCCTACTCTCGCGCATCTTCTATAGAACCCTTTACTCAACAGTTCGTTCTCCTGCACGATCTTTCGTCTGCCCCCTCCACTCTTGCCGAGTGGCTGAACCACCCCTCTTCACCCGACCTCGGTCGGGTCCTCGCGGCATCTCATTTACTCCGAAACCCTCACCAGGCGCCCCCGCTTCGCTCCAAGTTACTCAGGTCCGTTCTTTATGGCCCCCTCCTGTCGTCTCGCTCTCTCTGTTGACACAAGGGAGAGCTCGACGACACATCCGTGACCAAACAGCATAGCGCTCAAAGCGCTAACTCCTTTGGAAGTTGAATAAAGACGCTTCAAAGCAAAGCAAATTCCTTTTGCATATTGAACTTAATAATTTGTAGTTTAAGAGGTATGGTTTCAATTAAAAACTCCCTGAGCGTCATTGAAAATCATAAAATACGCGCACCTTACAAAACTACAAAGCACGCGCAGCATTCTACGGTATTCCAAACGAACACTCAATATACACGTGTTTCTTTTTTTATTTTTTTTTTGTCCTATTAAAGTGCATGTCCGCGACAGCGGTCCTGAACCCCGTGGCCAACACGCGCAACCCTCGTGTCCCCTCCCCACCGTGCCCCTCCCGTAGGAGAGATGGTATAGTGTAACTCGAGACGGCGAAATAAATCGCTGTGCACGCAGTTTGAATGACATTGCGAGATTAAGTTTTGATGCTTGAATTCACCTCCGTCGTGCGAAGAATGTGTGGTTGCGCACATTATTGCGCACTTCGGTCACGGAAGTGCTTTGGATATTAATATATTCCTACAAGACCACGATCTGTTGAAACACCCCTCACCTAACCCGACATATTATTAACGCCTTTCGAAAGGGGTATTCACGCGGATGAGCTCCCTCAAGGAAGGATGTGCGTGACGTCAGCGATTGGCCGAACCAGCGGGATACCCTCCCCGATACCAGCATTCACATGGAGTCACGGGGGGCGGAGATGTATGAATGGATTGATGCTAACGGCTGTACCCTTTATATCGGGCGGTAGCTTGAGCCACCTAGACAAAACTAGCCAAGAGTGTTGTCAGTGTTAACAGACGCATTTCGCGGTCGCACTCTGACGAGAGTAGAAAAATGGATGGGTAGATGAAACAGCGGTACGCTAGCGGCGCTGTTGGACACGGGGGACGATGCATTGCTTGCTGCTAAAAAAAATATGCTGGGTGAAAGGGTGGACGCAACACAAAGAACGTGGAATCCAAAACCAGTAGTACGAGGATATGCTTGATCAACGACAACATTCAGGATGTAAAAGAAATTTTCAAGGAGCCGACGGCATCCACAAGCCACAACAAGGTAGGCAATCCGGATGCCGCCGCCGGTATCCAGCAGAGCAGGATCTCTACACCTGACAGACACGCGAACGAAAAACCGCCAGCTGCGAAGATATATTACTCGCCAAGGTGGAGAGGGAACACTTCGTGCAGCCCAAGCAAAAAAGCTCCCCCATCCCCCGGGAACCATGTCTCACTCTGAAAAATGTCTGTGCGTCCACTTTCACGCACAACACCTTGGAGAGCCAATCACCACAACTTACGGAGGCAGCTCAGCGAATGACGATGCCGAAACATATGTTTAGACTGAAATACGCAGTCTAAGTTGTAACATTAAGCAATGCAAATCGTCACGCTTGCATTCCTTAATGTCGCAACTCAGACTGCGTTTTTTGGTCTAAACATATGTTTCGGCATCGTCACTCGCTGCGCTGCCTCCGTAAGTTGTGGTGATTGGCTCTCCAAGGTGTTGTGCGTGAAAGTGGACGCAAAGACGTTTTTTAGAGTGTACGTCAGCGCGCCTCCGCACAAAAAGCGTGATGTTGTTATCCCGTGACGCGCATCTCGGGGAGCCAAGAAACGGATTTCTCTCTCGTGTTCATTCCAGACTTGTGCCTATCTCAAATACTCTATTCAAGATACTGTATTTCAAATATGTTTTAAGTATCTCGGTATCTTGCAAATAGTTTTGATCGAGAGTATTTGATACTGTATTTTAATTCCATTTTTGAGCATCTCATACTCATTATCTCGAAACACATTTTTGATATTCGACCTTTTTTCGAACTTGCGGTCTGAAGTGGCCTGGGCGTGGCACGAGCAAACTTTAACATTTTTTCGAGCTATTAAATCTTGTTGCTAGGTTCGATAAGCTACGCCGACTTACATTAATTGAGCTTGTGAAAACATCGCTTTTGTGACGAATGTGACTCATATCTCACACCAAAGTTCGTACAATCACTGTTTTAACCTTGCCTTCCCGAAGACACCTTTTGTTTCCTAGAGTTTCCCTCAAAAAATATCCTCAAACAAAAGGGGTGGTTTTACGGAAGTAAGGATTGTCACACTGAGGCGCAGAGCAAAACGGAAAACAACCCACAACAACAATGCAGACTTCAGTGTCCAGGAAACAACAAATAGGAAAAAATGCGCAGTGGACAGAAAAAGAAGACACTTTTTTTTGCTTGTTCTACATTTCATACCTCTACTGCACAACGTGGAGGTTTTTTGTTTATTTTCTTTTTGTCGTCAGTTCGGCACTTATTGCCCTTGCGAACACTGTCTGTAAGCGAACACTGATAAGCAGAGAATAGGACAGAAAACGAACTGTGAGCAGGATAACCCCTCAAAATGACAACAAAGCGTCCCCCAAAGTTGACTGCCTTTCTGAATGAAACCTACTTGAAGAAGGTGCGACCTGTGCTGTGGCTTTTATGTGGGCTCTCTTTGTTATCAATTCACTTATTTCCGTATCCCAAGTTCGTTTGTGTGAACTCCCTATATAGAAAATTTGAATTGTAGTTAAACGATGCGTCTAAGGTGCGCTGCAGGTCGTGATATTCAGCGATGTCCCTATTCGCAACTTTCAACGATGGTGGCACCGCGGTGTCAGGATCGCACTCCCCAGCTCCTGGATGATCGGCTTCACAAAAAGGTGACTGCCTACACCTTCCAGGCAGGAAAATAATAAAGTAAGGCTCTAATGCTCCTCGTATAAAGCAAAACTATAATTAATTACTGCTGTTCTACGACGATCCTATAGACGAAAGCAATTTTGATAGGCATCAGCGAGCCCCTTATAGGTCGGGAAAATTGCAAATAGCTAAAGCGACCTCTTTTTTTTTTTTTTGTCCCAGAAATGTTTTGTAACATGTATCAGTGATATCCTGCTTTTTATAGTTTTACTGCATAAAATAGCACTACGATTTTTTTCTGCCGTCTTGTGTTGTTGCGTGTTAATAAACCATTCTGGTAAACCAGAATTGCGAAACTGTATAATTGCGCTTGTCACTGACGTCGATACCAATTACCCAATGCGGAAGTATCTTGAAAAGTAGTTGAATTACATCGCAAAGTATTTGTACTCTACTCAAGTTAATTTACAATGAAAGCAACTAGAGTAGTGTTTTGAACACTTAGTGGAGCAGGTATTTAGTAACGTAACTCAAATACTTTCATCGAGTATTTTGTCCAACACTGGTTTATACCCCTTAGCTAGGAGTGTTGTCAAGACGTTTGAAATAGCTGCACTGATAATTTTATAATATTAAGCAACGTACTATATTTATGGCACGCCAAACTGTTATTTGATTCACACTTGCTCGAGTCGACACAGGCGGTACCGCCGTCTTAAACCTCTCCGATAAGTGTACTATATGTCACTTACAGCTTAAGATACACAGGGCGTGTCAAGTCCCGAGCATATAATTATCGCCCCTCAATCAATCACATGGCGGCATTGGCGAATAAGAACGCCGAAAGACCAATCACAAAGCAAGGGGCGTGAGAAGCCACGCCCTCCGCTTCTTAAGCTCTCAGTGATCGTAGAACCTGCACATATTAACCAGAACGCGAGATCCAGCGTTCAACTCTTCGAAAACGCGATACCACTTTATAATAGAGAGTTCAGAAGTCTACTTACATTGGGATTTCGTTGTCCGTGCGAAGAATGCGAATTCTAGCGTATCCCTTCTTGGTCTGATTGGCTTCGATGGTGTAGGCGAGTTGGTCCTTGTTGATCGGCGGCATAGTCCTGGGGATCGCCCAAAGGCTCGAGACCGGCACTTCGTAGCGGGGACGGTCCTCGTCGTGAATCTGCGTTCACAATATATATATTTTTTTTTATTATTATTTTTGTGTTTGCTGTTGTTGTCATTAAAGGGACACTGACAGGGTATTTATGCTTTCACAATATATATTATTTTTGTCGTTGCTGTTGTTGTCATTAAAGGTACACTGAGAGGATAATTATGCTCGCCAAGATTCTTATTTGTACAGGACACACGAGTGCCCAACTACCCCTAACACAATTTACGGCTCGAAATTTGTTCTCTTTCCGCCCGAAAACCGTCGATTGAGAATTGTCCGGTTTGGGTCGCGCTCACTCTCTTCTCCGGGGTCATGGGCCGTTTTCTATGGTTTATACCAGAACCACCAAAGATCGTCTAAGTCGTGGGTCATCGAAGGCACACACTCAATACTAGAAATAGGCAGAAAATATGCTACCCATTTTTGTGGCTTCTAAAACGCTGCAAATACGTTCATCGAAAAAAAAGAAAAAGAAGTTGCACAGCCACGTGATTTTTGGCCAAAGTTCTTCTCCTCTATATTTCTTTTTCCTCCCCAGTCCAGTTTCGGTTTCAGTGTCGAACAATTGCGTTTTTTTGTTTTTTTTACGTTATTAAGAATACACGTGACGCTGTAGAAAAATATTGATTGGGTAGTGTTCCGACACCTTTATAAATCGCCTGGAAACAAAAATGTAAAAAAAAATGTTGAGGGGTGTTAGTTTTCCTTTAACGAATCGCTGTTAGCATATAGACTTGTAAATTCATATTTTTAAAATTCCAGTTGGAATCGAATGATGCCTTTCCTAACTTTGACAACAGTCACGGAAGTGTGGAGCCAACATGGAGTCTACATTGACTTCTCACTGACGTGCAACTCTTTGTTATCACCGATTGCACAGCAGAAGCGAGTCCCCCTTCATAGCTGTAACTCAGACGCTGAAAGCAAACGCGAAAGTCAAACTTGGGAGTTGCTCGTGCCAAACCAACGGAGGACATCGGGCGCGCTTCAGCAAACGACTTTGGATTCATTTTGACCACCAGGGGATCTCTGGCGCGCAGCCGAAATCTCAGTTATACAGTGCCTTCTCCGCAATAAACCCGCAAGTCACCTGCAACTTACAACTCTGCGAAGGCTTCGGCAGAGGAGTTGGGGCACCGCGATGACGACTGCGACACTCGCGTTCGCTCGTACTTGTTGCCGGCACATTTAGAACCAACCGCCAGAGTCGCGACATCCGACATGGCGCGTCGGCTTCTGTGACGTCATCTGTTGCCACTTCGGGGCCACTTTTGATGTATGAACGCAGGATAGGACGCTAAACCAGCGGAGAGCAAGTCGTCTGTTTCTAGCGCAGGAGTTGCAGTGACGTCAGAACGACGCCGAGTTCTGATTGGTTTTGATTGAAAGGACAGTGGGTAGACCTCAATGCTGAATGCCTTGAGGTCTACTCACTATATTTTTTTAATCAGGCAATAAGGTTTTGGCGATCTGATATCGTCGTAACCCTTCTGCAAGAAGCGGACGAACATGAGCTCACTCCGCATACCATCTAGGACAAAAGGCCTATGCTTGACGTCACCGTTGGTGAATCCCCGGCCCGCCCCAAGCAGCAAACTAGCTAAAGCTCGACGGGAGACGATAACAAGGCAGCAGGCCTGTCCGTCTTGGCGTTGCTGCTGGCGCAAGCTAACCGACGTTGCATGCATCCACTACCATTGACGTTTGGGGAGGGAAAATGTGTAGGCCTTTTCCTCTAGGTGGTACTGGCTAAACGCTCCAGACAATGACGCGTTTCTTGCACCGTGGTTCAGGTTCATGTTGTCCACTCACCCTCAATCTGAGGATATCCTCGGTGATATAGACGGCCTGCACCTTGACGTTGTTGATGACCTGGTTCATGAAGGGACTCTTCCTCGCGATGTCGTACGAGAGGCTGAAGTTCACCTCGCGGTCACCGTACGTCGTGTGCCTGTACCTGTACCCGAAGGCGTCTTCTCGCAGGAAGCACGTCCTCGTGCCCGTCGCCGAGTCTTCGACTGCACGGCAGCCGTAGTCGGCGCAGTCTTCGCACGAAAAAGAAGAGACAAGGTCGGTGAAATTCAAAAACAAAAGAAAAAGCACGACGCAAACAATGCGGAGCGCATGTTCGTCTGCTTCTTGCGCAGGGGTTACGGTGACGTCAGAACGCCGTGTCTTGATTAGCTCTGACTAGAGGGATATTGCGTAGACCTCTAGGCAGCTAGCCATTGAGGTCTACCGACTATCCTTCAGTCAGAGCCTATCATAACACGACGTTCTAATCAAATTTGGGGGTTTTACGTGCCAAACCTACGACGGGCATCTGGCACGCCCCAGCGGAGGACTGAGGACTAATTTGGACCACCTGGGGATCTTTTGACGTGCAACCGAAAGCTCGGTTACACGGCGTCTTCTCCGCAATAAGCCTCCGTCAGATTGCGGGCACCTCGGCCGGGCACACGGCGTTCTGACGTGACCATAACCCCTGCGCATGAAGCAGACGAACTTGCGCTTCGCATACCACTCTCTTGTGTGGAGCATAAAGCCCCAGATACACGGTTCATACATCATATAAAATACACAGTGTCCGCTGCAGACATTACCAAATTATCTGCAGATACATCTTAAGCATGATTCGAAGAATGCTTGCTTTATACCTATGTGTGCCTCGAACATTTCTGCAGACTGTTTTTTAAATGGTCATTCAACAAGAGAGAGTGTGGTCTCATGGAACTACTCGAAAGTTTGATTCTTTACAGAATTAGGACAATCTTCGAAGGTGAAGGGGAACGACACGGGAAGTGGTACGTTCTCCTCCTCGAGTTCCCTCACATTATTATTGTTCTCTTTTTTTTTTCTTTACTTTAGTTTTGGTTATTTTCACGAAATGGTAGGACAAAGGGTGTCCAAAAACTTTGAAAGCACGTGATATATGTACTAGAATTCTAAATTGACTTTGAGTGTGCGCGTGCGTCTGATGTTTTTGAGTGTGCTTAATCTATTTCTTTTATAAACGTCTGTATTCTGTGTGCCCTTCTCGACGGACTAGCCAATCAGTAAACCAACTCCGGTTTAAATCTTCATGATTCAACCAAATAATAGTTTATCTATCTATATAGATATATATAATCACCGGTCTATTTATAAGCAAACCAAACACGATTGCCGACATAACAAAACGGCGTTTTTTGGCGACTAATTTAGGCTGTGTCATTTGTTCGGAAAACAGAATACAAGCATGTGCTTCTGTCGGGCAGTTGGCGACACTTAAGCGTAAGGAGTTAAGGTTGGTAACAATGGTGTGCTTAGCATTTCTATGCGCTAGGTTTGTTGAACATTCACGTGTGGGACCAGCAAGGTCATATCCCAGGCGGCACAGATGTCCTATGCACGTCAACAGGACAACCATGGAACACCGAGACATCCCCAAGACGTCTTTGGAAGCATGCATTTTGTCTGGGATATTATCTCCGTTGACAACTTTCCTTGGCATCGATCCTGCACGTCTCGAAAGAAACAGATCCCCACCTGCGCCTTGGAGCGGACACGGGATATCCGTAGTCTTCTCCTCTTCTGGAGACACCCCCCCTCCTCCATCGCCTCCACCGCCGCTCGTTGTGTCCTCGGACGGCATGAAGGCGTAGTAAAATTTGCGATGCGTCGCTATGGTCACTGAGAGGGCTACCAGGATGATGATCATGCAGGCGAAGAAGAACACGGCGCAGCCGATGATGAGGTATTTCTTCGAAATGTTTTCTGCGAGCAACGAGAACAGACGGGACTCAGAGGCAATTTCGATCATTTGCAAAAGATATCCAATTAGGTTGTGTTAAGCTGTTTTGCACATCATACAAAAACTTTTGACACTGTTTTACTAAGTTACGTAGAGGTACAGTGCACCCCAACCTGAGGCTGACACGACGAGATGGTCTGGTTTTGGCACTCCCTCATGCTATTTCTGCACCTACAGGTCGAACTACGTGGTGACGTTGTGACGTCCCGATCACAACCCAGCACGGGAAAGGTATTCCAATTTCCGATATGACCAATTTTGCTTTGAGTAGCCGGATATAGATCAATACTTGGGTAACCGAGTTCCGGTGCCACGTTTGAGTTGCACTGTATACAATCCCAAGTTATTGCGACGCCTGTACTTCGTATGCCGCGTACCACTGTACTCCTTGAATTGGTTGCCTCGTTCCTCCATACTTTCTCCTATCTCGACGTAATGCAACCAAACGTTCAAATTCTCCTTAGTGGATAAGTCTTTAGTTGTCAGTTTTTGTCCCCAACTTGTCCTCATCTATACCTCTTTGAAGACTTCATTTTTAAACCCATCGGCGATAGAATATATACGGTTTCGTCTTTAAAATGGTAGAGCCCAAGTCTCAGTTAGCGCAATCACGGGCTTGAGGTGTGCGTTGATGTTTCACTTAAATATTTCTTTACGGCTTGATGCAAAAAATAAGCCATCTGAGTTATGGAAACTGCTGATGTGTCCTTTGAAAACCACGATTATATATTTTCATTTTAATAATGCAATGGAGGTGTTTTTGTTAGCACAGTCTGACACCATGCATCATAAATATTTCGACAAGGTATATTTACTTCTCGCCACTCAAAATGAAGTGATATTCGGTGACTACCAAGTATTGTGGTCCTCGAAATCATTGCACTTATTAGCTTACCATTTTACGCATCGAACAAGAAATATCCTCATATCCCAGCGTGTAGCCATAAGTCAAGTCCCCCGTCCTTTCCTAATATTATCGTAGCAGGCAATTATCATTTATATTTGAATCCTTCAATCGCCATCAGCGTGCCAAACTAGACTCGGGCGAATCATCACACATTCGACAATAACATGTGGTCAGATATCGTGAAGTCGTGGCAGGTCAGTTACCGTAATCACGGCGCACGATGCAAACCACTGGCATCAAGAAGAGACATATTAAACACATTCCAGGTTGATTCCAAGCGTCAGTAATAAAAATATCAATTTGGGTATCTCGCTGACAGCAACACTGCAGTTTCCTCAGGATCGAGTCAACGTGTGACCCGGCGGGGATCGCGGAAGTAAAACCCCACCAGTATTACTTTATCATTATGTAACTCGGTCACCAAAGCGGGCCCGTCGATCGCCGGCATATTTCGCAACTCAGAAGAGTGCATGTGACAGAGCGTAGGTTAACTTTACTAAACGAGAGGCATCGGTGGCCGAGTGGCTTAGCACACACCGGCTCGGAGCACGTGTAGCGAAAGCTTGCACTGCAGAACCCAGCGATGCTGTGTTCAATCCCCATCCCTGCCAGTTTCGATTTGAATGCCCATCGTACCGGCGTGCGGTCGTGTATCACTACTGCATGAGGCAGGTTAAAGGCCCTATGCTAGGGGTTGTACTGCACTGGCGAAATTTCTCACCTACAGCTGAGACACCAGATGTGCAGGTTGATTAACTTAAGTCTGTACAAACATAAAAACAACACTATTATTGTATTTGTTTACTAAACGATGAGAGTGTCAAAAATAGATTATAGCTGTGATCTTCAGGATGAGTCTTCTGCCTCTTGTGATGTCTTGATTACGCGTGCACAGTCCCAGATCACATGAAGCATAGAGAATCACTGATGGAAGACAACTCCCACTAGACTCAAGAGAACTGGAAAAAACATGCTCATGCCAATCGAAAGATCAGTTAGGCTATTAAACAGCTGTAGAGAGGCATGTAGTATAGTATTTAAAGCTTGTGACTGAACTCTGAATAGACGAGACAGGAACATATAACTGAAACTAATATCACATTTATGTTTGGTACACCATACTCGTATTCTCATAGTTCGGTTTCATGAGAAGCACATACTACCATACAACTCCGTCAGAATATATAGATTGATTTGATTTATGTTTTGTATTTGTCCAATTTCAGATACATTTGATCATTAAAAGCTGATTAGCATTGACTATATTATGTTGTATCTTGCAGCGCGGAGAATCCTGTGTTACGTTCACGCGCACAGCATTTCATCCTTCCGTGTTCTTTTTTTTTTTTTACATTGTTTTTGCAAGTTAAATATATAAAACCGATAATCCCAGCAGCTAAATTAAACCGTAACAAAAAGCAATGAGTAAGAAACAAGTAAATCTGCACAATATGATATAACGAGCCGAATCATCTGAACCACCGTTAGGCCGCAATCAAGCCGCTCAGACATTCTACAAAGGACACGGCATTCGCTGAAGACATAATTATGGCAAGATTATCTACAACACACATCTCAAGCCTGTTCGGAGCACGTCTTCTTCATACATGTGTATGCTTCGAACATCTCTGCGGACTGTTGTTTTATAACCGATGTGACCGTCATACGAGGAATGCCTCAGACAGTGTCAGCAGAAGGTCTTTTGTTCAACGTAAGATTAATGTGACCACTGCTTCCTTGAGACACTACAGAAAGACGTCTTCTTCCTAGAGAAAATTCCACGTCCACCACCTCCACTGAAACCATCCGAGACTCACCCATGCTGAAGCGATCCGCGAAACCCGGAGGCCCCTTGTCCAACCGAAAGGTCTGGGAGCGTCCGAATCCTCCCGAACCCGAGCCCTGCGCCATGGTCGCCAGGAGCGGTCCCCGATCAGAGAGAGCGGGCGCAGCACGCGGACGCCTCCTGTCCTCGGCACGGTTACGCTTCGAAACTCACCGTGTTCCCAAAATGCGACGGGACTCGTCGCTCCTCCGCAGGCTTCGACCCGACGATCGTCGCAAAAACAATGCCCGGCTGTCACGCGGCGTGGAGAGGATTCAATGCCGTCCGGAACCGGGAACGACATCCGCCCGCGTTGCACCACTCTTCGATTCGCCACTCAGAGCGCGCGCACGGGCGCTAGAAGCTAGTGTGCCTGAATTAAAAAGTGTATCTGCAATGCCCGATCGAGGTCACGTGTCTGATGGGCCGCGTTTGCAACACGAGCTGCGAGGAGGTAATATTTTGGCGGTTCTACGTTCCAGAGTGAACGAAGGGCATCTGGCACGTCCCCAGCGGAAGGCTGACTGAGAACAAACTTGGACCGCCTGGAGATCTTTTAACGTGCAACCGAAATTTCAGTTTCACGGAAGCTTCTCCGCAACGAGCCATCCCAAGCAGCACGGATTTTGGCAAAGCAATGGCCAAGGCTGAGTATTGTCTTGTGGCCAGTGGCCAAACAGTGGCCAGCCATCGGCTGATGACTGGCTGGTGGCTGATAACCGGTGGCCATAGGCCAATGGCCAGGGAAAGGCCACTCATCGGCCAATCTCTGGCCACTGTCTGGTCACTGGCCAAAGGACCATTGCCAGCCATTAGCCAATGGTTGGCCAACTCTTTGCTGCTTGGGCGGGCACCTCAGCCGGGATTCGAACCCGCTACCTGGGGATGCGTAGGCCGGCGCTGTGCAAGCTGCGAGGAGGTGACGAAGCCGTTGACCGTCTGCAAACGTCTGTCCGCCCCTCCTCCCGCTTTTCTCCTCGCCACTCGACAACCTAACGCATGCACATTCGGCGCCAATCGAAGCAGAAGGCGTCCGCGCCATTGAATTGCAAACGCTCTCCACGGCTTGAGTTGCTTCCTCTCTCAAATCAAGGCTCTCTGATCGAAGCCATCGGCATGCCGGTATAGGAGTAGCATCGCAACGAGATGCGCATTAATTAACATTGAACATGGGCAAGAGCCCCTCCCCAAAATGGTTTCGCAGCCTGCGCGCTGTTATGGTCGTGCCAACATGACGTCCGGTGTATGTCATCGCCGAACAATCTAGTGCAGGGGTACTCCGCGTCGAACGGGTAGAGAGATGATCACCACGTCAGATAACATTCCGGGAACGACGGCCTCACGGGGCACGAGCCATCAGCCCTACGGGTTTGGGGCGATTACCTGTAGTATACAATGTCTGTACAATTTGGGCCGATTACCCGTAGTGCAATGTATGAGTCAAGGCGTCAAAATATGTGCGAGTCGTTGACATACCGATTTCTCGTTTCGGTTCAGTTATAGACCTTTGGTGCTTTCTTTGACAATCAACGGCAACTAACACGTTCAACGAAGCACATTCCACGGGAACACAAAACAGCGTTTATCGCTTCATTCAGCTACAGCCGGTGCGCCGCCATTCGCTTTTATGAACCTGCACCGCCACGCAGCGGCCAGCGTTGCAGGTAACAACTATACTCGAAAAGAATGGCGAATTGTGTTATTTTCATGGACTCTACATTAACTCTGTAACGTGTTTTCGTTTACTATACTCCGCGTCACTTATTTCGCGTTACACTGCCAAAGCCAGCGTAACCTCCACAGCGCTGCAGTCCCGCCCTGTTGTAAAAGTACTTGGCTTTATCTTGCGTGTTATTCGTACGCGCTCGCGCGATCATACTTCATTTCACCTTAACTTTATACACATAATGTGCCATTCTCCCTCACATCTTGGGTATTGATACCTTTAGTGTCGGTGTTTTGAACAAATCACCATCGCATTTTTCTCAATAAACATATTTCTCCCTCACCCACCTCATTTAAAAATGCCCCATAAACACATTTTTTCGCTGAAAGAAAAAGAGAACACGTTTACCCTATACCCCTTAGGTGAGTACATACAAAAAAGAATCGGTTGTGGGTATGTTTATAGCCTTAGAGCTAGTCTGCCTTCAACAAGCGACTTGCTTCTCGGTTATAGATGAGCAATTTAGCCAGTGCAGTACAGCCGCTAGCCTGGGGACTTTCACGTGCACCACGCAGCAGTAAGAACGTACAGCACGACGAAACCTGCGACGCGATGGTCCAGGCTCGAGTTGCCTCAGAGCCGTATTGGCGACGTGATGTTCTGTTGGCTCCACCTTGTGGGCACCCTCCTGTGACGCAACTGGTAGGATGCGAGCAGACGACGCGCTATCTCGAAGCACGGAGTGGCTACTTTAGTTCGCATTTATGCCGATTAAAAACGGTTTATTTATTAAAGAAACTCGTATGACTTTTTTTGGGAGGGATCTTTGCAATGCATAACAGCGCCTCGAAGTTGCTTTTTGTATTAGACAAGCTTTAAAATGTTGAAAAAGAAGCCTCGAGCTTTCTCATTGCATCTTCCACGGCGTGCGTCAGGGCTATTCACAACCTCCCGGAGTCTTTTCTTTTTTCTTTTTTTCCTTTTTCAGATGTGTGGAGGCTGTTGTAGAAAAGGGTTTTGCATTCATCAGAGTAAATGACGTGCTGTCTTCTTAACTGTGCACATGCGTACAGTTGTGTTGCAAAGCGCCGCACACTTGTTCTATAGCTACATTGAGTTTGCCGATACCGACGCTTCTATTCAGGTGTGACTCGACAGTTGCTCGACGCTTAGCTCCTCCCGAATCTAATACGTAGTAAAGTTTGTCACATCGCGACTTCTGCTCGAAAAAAAAAGCTGAATTTTTCATAAATTCTTAAATTGTTATCTATGGCCTGGCAAGTTCCGTCAATTGATTAATTTGTTCTGTCCAATATTTCCCAAGAATATTTACAAATTTAAAATTACTCACTGACAAGCGCATCACGCGTTATGCTTCATTTGGGTCCGCAATATTTAAACATACAAACGGTAGTAATTCATTGCAGGTGTATTCCTCATTTCTTGGTACGCAGAAGTGTCACCGATTTCCTAGATTTAAGGCATCGATCACGAGGGGGTCTCGCTCTTTCCTCGCCCACCGGGTGAATAAGCAGGGATTTAGTTGAAATGACTTCGGAAGCCAGCCACCGCTTCTTCCTGCCAGTTATTTTGAGGAAATGTTCGTTTACTGGATTTCAAAATTTAAAAAAAAGGAATCAACTCAGAACTAATTAGAGCAGCACTCATGGAACACATTGGAACCAACAGGATACATGGAGTGGTTTTCATCGAAGTGTTTGTTGCGCACGCGAGAGGTTCTCGAATTTCGCTTTCGTGTTTTCTATTTAATGAGACATTCCTTTCTTTGTTTTATTTCGTCTGAATCAGAAAAAAAAAAATGAAAGTCATTTACAGCTCTTTGTAACACCGAATTAGAGCGCAGCTCTTGAGGAGGAGGAGGAGGGAAGGGTACTGAGGGGAGCGTATACCCCTCCTCCTCATCCTGCTTGCTACTCCTCCCTCCGAGTGGCGTCGGCATAACCGTGGGGTCACGTGACCCTCGTGACCTCACGGGGTTCACGTGATATTATGGAGGTCACTTGACTCACAGGCGTCACATGACGTCACCGAGGCCACGTGACCTAACGGGGGTCACGTGACGTCGCCGGGGTCACGTGACCTCACGGGGTTTGCGTGATGGCACCGGGGTCACGTGGCCTCACGGTTACGCCGACGGCGACGGCGATGCAGCTCAAGCCGGGAACGGGCGCCTAAGAGGTGCGCTCTAAAAATCCGGCCTATTCGCCGTGGTAGATGTTGTAGCCGGACAAAGCGCTGAATATTCTATTTTGCTATTTTCATCATCCAGCTCTTTGTACTGGGGTAGAGAACAGCACTCCACCATCCGAGCGGTTCGACACTTTAGCGCCGAAAGTGCTTGTTGGCTCGACTAGCCGTGCCATGCGCGGTTTCGAACTTTGGTAGAACGTCCTACTACAAATATCACTTCACCAAATAAACACAACGCGTGACACAGGCTTTGCCGCGCATCACCCAAATAGCGCATGAAGTGACCTGGCCAGCCCGGAGGGATCCAAGATCTGCGCGGTCTGTACCAGACTGTCCTACCCGTGACGTCACAAACGGTGATGATGATAGCTAGAGAAGCGCTCTCTGTAGTTCGCACGCCCCGCAAAAAGAGCTCTCTGGCCTCAGAGAGCTCTTGCAACTCAAGCGACCCCTATCAGCCAGAAATTTCTGCATTCTACCCGAGCTGTGGAAACCCAGTCAGCGCGACTCCCCATCTGCATTGAGCATTTCAAGTTCGCCGCGGCTTTTCTTGAAAGCTTTACTTTATTTGCCTGTTTGGGATGCTCTTTCTGTTATCTTCCACTGTGAGAACCAGGGAATACCTGGGCTCGTAGCCTGCTCAGTCTTCGCATGAAACGAACGAAGAGAGCGAACGTCAAGCAGCCCGCGACGCCGGCCAGTCGACATCCTTCGAGGATTATTTTCGCTGAGATAATCTCCGAAAGGCCTTCCCGGCTATGTTCCCGGTCTTGGTCAAAAATTGTAAGATCCGGGTTATGGGGACGGAATAGACACGTTCGTTCATTTGCTTTGGTGGTGTGCAAAAAAGCACCACTCTTCAAAACGTATCCCAAGATAAGCCTGATTCCGTCCGATCGTCGTGAAGTGACAACCGTCAACACTCTATATTGGATATGATGTGTTATTTCAGACCCTTCTCAAATTCTGTTTGGATAACACGGCATCGTGGGGTGCGTACAATATATGTTGTTTGATTGATGAGAGTCGTTGAATTTCACGTTGTGAGCGGGGAATAATCATGCAGTTCGCCTATATCCTGTGGTGTGGTGTGGACAAATACAAATATACACGACATGTAAAAAAATTAACATAAAATGAAAAGAAAATTTCAGTTGCATTTGTTTTGTCGCGCACGGACTCACCAAGAATAGCTTTTATTTGTTTGTTTTTGTCCCTAAAAAGAGTGCTATATTTTCTTTGAAACCTCGAGAAATTCTCTTCGCCATACAACACAAAAAAAAAAAAAGAAGAAAACGAGGCAATTGACGAAGCCGGTGGAGAGGTAGATCGCCGAAGGAGCGAGAGAGGAAGGAGGGAGCAAAGAGGAAAAGACAGCCATTTTGACGCAACAAGCGTGCGGCACAGAGCACTGTTGAGGTTACGCGTCGTCTGCTACGGACCGAATTCTTTTTCGCCTGAATAAAAGTGCGCGGTCAAACATCGAGAAAACTTTATTTATTAGCTTCTTAACCAACCGAGGAATAACACTGTATGATGATTCCACGTCATTTCGTGCAATGATGGTCCGAGTCACAATTGTGATATTTTTGTTAAAAATATATCTGAAAGTCATGGTCTTGAAAAGAACATTCAGCTATATATGAACGCCGTAACAATTGTTTTCGCTGAGATCTAAAATAGAGAAGCTCGAGGCGTGGAAATTGAGATTTCACGCTGCTTCTTTGCACATTCGTGATTTTCTCATCGAAGTTTCACGTCACCTTAACTTTTTTAATACATTTAAAAGAAGGCATATAACAGATCCACAAAAAATTAAAAATATCAATAAAATATTTCATGCAAACAAAATTATCAAACATAGCATAAAAACGCGTTTTAAAAACATTAATTTTTTCCCAAATAAACCATCTTTCATAATACTTCACAAAATATTTCAAAATGCGCGTCTTTCATTATTTTTTTACGAATTAATCAAAATAATATGCCCATCCTTAATTGTCTTCTTGTTATTAACGCAAAAACGCAGCTGATTTCTCAAAATGCAGCAAGATCGGGCGTTGATACTTCAAAACCTCCATCTTTTTTTCTTTTTTTTTTTAACTCCCCTTGGCGCTTGCAGTGACTTGAACTAACCTGTGAGGGCAAAATATTGAGTAACATATGACCTCCGAACGGGAAAAGCGACAAACCTTCACTCGGAGCGAGCCGACGTCTTCGTCATTGCGGCTTTGCCGCACAGCACCAAACATTTTGAGCGTTAGTTATGGCATGCATTTTATGTTTTTCAATTCTTTTTTTCAGAAGGGGCGAGTATAACTGACGCGAAAGGGGACTTTTAGCTGGAATACCATTAATTAGCTTACAATTCACAAAAAACAAAATGGCCCCACGCTGACAATTCGCTAACTATGCCTGCATAGTCTTAAAACTCTTAGTTGCGCCAGTGGCCATGTAAACATTCAACCTCTCGGTATATGCTGACCTCTACAGATGAGATGCCTCGATTCCTCTCACAGGCTTTGCGGTGGTTCACTCTGCTTGCTTCACCACAGACAGGTGGAACATGCAGACATTTGTTACTTTTTCACGTAGCACTTCCACAAAGCTTTTAGTGGTGACAATCGTTGAGTTGAGCGAAGATCTCGAGTTGGTGAGCGTTGCGTAGTGTTTAAGAGCACCACCATTTCCATCACAAGCGCTTTTTCCGTGTCCACACTCTAAAAAAAAAAGGTGTCAAGGGAGAGTAAGTGCCCTAACTTACTCTCCTTTAACTCTATCTGCATGGAAGTTACTCTTTCCCGACCGCTTCTTTCGATGATACTCTCCCTTAACCCTCCCTCGACCTCGAGAGTAACTGTAACGAGAGTTAGTTTCTCCTCGCGATATCACGGGCTGTCGATAGATGGCGCCGCTATGGGTTCGGCGCAAGTTCGACGCTATTCGGCGCAGGTATTTTTTTTCGTTTTCTCGGGGGAAACCTTTTTTTCCTACCCGCTTTTCTTTTTTTTTCTTTTTTTTTTCTTCTTCTTTTTTCTTTTTTTTTTTGGGGGGGGGGGGGAGATGGGCAAGGATGTTTTAATAAATGAGTTGGTACAGCCTGCCTTGACGGGTTTATATTTCAGTATTTATTAACTTAATTATTACCTGCGGCAGGAAGATCATTTGAGCGGGGGACACTCCTTTATCCAAGCAATAGGCAATTAATGTTTTTGCTACACAGATATATTAAACAATAAACATATAGATCAGTGTGTAAACGGGTGTATGAGCGGATGCTGACGCGCGTGTGCGATTATGTTTCGTTACATAAGTGCCTAGGGTTGTTATGTAGCCCAGGGATGTTTTTGGGGCATTGTTATATTTTTTGGGGGTCGTTTCAAGTTACTGCTGAGCCCGACCTCACTGATCGTAGGAACAGGTATATGTATAAAAAAAGTATTTTTTTCACATTCGCATTAAAAGCAAGCAAAGAGGAAAACCTCCCTCCGTGACGGAAGAGGTCGGCTTCGCGCGGTCTATTGTATACGCCACGTGACGACCATTTCATGAAACGTCGTCCTAAACACGGCGTTCGTTTCGAAGCCATGTATAGGTTCAAAAAACCTATACATGGCGGCAAGCCAGGTTTATGGTACGTGAGGGGCTCCCTTATTTTCACCGCCGTGGAGAAAATAAACGACGGAGCCAGAGCGTTTGGAAAAGTTGTTGGCGATGATTTCCAAACTTGTTATGCGGTCTTTGTTTTGAGTCATTAAATAAACCTGGCTTGACTACTACCTTTTTTCAATCTTTACATCTTACTTTCCGATGCTCGGGAGTCGGGCAGTCTTCTGCTCGGTTCAAGAAAAGCTCTGGGGGGTTAAACCTTTTAACTGTGCACAGGTTGCTACATCCATAACTGTTTTAACCTCGCTCTCCGAAGCTCCCTTGACAGGAAGGTTTTCGATATAAGGGAACATTCAAGACCGCTGCTCTTTTCCGCTGTTCATCAAACAGTTCGTAATGGACAACTGAAGCACCATGTAGCATTCCGGATATCAATATTTGTGGTGCGGATCTGACGGGCTTTAAATATAGATACATTAGTGTGGATTACAAAACTCTTATTTCGCTGTCCAACAGAGCCACATTTAAACTGCCATTGACGGGTTCACCTTACGTTCAGTTGATTCTACACAGCAAGCGATAGCTCAATTATTTGGGGGAGAACGTAGACTGCTCTATGTCGCCCTACGATATGTTAAAAAGTATGCTAAGCTTCTTATGTTCAATGTCCCCGAGGTACGAAACACGGACGACAGAAGCTCAGTTAAAATGAATGAGCGAAAATGTATATATGTTCTGTAACTAGCGGTGGCTTCCTCCATCTAGCATGGCCTTTGAAAAAGCCTGTGTCTAGAGTGCCGTGGTACTCTTGCGGAGCGTTCAAGTGCCCACGTCCGATGGCACTGTAAGCACGCATTGGAGTGCCGTCCGAATGCCCTAAATGGGCTGTACAGAAGACGTGGGTCAGCGCGTCCCGAGAAGCATAGCCTGCCGCATCCGTGAGCTAAAGAAATCCGATTCACAAAACATTTTTCACCATCAAAGTGCTTCGGAAGTGAGGGAAGTGTCGCAAGCGGAAATTTAGAGGACCCAGAGGAAATTAGAGAGTAAATAAATTTAGAGGAATTTAGAAGATAAATAAATCTGTCTTTTAGAGACAGCCAAATTTACTTATAAGCTTGGTCTTGGTACCAATCCAGCCAGCTGAAAGTCATGATGTGGAAAGATTGTGAACTTTAATTTGGTCTCCTGTGTTTGTTAGTTACCGAATCGACAACAAACCAGCACCGACCAACCAGCTCTTTTACGACGCAAATATTTTCACGAAAAAACTTTAAAAAAAAAAATCTTCGAAAAAACAAATAAATAAACACAAAAAAGATAGTGTGGAATGGGCATGCTGCGGACACTAAAGTTCGTTAATATTTTTCTCTTACTTTTTTTTTTTTTTTTTGTATGGAGCATTAGTGCAAGCTGGGTGCAAGGTGCGCAAGGAACGGGCGAGGCGCCCATTGAGTCCGGATTCCCTGGATTACCGCCTTCGGAGGCACACGCTGTCCTGAGTTGCCACACCTTTAGTCATGGATCGGGACTTTATCCCCTGTAAGCTGACAGCGCGGTGGAAACTACGTGCTTGTTATTGTTAGACCGTTTGACTGTCAGTCTCGCACCACGTGATCACCCCTTCTCCGCATACACACGCGAGGCGAGCGAAATCAAGCGATAGGAGTCAGGCCACTGAATGGTTGGCTAACGCTTAGCTTCACCGCATTGTCAACTTAGAGATGAACGAAATAAGAGCTCACCTCTACAATCAATTTCCGGCCTGTTATCGCCTGACATCACTTTCTGCGCGCGAAACCTCCAACCTTGAAAGCAACAAGATCGTTTTGCCCACGAGCAAGCTTCCCGGAACTTTAGAACGGATGCCTTGCGAACGATGGGGCCTAGGAAGAGTAGCGCTGCCATATATTTTTTTTTTTTTATTCTGTTTTTGATTTTACGAACGGTTTCGGAATATATGACCGAATACCGTTTTGGCATCTCCACAGAACTAAGATTTAGTGACACTATGAATGTGTCATTGATAGTAGGTATTCCATGCGTAATTATGCATAAATATATAGGACAACGATAATTTATTTGTTATGTTTGTGAACACGGAAAATACATAAATGAATTAATTAATATATTTATAAAAGTATCTGTTTCACATTTTTTCTCAAGAAGGTCTTTCTCGCGCGCTTCATGGGTAACAACACAATCATTTAAGTACTGACGTGTGCACTTATATGGCAGAATTTTTTTTTATACAAAAGAACTTTACGTTAATTTACCTTAATTACTTTTCTCGATTAAATTTTCCCTATAATAAGGGACGTGCTTAAATGCATATATGCTTCTGTGCAACCCTGCTGTCATTGCTGCCAAAAAAAAAAAATCTTTTTGATAGGACAGGTTAGCAGTGCTTATATTATAAATTTGAAATAAACACCCGTGCCAAAACCACCGGTGCATTTCCAATGAGAGGGGCCGCCATCCCGTGCTCGCCTGGCGTATAAATGATCAGTGACTCGTCATTCGTAATCTATAGATAGTATTTCGGATGAAAACATTATTTCAAAGCAAATGAGGGCGAAATTACAGTCGATGTGCCATAGTGAATCGTTAATTAAACAAGAGTCCCACCTACACCAAATCTATGACGTTGCGCTTAGGCGGTGGTGCAGCCTGTTGAACGGAGCATGGCCGAACGCTTCACACTTCGGAAAATGGGTACATGCAGCGCGTCGTGCGCGGAGCTCTTGTGTGCAAACGCGTGCTTGTTTACACGCAATGAGTTGGTGTACACTCGATTCAAAGGTCAAACTGTTCGTGAGAGATTATTCGGCGTGAGGTCGGTCTGCCTTTCAAGATTTGCGACACTGGTTCACGCTGTACATGAGACATGCGTAGCTATACTCTGTTTCATACTTAGCGTGCAACGCTGTGAAAGCTACTGGCGCGAGCGCGTGGCTTCATCTATGGTTTTGTTTGAGCGAGAACGCGTGCAAATGATCAACGAGATCAAGCCCCACGCTCGCGCCAGTAGCTCTGACAGCGTTGCACGCTAAGTATGAAACAGAGTATAGTGCAGCACGACCGCTAACCTGAGGTCGTTAACGTGCATCACGCGCTATACTTAGTTTCACCTCCGAATGAACCGCAGATGCTGTTTCAGTGCTTGTGCACCCGCGAGCGCTCGTGTGCCCGCCGAGGCGTCATCCAAAACAATTAGCTCGCGCTTTTAGCACGTGTGACCAACAATGGTCCATGCTGAGTTGAGACGAAGTATTCCTGGTGTTCATAGCACGTTCTACAGAATGAGCTTGCGCTCCTCGTGCTCCTAGCTCCAACCAGTCAGCGACACGCGCGGGCTAGCGCGTAAACCTCCCTTTGAAACAAATATTTCTAGCGCAAGCGGTCATTCCGCGAAAACACCTCGGAAGGCTGCACTTTCGTACCGGTAGCCTTCGCTGTTTAAGGACAAGCCTCGGGCACGTGCAGCATTCGCGCGGAAATATATGTTGGTGGTGTTGTAGTATTTTGAAGTGCAGGAGAAAAGCTGCAAGCCACCCGCATCTATTTCACAAGCAGAGTGCTCGCGAAAGTAGCGTAAGTGCTTTTAACGTAAGCTACCACTTTTAGAAACAGATTGTAATTGTGTGAATAATCTTCTTTCTTTTTTTCCCAAAAAATTTATTTGTGATAGGAGTGATCTCCGAGAATACGGGTCACCAGTGGTACCTGTATAGTGCCATATTGGCGTGATATTTGAGTGCTGTGCTCTTGATGGATCGTGTTCCTTCTTATTATTCCTGTTTTTTTTTTCTTTTTTTCTTTTTGCAATTTGAGAACTGGACTTTTATGTAGTCGGACGCTGTGTTTCTCTACCTGTGACAATTTGATAGTTTATGTACGAAATTAATCCCTAAAATAATGCCCTCTGCACACCGTAGGTATTTTATAAATAAATAGAACAAATAAATATCCGCGGGAAGGGTGCGCTAATAACTGATTGAATAATTTTCGATTAGTCTTTCATAGGTTGGCACTTTACGACAGTTAATCATTCAAATATTAAGCTGAGATCTGTTTTTGTAGTGAAGGCAACGTGGAAACCGTTCGCGAGTTTTAGAGATTCGAAGAGCTATATCGCTGTAAAACGCCAAACACTATCCAATGTACTTTTTTTTTTTTTTCGGACATGTTGGTTTGAATATATTTACTGTGGCGGATGCTTTCAACGCGTGAGCTCTTGTTTAGTGGGGACATTCCTTCAGTAGTGCACCCGCTCTCTCTTGCCTCGGTATTACGCAAATCATATGATTAATAACCCCTCCAACTAGCAATCCGGAAAATGGGTTTCATCGACGTGTTTTATCCGCTATGGCAATCAGTTTGTTGGAGGATGCTTCATCGACAAAATCGACTCGTCGGCACCCTGTGCTGTCCCATCGACGGTTTCATTAAAACGAGCGTTGTATCGTTTCATAACATAGCTTGCTTTGTGGTAGCATTTATGGGCGAGCCCTGCGCACTTTACGCGCCCGTAACGGTCCGCCGGTCGGTCGTTTGTAACCATACAACAGATTGGAGCCACCACGTAACCACAGTGGAAATAGCGCTCCATATAATAGTCACAAGGTCACGTGACTATAATCCATGCGGGCGATGTAAACATCCTCACTGATGAATCCATGAATCCCGAACAAGAGCTCTGCCGGACAAAAGCTTTTATGACCCGTACTAAACCTCAGCACATTTTTTCCAGAGACCCGGATAAAAGTACATCATTTTACGACTACACATGAGCAAAGGGTGCATGAAGAATTTTTTTTATTTCATTGCCGATCTTGATATGAGGACCGTATGTTTGTTTCTGGGGCCGAAAACTGCGATCAGAAATGTCTCGATATGGGTTCATCGGCGCCGCCAAATGGGGCTGCCGATGTCCGCGTCAATGCCTCGCAGTTCTGTCGCGGCCAAATGCATGGGACCTTTCGCTCCAGATTATTATGTTGACTCTATGACCTCGAGAGAAAAGCTTCGTACTCTAACTACGGGTTTATGGACTCCATTTCGTGTCCAGTGAAGAACCCCGGTGCGATTGACAGGACAAGAACATATTCTGAAACGTGGTTATACAAGGACGGCTCTATGACTTTACGGCACTACTGCTGCCACAATAACACGCCGAATGCCTCCAACATGGCACCAAGGCACTGATAGCAGACGATAACGTTGTTTTTGATTCAGAGTTTAGCCGGAAATAACGTCAACTGCAAAACGCAAAAAAAAAAAAAAAAAAAAAAAAAAAAAAAACGAGCACAAAGAAGTATGAGTGCACACTCGGAGCGCTACTGGCTACTGCATTTTATTTGGAAAACACGAACATATATACACACATCATTATACCTCACCCCAAATGAATCTGATTTTCTTGTTTGATGAAACGAGTGACGACGCACTGATGCAACCGTCATCCTTCTTTACACTGATTTTGAATGCCTCGAAAATTTTACCCTCTGTTTTCGGTACCTACTTGCCCGGAATAGGTATTTTATCTAGCAAGAAATCATACGAACGCTTATCACAGTGGACTGCCAAGTTCCACAAGGGAGACCGCTTTACAGAAAGTTCGTGCCCTGTGTACGATCTGGTGGTGCACGAAAGCACCCAATGTCAAAAGCCCGTGCCAAATGCCCCACGACTGACACCTCACCCTTTAGCCCCGCCTTTAAAAGGCTAGCTTGATCAGAAGCCCATGACGCGAATCCCGAGATCACATGGCCGGGTCCTCACCGTGACGGCGGAGCATTCTGCTTTTAATTAAGAGACAGCAAGTGTGCACGGGAGCGTGTGTAACGTAATCATGCCGTCATTTGTAGACCCTCAACGTATTAGCTTAAGACATGGAACAATGCTGGTTGAAGCTCGCACAGGGATTCTGCACGAGAGGCTATAATGCTACACCCGTACGATCGCCCACATGTGGTTGGTATTTTAGACTACCGATCTGGCGCAATCCACATGTTTGCGTGCATGTTTTTTTTTTGTTTTTTTTTTTGTGCGCATGTTTTGCTGTTTTGTTTATTTTTGAGCTTCGCTGGTGCTCCAAGGCCACGCGAAAGTGGCTGACGATTTTCTTGAAAATCATATTGCCTCTTTTTTATTCGTTGGGAGACATTTGATTTATCATTCTCTTTTTAATGTTGACATTAGACTTCAGGCTGAGTTCGGAGCGTCGTGTCTGCCAGACTCCTTTTGTCTTCTTGCTAGAGCTGTCATGTCTAAGCAATCTCTACCACATTGGTTTTTTGGATATCCGGCAAGCAGATACCAGCAGAGACAAACGAAAGAATAGACCATTTGCAGTCCTCCCAAGCGCCCCGGCGCGCGCGCGAGGAATCTTGGGATCGGTGTTCTGTCGGCCCCCGTCGTCTGGCTGCTCTCCGTTGGAATCGCATCACCTCGCTCTAGACATACTTTTCATCTTCGTTGTTTATACTTAATAATCCTCTTTTTTATCTACTCCAGTGTATTTTTCTTGTTCATAAGTGTATCTATTTCGTTCAGCGCTTTGTATTTCTTCTGTATATTACGTGTTTTTGTGCATATTCCATCGTTTTCGACGCGGCCGTCGACGGACACCACGCCGCTTCGTTCGCCGCTCCCGGGGTGAGTACTGACTGTTGCCGTTACGCTCTATCCCGCTCCTAGGCCGTTCATTTAACTCGTGTGCGGTCGCGAGAGAGCAGTTTCGAACATCACTACAAATGTCACCGCTGTAAGCAGAGAAATAAAGTAGTCATCACGAAGCGAAGGCCGACATGCCTTCGCTTCGTGATGCGCTCGCCCTGTGAAATGTGAGCGTGGGATATCGAGTACTGCTTGCGTGCTCAACATTCGGGACGGTGCTTTGTCGTTGCGATCTTTTTGCCCTTCGGACGCTTGCGAAGCTGTACCAGCGGTCGGCGTGCCTCGGCAGCGCTCGTCAACAACCGTCCGCGCGGCGTCACTTTTCTCGCGTTCGCTGACCGTCCGCGAGCGCCGGTGATTCATCGTCGCGGCTGGTATGCGTATGTAGTACATCGCATAGCTTCACAATCGCTCTTAACAGCGGTTGTGAGTTGAGCGGGCCCTTAGCAAGCGAGTTATGTCAGCAACTGCAACTTTGAAACTGATGGTCACTTCACTTATTTATTTCACTATTCGAGATGTCAGCTGAATGTAGTATCTTCTTAGGTCACCCTCAGAAGCCACATGACGGGCGGTACAACCTGCTGTGTACCGGGCTGTGCCCACACCACTCTCACTGCCAAGCATGTGTCCTGGAATCGCTTTCCGAAGAACAGCCATCTACGCAACATTTGGGTACAGCGAATCAACAGGAAAGGTATTTACCATATTTTTTTACTTGTTATCTACACTTTCCTGACAATGATCAGGAAGGTACAGTGTGTGTACTGTCCGACGTGGCCCAAGTCATTTTACCCATATGTACAACATACCTGCGAAACACATTTTTTTTAAAAATAAAAATAGCATTCATTATTTTTGACCTATAAGTGCAACATACGACTGAAACAAAAAAGACAATCTCAAAGAATCCCAGATGTTGCATGTGCCCTTTTCACTCTCTTGGCCACTTCCACCTGCACCGACATACCAATATTTGATTGCATCGCAGGAATGTCGCTTCATCTCACTACCCTACAGCTAAAGCAAAGATACTCTCACAGTGCTTCTATCATTTTCAGCGTGCATCCACTCCAGGTTTGTTAGGCATAAACTATGTGCTTGTTCTTAGTGCCCGCTGCACAATGGTACTGGAAGTGTTTAGAAGGCGGTGGGGTGACGATGGGGGAGGAGGAGAACTGAATTCTACCCCCTTGCCCGGATAGTTTACTGACGCCCCTGTTCAGACGCCACGGCTGCTGCATCCATTCTTACCACTGAGATTGAGTTGCACTTGCTCCAAAGTTGAATGGGTGAATCTTAATATGGTGCTAACTGCTTCTTTTGCATGCAGGTACCACTGGACGGTTCTCTCTGTGGACGCCAACCTCTGACAGCAGAATATGCGGCGCTCATTTTAACGAAACTGGGAGAAAGAAGTACGAGGACAAAGCTCCCCGGTTTTTTCCAACCAGGACATTTCCGAAGTGTATGTTATTTGCCTATTTTTGTTTCTTTCTGCAATAGTTGTTTTTCCCTGCTTATATTCTTGCTTGTGATCACTGTATACATGGGTCGTTTCTCACGTGAGCTACGTCACTGCTGGTGGCGTCTGGTGATTTGTGGACAGCGGTGCTACCCAGTGAGCATGGCGAAATACGTGACCTACGGAAGCAATCATCGCTCTCATAGAAAAAGACGGAGCTTCAAGCAATCGTAATGTCAGATTTTGTAGAGCTGCAGACATAATAACAATGTTTT
The DNA here is from genome assembly GCF_016920785.2 of Ixodes scapularis. Taxonomy (NCBI): domain Eukaryota; kingdom Metazoa; phylum Arthropoda; class Arachnida; order Ixodida; family Ixodidae; genus Ixodes; species Ixodes scapularis. The sequence continues at coordinate 36,278,722 of NW_024609838.1, read as the reverse complement.
GTCTGAATACATGAGATCTCTCAACGGCTAGACGACGCAAATGGACTGCAATCGAAAAGAGGTTTTGCGACGTGCGGTTAAGTAGCATCAAGGATATCACTGAAACTGAAAAAGTATAACATTCTCGTCCGTCATTAAATTTGCAGTGGGAATAGGTGGCATATAAACCTACTGACTGCCTTTTTCAAGGATTTGGCTTGGCTTAGCTAGCTTGCTGCTCAAGGCACCAGGGGATGTCGCTCTGCTGCCTTCATCTCTGATGGCCCCAAATGACAGCTTTTAATCCAGCTCTCTCGTTGTGGAAAGTAGTGAAGGCTCTGCATGTTTCCTGTCGTACATTGAAGTGCCAGCTCATCTCGACTCTAAATAACAGCAGTGTGTTTGAACGGTACCAGACGATGCTTCTTTATATTTCCGACTGCTCTATCTGACACAGTCGGTCACAATGCAAGAGGACTTCAGCGAGCTGGAAAACACTCTCTTAGCACATAGAAAAACATAGGAGAAAATGTACCAACATGAATTCTAGAAATATTTTGAGCGAAAACTGACGTCAGGTGCAAGGACTCTATAATTACTGTCCACCGTGTTTGCTTGACTAGGCAGCTTCCTAGTGACCATTCAAGCAGATAGAGTTGGACATGCCTTGTCAGGAGTTTGCGGTCGTAATATGCTTGAGCCAACTGCTTTGTAAGAAGTTGCAGCTGTGCATATCGTTCGTGTCACAAATGGAAACACATATGAATGCGGAAATATAATTATGTTTAATAAAGGGCCCTTTAGGCAAGTATGGACAGCCTAAGATGGCACCGAATATAGTCGATTTCACAGTAACATGGCAGGTGGCAGACTCTATAACCCCTGTGAACTGATTGAAGTGTTGAAGTCAAATGTATGTGACAGCTCTTTACTAGAGAAGTGTACTCTGATTGGCTCGCTTGGGACAAACCTTTTGTTGTGTGCCAAACTATGTTGAATAAGGATATAAACTTTGTTCCCTTCTTTTATACGCCGGTGGCTGTTGAATGCACTTCGTCTCAGAAAGAACTGCAACAATCGCTATTTGGCTACAACATTCCAGACCAGCTACCAAAGGGTAGAAACAGTGACCGCTATTGATCCAGCTGAGCTCTTGGTTGTTTGACATGTTATGTGCTCCGTACAGTGTAAGCTGTGCCCTGTGCTAGACAGAATTCCAGCCGGTATGTAATGCTTATAAAATAATTGCGTGAACAATTGCCTTATCCTTGCCTGCAGATGTTGCGGCCTGCCCAAAGGTCCCAAACATGATCTGCGCAAGGAAGCGCCATGCGCTGCAGCCGCTGCCGGCCTACTTTCTGTCGGACCTTGACCTGGCACAGACCGTGACCCTGCCTGCTAGCCAGGAGCCAGCACAACCCGGCAGCCCCTTGGCCTCCGCTGGTGCCCCTGACACTGATGATGTAATAGCTAGCGGTAAGCTCCTAACATTGAGCATCAGTGTTGCTCGTCTGTTTATTTGGCATCCCTGTCAACTGTGCAGCAGTCCCGATAGGTGCATGGAACACTTACATGCAGTACGTCGAACTTTACAAACTGTACTAACTCAGTCACCGCTGGCTATAGCACGCAAGTTGTGGCCGTTCCATACTCGCAGCACCATATGGCACGGTGCACTCTAAGATACCGCACATGCAAGGTACCCGCGGAGTTGTTCTTTCAGATTGCGGTCACACCCTCACTTCATTGTCTGCCAGGTACAAAGGAGATGCTGCCACAGCCCTGCTTGCATGTTATTTGCCTCAAGATCCAGATTGAAAAGTGGGGACACATGCTTTTGTTTATCCATTGTTTCCTACAAGACAAGCGGCGATTCTCTGGCGTCCACAAAAAAACCATCCCCACTTTTGTTATGGAGCACGGGCAAGGCTATGCATGCTCTTAGAATTCGCAGTTGACTCCAATGCATGCGCACGAACGCTGCACCGGAGCCTCTCAGGGCTTCGAGTTAGCGTCCGCAGCATTCTCCGTGCTCCAAGTAAGTGTAGAACAAAGCTTAGTTCCGCATTTCCCCGCAGCACCCCTGACGATCGGATCTCAAGGCGAATAGCCAGCATTCCCATTATAGCTCCTTCGTGTGGAACAGAGCAGCATTAAAGAGGTCATAAACCGACTCAGTTACTTCTGCTAAATGCTGCTGTCGCACAATAAAGCTTGAGAACAAGCAATATTCTGCTCTTCCTCACAGCCAGGTAAAATAATCACATGATTACTGTTAGGGGTTAGCTGCTACTGTTGGCGCAGTGATTAGACACAAGCCCAAGCCCCAATAGTTACCATGGCATTGATTGTAACCAAATAGTCAGGTGCTCACTCAGTGCTTGGGTCCAGTTCATAAGCCGTCTGTATTCAAGTGTCGTCACCCTGGTGTGAACCCTAGGCTTTCTCAACATTGTGATTTCTGACTGTAAATTAGCCTTCTATTCCTCAGAATATAACCTTGGCAGGGGAGCCTCTGGTTTGTGGTATATAGATTATTATATAGATTATATTTGTGCTACAGACGTCAGTATGCTTGTATGAGGTGCAGAACATCCAAATGCATATCGTTTCTTGGCCCCTTTAACATGTGATGCTTTTTTTGTATGGCACATGATATGCTATTTGGCAGAGCCAAGGCAATTACAAGGAGAAAGCCTAGTTTTTTGTTTTGATATTTGACTGCAAAAATGATGTGATATTTATTTTGCTATCTCCCCATCTGGCAGACCACCAGTACAGCATCACAGGATGTATCGATCAAGCCCTGCGTGATCGCATCAGGCAGCTAGAGGAGCTCGCTTCTGCAAACGAGAAACTGCGCAAGGACAACGACCGTCTACAGAAAGAAAATGAAGCTCTGCGGAAGAAAGTAGCCCATCTTGAGGAGATGTATGACAAAGCAGAGGAGGTCATCGATGCTACAATCCCCTTTCAGAACTTCACGCTCACAGCCGTGCAACAGGACCCAAAGAAACTGGCCTTCTACACGGGATTCGACTCCCTGGAGAGATTTCTCGCCTTTTACAAGTTTGTTCAGGCAGGTTATGAAGCTCACAAGGAAAGTCAAGGTCCGCAGAGAAGGTCACCTTATCTATCCATGGATGATCAGCTGCTGCTCGTGTTGTCCCGCCTGAGGGTGGGACTTTTGGAGCAGGACCTTGCATACCGGTTTCGTATCCACATCAGCACAGTCAGCCGGGTGTGGACATTCTGGATTGGTTACCTAGCGGACTACCTTGCTCAACTCAACTACTGGCCGTCGCGACAGGTTGTGAACAAGCACATGCCGGAGTGCTTCATCGAGGCGTATCCATCGACGAGAGTCATTCTGGATTGCACGGAAATCTTCATCGAGACACCTAGCGACTTCAGGGTGCAGAGTGATACCTACTCAAGCTACAAGTGCCACAACACTGCCAAGGGACTGCTGGGCATCACCCCCAATGGGTTCGTGTCGTTCGTGAGCGACCTTGCCCCTGGCCGCGTCTCTGACAAAGCCCTGACCGCATGTTCCGGGCTATGCAACCTTCTTGAGCCCGGAGACTCTGTCATGGCGGACAGAGGCTTTTTGATCACTGAAGAGGTCGAAGCTGCAGGGGCTAACCTGAACATTCCACCTTTCCTTGGGGGAAGGCTACAGCTCTCCCTGGAGGACGAAGCGAAAACTAGGGCGATTGCGAAGGTCCGGATCCACGTGGAACGAGTGATTGGACAAATGAAGTGTTTTCGAATCTTGAGGGGTACTTTCCCAAACAGTATGAGCAAGAGCCTGGACTCTATCTGGAAGGTCTGTGCTTTGCTGTGCAATTTCACGAGAGAGCCACTGCTCAGTCGAAGCTAGAGCTGCAGTCTTGTGGCTTCGTAGATGGTCGTGGAGAAAAAAGAGGCCATATCTCTCTATCTAGCTCACTTCAGCTCCGGCAACTTTTTGTGCCCACACGCCCTCATGACCCATGACGACCATTAGCACCGACTACGGCCCTCGGGACTTTCCTCTACCCAACGAAATGGACTCACAACCCACCGAGGCCACGCTGGCTTCTCCCGCTGTCTGAAGCTTACCGCTCAATGCACCACCCACAGCCGGTGCAACCACTCCTGCCGTCACGTCGCTTCTTGATGCACCACTTGTTGCCGCGTGAATTCAACCTGCGGTCTTTACTCAGAATCCATTCTCCATCCTCGGCGACGATGATCCCGAAAGCAAGTTGTCGCCCCTCAACAACAGTTGCCACATCCGCACTGCCGCCAATGAAACGAAGCGTGCTCGTGGCATTTTTTTCTTCGGCGCCGCTGCGACTAAGCTTACCACCTCACCCCGGTGCATCCAACGTGACTCGAACCCTGACTCGTTCCCCCTGGAGGACGGATGGCATCCTGTCTCTCGCCGACGTAAGGCGGCCCCGCCCGCGGCGCCTCCAGCAGCATCGTTCTGCAGTGAGTTCTCCCACACTGTCATTCTACGGCCGGCCAAACCATGCCGCATCATGGACGGGGTCTTTCTTGCCATTGACTCTGCAGTTGCTGCACAGATAGACCTCAGGTCTCCTACACCATTGCAGCCCCCTACCAAGTGAGGTACCTCGACTGCAGTAATCAACTTGCAGTTGATGCTGCTTTGTCTCAAGTGTGCGATGCATTCCTCAATGTAACATACATCCCGATCGGCACTCTGCAGGTCTCCGTGCAAGGCTACGAGGCCATTCGCCGTGGCCAGGTTCGCGGATTCATAAAAAAAGTCTGGCGACCTGGATTCTGCGTCCTAAAAAACCTTCATTGCCGGAAATCTGCTATCCTCCAGGCCGGTCCTCTCACAAACTCTGGGTCGGCACTCATTACATTCGACGGCACCAGCCTCGCGTTGCCCAGTGCCCCAACAGCACCCAAGCCAACGGCACAACACAGCGTCGTCAGTTGCCTTCATCAACATCCAAAGAGAAGCCGGCGTCACCACCAGTGACGCCTGAAACTAGCTCCTGCTCAGCAAGCTGTGCTGTTATCTGCGCCCAAAGCCCTCATCGCAGCACCGAGGTCTGCGAAGCAGAAGACTGACTCCCGCCCGGTGCTCGCCACAAAACTCCTAACGCCGGCACACAACATCACCGCCGACCTCACACAAGTCCCAACATCAGAACCGCCTCGGACCACCTTCGCAGAATCAGCGAGAGCTGTCAACAGCACTAGTGAGACGCCTGCCCTACTTCCGTCAGGGTCAGACTTTACTGGCTTGCAACAACAAATCACCCTTTTCACAAAACAAATGCTGGCAGCCACGCAGCGAATTCCGACGATGCAAAACTCGCTGTTTACTCTCGTGGATACCTGCACCCGTGCAGTAATCGGGCGCCTCGCGATGCAGGGCATCATTCCGTTCGGCGGCCCCCCACTATCACCACGCAAACATGGTTAGCGCCCCCAGGATTGTTCAGTGGAACTGTTGCTCGCTTAAACAGAAGAAGGCAGACTTCATCGAAAAATTTTATCTTCACTCGTCATCCGACATGGCCGCTGCGTTTGCTCTACAAGAAATCAACGGCCCCCTCCCTTCTTTGCCACAGTACGATGGACTTGCTCCGAACATTGAGACTAGTGCCCCCTTGCCTTGGATTCGTTCCGCCCTGTACGTTCATCGATCAGTGTGCTTCACTCTTCTCGACACCTCACAGAGGTGCTCTGCAATGACCAGCGTTACGGGTTGCCGCCAATTCCTCAACGGCCCGTTTTTCTCTTCTCTGTCTATGTGGCTCCAGACACATCGCTAAACCGCTGGACAAGGCAGCCGCTAAACATCCCTTTTTTTAAGCACTTCGCCCGTCTTTATCCAAAAGACGACGTTCCCGTTTGCGGTGATCTTAATGCCAAACACACGCATGGGGCTACGACATTGACCTTCCCCACGGCACGCGGCTTCTTGCAGACCTCACAGGGCTGAAACTTTCGTTCCTCAACATCCCAGACACCCCCACACGTATCAAACAATCCTCCCAACAGCAGGACACCTGCCCCGACTTTACCTGTGCTCGTTACCCTCGACGCTGGAGATGGCATGTCGCCGGCGACCGCCTCGGCGGTGATCACCTCCCCATTATTTTACGCTACGACTTCCTATCCGCAACCCTATCTCACTGTCGCGCCTGCTGCGACACATTCTTCACTAAGTGGGACAACTTCCGAGCAGCTCTTTCTTCTGTCATGGAACTTGCTGGCTTTTCCGACATTATACAAGCTATCCAGTCCGCCCACAAGTCTGCCACAAAGCGGCTAACCGTACCGGACGATGCCGCTTTGACGAGCATTTACTTACTGGACCGCCGCATTCACCTGTTGGCCTGTTACCGCCGTTCTCGCAGACCACGACGACTCCTCAAACCTTCACATAAACTCCAAAAGACTATCTCGTGCTACACTTCGGAACTCGCTTCCAACTGCTGGACTTCCCTGTGCAGATCCATCTCCGGCAATAGCCATCTTTCGAAAGTTTGAAGGCTCCTCCGTTCTCTCCTCGGGGACCACAAACCTAGGCAATTTGCTGCCACTGTTGCCCTTCGCAAAGGTGTCTCTCCCGAGGAGCTAGCTGAACGGGCCTCGGACGTCTTTTTTCCGCAACCAGCGCAACATGACTCTGGATGCTACACTTGTGTTCACCCTGTCACCAAGCTCTTGGGATGGATTGCCCGTTCACCCTCCACTCGCAGTGCACCTGGCCCCCAACAACGTCACAGTCGGGCAACTTCAGAACCTCCCTACGGCACTCAAGGAAACCATACTCGCCGAGATCAACCAGGTGACTCCAGACTACTGAAGCCCCAGGAGTCCCTGATCGCTGCCACTTGTCTCATTCGCCCTGGAAGCTCCCGAGAAGATTAAAAGCTTTTCCTCTTTTTATGCCCAAACAGCAGGGCAGATATGGTGGCCACTTCTTTGGTCGTTAAATAAATGTTTCAAAGCAAAGGTAGATGGTCATGATGAAAGAAATCAAGGACGTTAGGATTCCTGTCAGAAGTACTCAACGCAATAAAATGTTGTCCAAACTTGCCAGGTTTTAATTTTAGATTGGTTGCACACTACACGACAGAGTAGCGAGCATTTGATTATTCTTAATTTTTAACTAGGACTGATTAAATTAATTTCAATACTTTTGGATGTTTTATTTTAATACACACATATCCTCTAAAAAGGGCGGAAATGTAGTGGTTAATAAAGAAAAATAGACGTAATGGTGGGGCCACAGTCGACTCCTAGCAGAACTGTTTGGTGGGGCAACAGGCAGACTGAGATTAAAGCCCCTCTATCCTGGGAAAAGTGGCGCCATTCATTGTTGTGGAAATTCTCAAGACACGTACCGTGTGCCACTTCTGGGAAGGACATGGCGTCTGAAATCTAGCTCAGTGCTGCGCTGTGTCGCCATGATCTTCCCAAGGGCTGCATGTTGCACGTGCCTCGTGCATCGACGCACTTTGCGCTACTTTTAAAACATGAAGGGGCTTTAACTGAGATGCCATTGCGTGTGCCACAGGCAAAAATTCAAGATGTTGAAAACAAGCTGTTGCATTGTAAATTGTGCGAATTACTAAAATTCTCCGTCAATATGCCCCAGCAAATGAAGATTAGAGGGTTTACAGATTAAACCAAAGGAAGATGTCTGTCACCCCAGAGGAAGAACATGTGGGGACCTTGACGTGCAACCAAAATTTCACCATCAATAGCGCTGAAATCAGTAACGACACTACCGTAAACCAATTTTGCTCCCAGGTGGGCCGCCGGAAGCGGCGTTGGTAGCCACAGCACATGGTCGTTGTTGGAACTTTCGCGCATAATGCAGAAGAGGATCATGCCCTCTTTAGGTGTCACACGCTCTCATACCATCTTTAGTGTTTGTGTGTATGGCGCGTGCTTTGGACGGTTTCACAACTGACGACCACGCGCATGCTAGGCTGTGAAGATTACACGCTGGGGCGTGGGTTTGTAAACAATGGAAAAGTGTATGAAATTTAGCATGCACAGTGCACAAACTCTATTTTCAGTACACAAATATTGCGACTACTATATCGGACAGAGGTACGCGCTACAGTTTGCAACAAATTCTTGTGCCGACATGAGCAGTCTGAGGCATTCCAACTACTTGTCATGACAGCCACTTTCAGTTCACAAAAGTTGGTTTATTATATGTTCTCCAAGTCTTTGGCATTAAAAATGAGGTTGATTCCTTTGTGACACTGCCGTGCCGGGCTGTGGCCGGCGGTGAAACTGCACAGCCCACCAGCGACGGCAAGCAACCAACTGAGCGTCCAGAGCTAGGAACCAAAAGGCACCTTTATCACACGAGGCAATGGCTTTTTACACAAGACGTGGGCACAGTGTTTGCAACCCGATTACCGAAAGTGTCCAAACTTGGCACTAGCACCGCCCGCAAAATCCCCCCTTTAGAATGTTCAAGGAGAGTATCGGACACCTTGGCTGTGAAAAAAAACAAAGTTTTACAGATTGAGTCTCTTGGGAGCGACCACTTGTCTTCCAGAATGGGTTGAGTAGTGTCGGCCCGTACCATCACCACGAACACGTGGTGGTGATGCTGGACGAGGCACATCACGATGACGCGAGTAGACAGGTCCACCTGAGGCCGAACCGTCGACGGAAGCTAGGGGTGACGCCGGCCTCGGAGAGACACAACAGCACCTGCCGCAGGCGTTGGTCATGTTCCTTTTTCGTTCTGCCGAAGACTAGGATGTCGTCGACCATGTTGACCAATCCGTCTAGGACTTCCAAGATCCACGCCACCTGTCGCTGGAAAAACTCAGGGGCCGACGTGATGCCAAATGGGAGTCGGCAAAAGCAATAACGCCCATACGGCGTAATGAACATCGTAAGCTCTTGAGAGTCCTTGGAAAGCTTGACCTGATGGAAGCTTGAGGTAACTTTGAGCTTCGAGAAGACTGCCGCATCGCCCAGAAGTCCCAGGACTTGATCGACGGTGGGGAGCACATGACGTTCTCTCGGGACAACTTGATTTAATTTTGTAAAGTCGATACAGACACGGTAACCTCCCGACGACTTTGGAACCATGAACAGTCCAGCGTCCCGAGGTGTGGGGTTGGTGACACGCCGAATGGCTCCGTCTTGCTCCAGTTTGGCCAGTTCTGTTTGCACCACCTCGCGCAGGGGTATCGGTATGCGGCATGGAACACTAAGTGAAAACGGAACCGCATCCGGGCGTAGCCGAATCTTGTACTCCTCCTTGAGCGTGCCGAGACCTCTGAAAAGTCCCTGCGGTGCCGGCACTTTCATGTCGTCCAAGAACTTTACCACACCCAGAGCCTGGATGGCTGGGAACCCGAGCAGGGGCATAGAGAGGGACTTGATCACGTACAGACGCTGATGACCGGTCTTGCCTCGCCACAGGAGGGTAGCCATGAAGTACCCAATGACTTTTAGCGACTGGTCTCCTGGTGCTGTCAGCAGGTCGTCGACCTTGTCCAGATGATGAGGTAAGTTCGGGAAGGCTTCCGAAACAGCAGACGCCTCCGCGCCGGAATCTACCTTGAATATCGCCGTGTAGTTGTCGACATTGACCTCAACGTACTTGGCCTTGGCCTTCTCAGTCTCGAGGATTGCGTGGAGCGGTAAGGAACGCCACCTTGCTCTGCTTTCGTTTCCGAGCGCAACAGACGTCCGCGAAGTGGCCCTTCTTCTTGCAATAATTGCACAGAGACTGCCGAGCAGGACAGTCTGAGCGTGTGTGGGGGGCCCGACTGCAGTAGCTGCAGGAACCTGGGTCGTTATCGCCAAGTGAAGACACTGCTGATGCGTCGTCTGACCGTTTTGTTGTCTTGCGTTGGTGCGTCGGACCATGACAAGACTTGGTGGCGTCAACGTTGACGGTGACCTGGACACTCTCGACTCCCGCGAGCAGTTTTTTTCTTTTTCGGCGTCTTCGATCTGCCTCACCTGCGTCCACGCGTCCTTGAGGCTGAGCTTGGCTTTCCAGCAGAGCTGGCCGGACAGGCGTTCGTCGCAAAGACCAACAACGAACCGGTCGCGAACCAGGCGTTCTTCGACTTTGGGGGACGGGTAGTTGCACCACTTGACAAGCTTGCAGAGCTCGGCGTAGTAACTGTCGACGCTCTCTCCCGGCTGCTGAACCCGCTCGTGGAACCTCGAGGACTCTTACACCTCGTTGACGGGGTACAGGAAGTGTTCCGAGAAGCGCTTGACCACCGTGTTGTAGTTGTTCAGGGAGGCGGCGTTCAAGCCGAACATGTCGAGAAGGACCCGAGCCTCGGGGCCCATGCAGTAGAGAAGTGTCCGCACCTGAATGTCCGGTGGTGCTTGGCGAAGTACGGAGGCATAAGCGTACTCCTCGAGTTGCGTAAACCGGGTAGGCCAAGAACCGGTGTTGTCGAAGTCGAAACCAGCAGGCTGACGTACGGAGCCGCCCACCCACGCGGGCAGTGTTTGCAACCCGATTACCAAAAGTGTCCAAACTTGGCACTAGAACCGCCCACAACAGACACTACAATTTTATGATCAACACTCAGTCTTTCCGATATTTAAAAAAAAAGTCTGTCAGGCGTGGCACCATAACGTTCACCCAGAGTGCCTCATCAAAGGGCACCCGTGTGACCCAGCAGTCTTTCGCCCAGTCAACAACAAGGTCACACCACTCCAGTCCTGTGAGCGCAAGTTGTCCTGTCACCTGGTAGTAGTGCTTGTGCTTTTTGTCGACACTCTTGTCCGCATGGATAAACTCCACAAACCCTCTGCTCATCACCTCCTCGAAGGTCGTCAGGTTCGCATCTATCGCCCGTGACACGGTCTTCACTTCGACTAGTCCGTACTCCTGTATATCTTCGTCCCAGACCAGCCCGTCTGGTGATGCCCCCAGCATGGGAAGGCCAGGGTTGATGCAAAGGCCAACACTGAAGACTTGGACCTTTTGCTTGGCCTTGTAGCGCTTCAGAGCAGCCGCCTCATTCTGAAGTCCCGCCCTCATGTGACGTGTCGTGCCATGTCCGCCCGAGAAAATCGTCCTGAGAAACTTTTCGTTCACGGGTGCTTGTCGTTTGACGATGTCTCCGAACTGTGATGCCGTGATCCTTTTCTCACGTTCCGTGTGCCACAGCATACTTCTGCTTTGGCCACGTGTCTGTTCCTCCAGGTGCTGAGCTTGTGTAAGAGTCAGGGTGCATGGATCGCTTGGTGGCATCTGGTGATTCCAGCACTCTTTTATGGGCAAGCTGATCCGTGCTGCAGAGGCCCCATCATCCGTGTTCGAGTGCTCCTGAACCTTCCTTGGCAAGGGTGTGAAGGCAGCTTCTTCCATCACGTCCGCAAACATTGGGAATATTCCCTTCTCAATGAAATCTGTATGCAGCCTCTTGACGGTTGCCTGCGCCACGTCCACATGCACTTCCGTGGTTTTTCTCGCACTCTTCGCCTTGTTGCTAGAGTCGTGCTTGACGAATTCTAGTTCGTTGAACGACACCGTACTTGCACCTCTCTTTGAAGATGGGCCCCACTGCCTTGCTCCCTCAGTGCAGGCCAGAGCATCCGGGATGTAGGACCTTCCCTCCCTTATCAGGTCTAGCATGTGCCAAAGCAGTGCTGCCACATGCTTGCACACACCGCCTTGTCCAGCCTTGCAGGAACAGGAAGCCTTGCTGACCTGCCCATCTTGGCAGAGCACAGCATGCACTGCGTATCGCTTCGTAAGGGTCATGGAAGCCTCCACGTTAGCCTTGACAATTGTCTCTGATGCACTTGTGGTGTGGAGGAAGATGTTCTGCACTTTGTGGGCCTTGAACATTTTGTAGCCAGAACTTGTGTGCTTCTGTGCTCCAGCTGCTTGGCCATGCCCTTGGATGTGGCTTTCCGAGAATGCGGAAGGAAAGTCCTTCAGCTGCTTGGTCCAAGGTCCTGCTGGAAGTGGTAGCTCTTGCGGCTCTGGTACATCCCGTGTCGCCATAGCCTTCCCTGAAAAAAAGGCAGCTCAGTCAGCGTTTTAAAAGGAGGACGGAAATTTGACCAACACAGTTTTTTAATGGGTTTGGTGTTGTTTTGACAGAATTAACCTAAACTTGCGAAGTAAGAGTTCATCTAGGGTAACAACCCCTCAAAAAAAGCCTGCTGTAAACTTTGTGCTAAAAAAAGAGCGTTTGCTATTAGGCAAACATGCCAGCTTTTGTAATCTACAACTTCTTGTGCACTTTCGAACATTACACAGTCGAAGGAGCATTCTGAAAGCAAGCCACGCACTGGCATTGGGGACAAGCATCTCCAGTGTCACTGAGCTGCTTGTTGCTGCTGCCCTGTCAGTGTCCATGATATAGTGCAGCTCTGAATACGAAGAACGCGTTTTGACCATAATCCGTTTCGTGCCAGCAGCATAAAGCTGCTGGCACGACCGTGAAGTGTTGTACAGGAGTGGCAAAGACACTCCAGCTTTCAATGCGTCAGTGTTCGTCCAAAAGAAGCAGTTCGCAGAGCCACTAAAAAGTGTCTAGCATTTCATATGCACGCGCTTGCGTGAAAACGGGATGATCAATAAAGATATGCACTCGCGGGACGCTGTGTTAGCGCGGTTCGCAGGGGCAATCTTGCCTCACCACAGTGAGCGCGCTAGCTGAACTGTAATTTCGATAAACAATGGAATCTCCCCCATACTATGCATAAAACGCAGTCAGAACCCCTTCTCCCGCCGCGACGAAGAACCGAACGCGAAGGATGTGATGCTGCGCGGACGGTTGTTGACGAGCGCTGCCGAGGCACGCCGACCGCTGGTACAGCTTCGCAAGCGTCCGAAGGGCAAAAAGATCGCAACGACAAAGCACCGTCCCGAATGTTGAGCACGCAAGCAGTACTCGATATCCCACGCTCACATTTCACAGGGCGAGCGCATCACGAAGCGAAGGCATGTCGGCCTTCGCTTCGTGATGACTACTTTATTTCTCTGCTTACAGCGGTGACATTTGTAGTGATGTTCGAAACTGCTCTCTCGCGACCGCACACGAGTTAAATGAACGGCCTAGGAGCGGGATAGAGCGTAACGGCAACAGTCAGTACTCACCCCGGGAGCGGCGAACGAAGCGGCGTGGTGTCCGTCGACGGCCGCGTCGAAAACGATGGAATATGCACAAAAACACGTAATATACAGAAGAAATACAAAGCGCTGAACGAAATAGATACACTTATGAACAAGAAAAATACACTGGAGTAGATAAAAAAGAGGATTATTAAGTATAAACAACGAAGATGAAAAGTATGTCTAGGGCGAGGTGATGCGATTCCAACGGAGAGCAGCCAGACGACGGGGGCCGACAGAACACCGATCCCAAGATTCCTCGCGCGCGCGCCGGGGCGCTTGGGAGAGACTGCAAATGGTCTGGGGGGGGGGGGGGGGGGGGGGGGGGGGGGGGGGGGGGGGGGGGGGGGGGGGAAGGAAGGCGCACGCACCGACGGCCTCGAAACGGAATGCTTACAAGGTCGCTCGGCCCGGTGCAAGACCTCTATCTTTCCCTGGGAAAGGGCGAGAGAGGGTGATGAGAGGACAGTTCCCCACCCGTTTTCCCCACACTGCCCTACACCACCACCAATATCTCCAAATCTCTTTGTAAGCGGACTCGGCGTCCTTGAGGCGGAACTCCCTTCATTTAGCTGATAGTGCCAAGCGAGCTAAGCGCCCACCGGACCAGTTACCACCTGCCCCGCTCTCTGCGCGTGGTTACAGGAGGGAGCGTGATCACGTGATTATGGACAGACGTGCGATTAGTTCACCGGGCACCCCTTAGCTTCCTCTACACTTTCAGCTTAGGAGTGACGGAGCCCAACCCGCAAGACACACACGCTCTAAAAAAAAAAAAAAAAAAAAAAAAAGAAGAGAAGAAGGCGTTGAAGCGGCGCGCAGCAAAACGCCGTCGAGGCGAGATCGGCGAGATCTCTTTGCTCTGGCGGCATTTCGCCATCGGAGCGGCGGAGGGAGACGAAAGCCGGTGCACTCAGCTCGCGGACGAACACGTCCGTCACGTGATGTTTACTTGCCGCACCATCGACAACGCTGCGTGCGCTCGCTCGCGCGGGAACCACCACAGGCGGTCCGGATGACAGCTCTTCCATGACTTCGCTCTTGCCGCTATCACCTGTCACCATTCAACCACACTTAAAAGGTAAGTAGATCATTTTCGCATGCGCCTTTTAGAGGTAATCGAAGTGCAGAAGGAATGAAAGACGCGTAACTTAACGCGATAGCGCGTTTTGTGCAGGAAACGCGCTCAACCTTGTTGCTTCCGCTTTCCCCACTCAGTCGCACGAGGTCAACGCTTCCTCGCATCAGACTCGACTCGATTGACGTGTGCAGGACAAGGGCTCATTGCCATGGGAGTTTGGTTTGTTCTGGTTTCTTCCGAACACTTCCTGTTCGTACCTTTTCGCTTTCCGGCGCCGTAAGAACAGAAGAAATCAAAAACATTGAACCGCGCTCGTTGAATAATTGTAATGGGCGCTCTCGTGTGCTGAAATTTAAGAGAGCATGTCATCTTTTCTTTAGTCGATATATATATATATATATATATATATATATATATATATATATATATATATATATTTAAAAAAAAGTTTTTGTCTTAGGCAGTGGTGTGTTCGTTTCACATCGCGCATCCCCGCTCCGCGAGTGCGGTCACCGGACGGCCATGTTACATGTCGAAAAATTGCCTATTTGGAGCGTTGCGGATGCTGGCGGCAGCGTGCTGAAGATACGTGTTCTACTCGTTCGCCGGTATTCGCCGAAGAAGTTATTTAAAACCCTGTGTAAGCCGTGAGACTTGCCGTTGAGAACACGTGAAAAGTTTTACGGAAGCGCAGTGCCGAAGGGAAAAGACGCAACTCGTCGAGATCAAGTTTACCGCGGCGTGATCAAAGCTTCCTTGGCACGCCGAAGCGCTGCGTCCCTCTGCCTTCGCGCGCTCGGATACCGATCAAGAATCGGCGCCGCGGCAAAGTTTTGAAGGTGTGTCGCGCGTATATGTCATTGCATCATATATCGGGCACGGAGTTCTGGGTCGTCCAGCTGTTCCGGCGAGTTGCTATGAATAAAGGGGGAAAACAATATGGGGACGGTTGCTCTTATGCACTATTAACCATGGCTAATAACCAAGTTCCATATCTGCTCTAATGAATCACATGGCAGCACAAATAGAGCAACGCTGCGGAGCAAGTTTGGTTTTTGAAGGCAAACCTACAAGACAGCGAGAATTTAAATTTTTGAAGCGCGACCCATACGGTCGTGTGCAGTCCCTTGGCCAATCCCAATTAGGCGAGTCGCGCTCAAACGTCAAGTGCAATAAAGTAGGTTTATAATGCGTCAGCACTGATCATTATAAACCTACTGAGGAGCTGTTGTGCACAATATTCTGTAAACCGTCTAACGACGAAAAAAAGACGTGCTGAGTGCGACACAATTTGTGCGAACAAGTGATCGCTGGTTTTTCCAGTTTTTCTCTTTGAAACCAAGGGATGTCATCCAAGTTATTATTGCTACGGAAAGAGCTCATATAATGTAAGCAAAAACATTTTGTGTTCGCTAATACTATTTGGAAGTAAAATGTGCCGATGTCGTGTTCGCGCTAACAATGTCGTGATGTGTACCTTCCTCTCCTCGTTCGTTGCCACTGGACACTGGATCAAGCTCTTTCTGGACCGCTAGTGCCGGAAGTTACAAATACAGCCGTCAGAGTAAAGTAAAACGCTGCTCCAGAAGCACATATGGCTTCATGTACATTGCACTCGCAAAGCACATTTACACATTGATTCCTGATAGTTATCTGAGCATGGGAAGGCACAGAGACACAGCACTTTTTTGGGCCAGGGAAGCTTTGATCACGCCGCTAGACCGGTGAAACTTGCTTTCGACCAGTTATGCCTTTTTCCTGTGGCACTCTGCTGCCGTAAAAATGTCCACGTTTTCTCAACGGCAAGTTTCACGGCTTACACAGGGTTTTAAAGAACTTCTTTGGCAAATGACGACAAACAAGTAGAAAACGTCTTCAGCTCGCTGCTGCCAGCCTCCGCCACGTTCCAAAAACAATTTTTCGACGTGGAACATGGTTGTTCGGTGGCCGCACTCGCGCTGCAGCGAGGAAGTGGGAATGCGTGATCCGGCAATTGTCATAGAGACCAGTGGTTCGTTCGTTTCGCGGTAGGCCTACCGAGGTGAACGACGACCGTGCTTGCATAACGTACCGCAGGATGGCGCCACCGACATCATTAGATGCTGGCTGGAAGCAGACGAAGACGTGCCACCTGCTTTTGCCACTATGATTTATTAAATACTTTCAGCGGATATGATATGTTACCGCTCGATAATAAATAGGACTGAGGTACACGAACCACTTCTGTCCCACGGTGAGCTGAGCAAGCACTCTGCCATAGACGGAAACAATTTTGTCCTTTCATGAAATTAAGGAACCCCAAGTTACTCGCTTATATTTCTCTACGTAAAAGCAACCATTAAAATATGTGCTTGAGCGAAAAGTAGCCACTTTCCGAGAAAAGTTAACTTTTACTTTTCCTTTATGGTTGCTTCCCTTTGGCTGGAACGATTATTGATGCCTTGCATGGGAGGAAGTGAGGTGTCAATCATTGTTTCAGTGGCCCCCAATTACTTGAGGAACACTCGTACGATTCTTCCTCGCTGTATTTGCATTTTAAAGGGATGCTGAACCCAAATCGGGATTCCACAAAACACGGCGGCAAAAGCGTGCAACGGGATGCTACAAACACCAAAACATCACCCGTATAGCGATATCTCGACCATATTTTCTAAAAAAGAAGGTGTATTTGACAGATATGTTGACGTCTGGTTTCTCCGAGAAGAGTCGAGAAGGAAAGGGAACGGTCTCCCATCTTCCCCGCCTCGCCGCCTTGATAGGGCGAAGCGAAGAGAGGAGAAAACCAGATACGTTGACGCCACGTCCCTCGTCGGCCTCGTTCAATCTTGACCTCTTTTTCCAAAAATACGGCCGTCAATTCAAAATATCACCTTACGAGTAGTCTCGTAGGGATTCTAGCGTCCCACCTACAGCTCCTGCATTGTTTTCTGAAATCCAAATTTCGGTTCACCATCCCTTTAAGCAAAAATGCATGTTGCAATGTGTGGTTTATTCGCTCTGTTGAAATAGTTTTATTGCCCTGCAGTTGTCGAAGACTGAACTGATTTAGTAAATGGATCGAGATTTAAAGGCGTTTTGCGTTTTTACTTTCTATCCCCTTCTATTACAACACTTCCAACAACAATCTTTTTGCTGCAAATATTTGTCTGTGTTTAATCACAGTTAAAATAGTTTTTATGGCACTTCGAGGAACTGCGGGGTTTTCTATAGTACTTGCATCGCTTTTTACAAGGTGATGAACCAGAACCACCTGCTCCAAAAGCTGAATTCAGAGGGGGGGGGGGGGGGGGGGGGGGGGGGTCACACTACCACAGCCATGATGGAGCACTCACACATATTTTTGTTGCAGACTCTATTTCTGAGCATCGCCAGCAATGACGGGGCCCATGTGCTGGACGGACCATGGGACGCCACTGAACCGATCATTTTCGAGCCAACCACGGGAAACAGCGGCTCCCAAAACCCGTCCTGGTGGATTTCAAGTTAGGAGCATTAGGAGCCTGCTAACATTGGTCGTCAGCTGCGATGCCTCTACAAAAGCCGTTATCCCATGCCGGTCATTCGGGGCACGCTACCACAGCCGTGATGGAGTACTCAAACATCTTTTTGCTGCAGGTTGGTTATTTGAAAACTTCAGCTTGCTGTTATTCTAGCAACTAATGTCTGCTAGTGGTATTGTGGCCCAGTGATTGCCAAATTTAACATAGCTCTCTCGAAATTTTCTGACAATTATGATGTAAATTTTTTTTTTTAATTGTACAGTTAATGACAACTAGTTACCTTCCAAACAGAAGTTGCTAGAATTTATTCTTGCCTTTGTTCTATGCTTTCGTATTTGGTTAGACAGCACTAAACCCCGGTACAAGGAAGATTTTGAAAACTAGTTCAACAGAAAGAAAAGACTATTAAAGATAGCCAAAAACTCGAATGTCGAGGCAGCCTGGACCAAATATAACTCTTGGGCCAAACTCTGTATCGAACGTATGCATTTCTTCGAAGACAAATTTTATAACTGTGACCTGCCTTTAATATTATAGAATAACCAAAAAACGTTTTGGAAACTTATTTTCTCATATCAGTCATCCTGTTCAATACTCTTGATGAACGATGATGGCAGTGTTATTTCGGACGCTGTATGTCCCACGGTTTTGAACAATTGCTTTTAGTCTACTTTTACTGATGGAGATAGTTCCTTCTTACCTTTTGTACCAGATGTCGATTTTAGGTATATGAACACTATTTCTATAACACCGTCTGAAATTGCGATATTGATGATAACCTCAAAATTTTCAGCTTGGCTGGTGTCGACTCAATTAATACAAAAATTCTAAAAAATACCAAGGGTGTAACCAGCGAAATATTGTCACCAAAAATAGGTGATGAGGCAAAGTAAAACTGAACAAAATGAACGTTTAATGGGGCGAACTTTGCCCAAATTAAAGGGAAATAACAGCACGTCGGAGGCGTCGAGTGTCTTCAATGCAACAGGGTCGAGCACAAGCGATAACTGGTTGCATAAGGCCACGCAGGGCTTCTTTTATAGCACTTTCCTTTCTAGAACATTCTCTACTCGAACATTCCGTACTAAAATATAGAATTAACCACGGCCTTCTGAAATTTTCCAGAAGCATCGTCTTAGGAGTAAATAAAAACATCCGCCGGTCCCAAAATTCAAACCCGGGACCTCTGCATGACAGTCGCGCGCGGTGCCCACTGGGCTACCCCTAAGCACGCCGTAATATGCAGTCTACTTTTCCAGCATTCGTCCACTGGTTGCATCCCACACGAGCGGAAGGTTGGGAAGGTCGTTCCAATCTACAAAAGTGGCGACTGTCACTCTGCGGGAAACTACCGTCTTATATCATTAACCAGCGTTGTATGTAAGTTGTTAGAACCCAATATGTTCTCATGTAGTATCGCATTTGGAATCTACTAACAACTTTTTCTACCAAGATCAGTACAGGTTTCGTAAAAGATATTCATGCTAGAGGCAGTTGCCGGAGTTCACCCATGATATTCATGTTAATATGAACACTAACTCCCAAATATGATGCCATATTTTTTGATTACTCTAAGGCTTTCGATCATGTATCTCTCTGTCATTTAATATCAAAACTTTCCTCACTGAATCTTGATTCTCTCACTTTATCATGGATTCAAAATTTTCTTTGTGAAAAACAGCTCAAAAGGGAAAAGGACAAAAAGGAAGGACTACATAGGATAAGTGCTGAATAACAACTGATTTTTCATTGGAATGTGTAGATGGCACTATGTTCGCACGGGCATAGGGCGCACCGTGGATTTTGCACTTCTATCTTCTTCATTGCACACTCCACATGCTAACCAAGATCCAGAAAATGAATCTCACTGTTCGTTGGAGTCAGTGAAGGTTGGCTCACTCAAGATGGTCTGTTTTTTATTATGTAGTAGGTTTCCTTCATTTCCTTACACATTTGGTCTTGGTGTTTAAACAATACAATGGTGTCGGAGAACTGCGGTTTGCACCCGCAATCGCGACAGTGCACCGCTAAATACTAGTATTAGGTCCCTTGCAATGAGCTTTGGTGTTCTCAGAGTTCGATGTTCAGGCATCGCCCGATCACCCAGGTATCCTGGTCACCAGATAGAAATCAGAAACATTAAAAGATATATTTTTGTAATTATTGGAACTTTATATATTCTGAAATGTTTTCTGTATGTCCAGTAACCTATGGGGCTGTCATGTAATGAATACTCTTACTTGCCTAATTTCTGTGTCCTGGCCCCTTTCAAGTAATTTCATTTGGGTTTACAGCTTTCTTGAATCACACTGGCACCTGCAGTGCACTTACGTGTAACTCATAGTTTGCAGGTATCGGGTGGTTTAGTTCGTCATTGCATTCTGTTCAGAACCTAACCACATTCCACATTTTTTTTATTTTTCTTTGTTTTCGAGGTTCTATAATTGTTCATATAGACTTGATTGCTGTGCAAGTTACGAACATTGCCTTCCACTTGAAAGCTGGACGTAACCCACTAATTATTTTTCAAGAAAAAAGATACGAACATGTTTTACTCAGTGCTGCATCTTGTGTGCACTTGCTTGAAATTTCTTACTAACACGGTGTTCAAACACCTATCTCTGGGAGGTGCACTTGGCAGTAACCTCTGAAATTAACTTGTGACAGCAGGCTTGATGAAACTCATTGAATGTGGAAATTTCATTTTGAAAGGTATTTTTCGAACTTGCCTTGTTAAAGTGGTTTCATAGCATAAGTCACAAGTTGGTTTCACTGCTTAGTGCCTGCCAGAATGAATCTGAGTTACCTGCACTGCGCTTATGTATAACTCATAGTTTGCTGAAATCGGGAGGATTAGTTTGTCATTGCATTCTGTTCAGAACCTAATCACATTCCACTTTTTTTTTCCAGGTCCTGTAGTTTTCCGTATGGACTTGATTGCTCTGGAAGTTAGAGATTACCTTCCACATAAAAGCTGGACATGGCCCACTAATTTTTTCCCAAGAATAAAGGTATGAACAGGTTTTACTCCGTATTGCATCTTATGTGCACTTGCTTGAAATTTCTTACTAACATAGTGTGTAATTATCTCTGAGAGACACAGTTGGCAGTAACTTTTGAAAGTAACTCGTGACAGCATGCTTGAAGAAACTCATTGATTGCAGCAATGTTGTCTTCGAAGGCATTTTCGGACTTCCCTTGTTAGTTCGTAGCATAAGTCTCAAGTTGGTTTTGCTGTCTAGTTCTCGCGAGGAGTTAAGCTGAGGCTCTTGCAATGCGCTTACATGTAACTCATAGTTTGCAGAAATTGGGAAATTTATTCGGTCATCGCACTCTGTTAATAATCTAATCACATTTCATATTTTCTGTCTTGCTTTTCCAGGATCTGTAGTTCTTCATATGGACTTTATTGCTCTGAAAATCAGAGATTGCCTTCTACATGAAAGCTGGAAATGGCCCACTAATTATTTCTTGAGAAAAAAAGGTATGAACATGTTTTACCTAGTACTGTATCTTGTGTGCACTTGCTTCAAATTTCTAACTGTTTAAGCACCTGCTAACCGCTGGGATGCGCAGTTGGCGTTAACTCTTGTAAGTAACTTGGGCCCACAACCTAATCACATTTTATGGGCGCTAGATATTTAATTTGAATTGTTCCGGCATCAAAAATTAGTTGGCGTGTTCTCCGTAACTTGCAGCACCAGAAAGCTGCAACTCTCAATTACTGAGCTGCACGTCAGGCGTGACAACGGGAATCATTCACACATTAAAAATTAGCTGCCGTGTTGTCCACACCTTGCAGCAACGGCTAGAGCCTGTTGAACTGCTAGCTGCAATGATCTAATAAAACGGACGTCTCAGTGAACAATAATTATATTAGTAAAATGCCATATTTATTGTTCACTGAGGCGTCCATTTTGTTAAGTCACTGCAGCTAGCAGTTCAACAGGCTCTGGCCGTTGCTTCAAGGTGTGAACAACACGCCAGCTAATTTAAACGATTCCCGCCGTCGCAAGTTACGGAAAACATGGCAGCTAATTTTTGATGCCGGAACAATTCCCGTATCCGTGCATCACGTGCGGTACAGTGACTGAGAGTTACAGTTTTCTGCCATGCTTCTACGGGTCAAGTTACGGGGAAAACCGTAGGGCCTCATTACTCTCATGCACGTAAGACATAGTTAATGCTATGACCATGATGGAAGACAACGGTAATTGTACCGGCATCAAAAATTAGCTGGCAATTTCTATTAATTTGACGGAATTTGTTTTTACAGTGAATGTACTTTTTGTCAGGATCCGATGAGCTTGGATTGTGTCTAACTCTGGACCGGGAATCTCTGACAAGTCCAGCGTGTAATCCACGGTGAAAGGCCCTGTACAGCGCTATTTGTAAGTGCTTTTTATTCTAATAGTTCATGAAAGACGTTATGATTGGTTACTTTTGTGTTCGAAGTCATGTTTATTTCATTTTTGCTGTTAAAATATGGCTGTCTTCTTGGCGGTAGATGTGTGCTGTAGTAAAGTCCTCCCAGTAGGTCCAAAGCCGAATGCCACAGAGCGTTGAGTTAGTCCTTATTTGCCAAGATTCGGCTTGTTGGGTGCGAGTGGAGTGTCAGCTACGTCACTGCGATATGTGAATGTATTTGCCAGTAATTGTCTTTAGTCTACGATTTCTTTTTATATGACTGATTTATTTTAAATTCTTGATTCATTCAAATGTCATGTTCTTTCCTATAACAGGGTATTTATTCTACTTAATTTAGTAGTACATTTGACGCTAGTGAGCTGAAGAGGAAGGCCAGCGGTTTGATTTTTAACTTGTAAATGATATGGAGGCAATATGGGTACATTTATGACTACATATTTCTGTGCCGCAAATACCGTAAGCCTTAATACATTTTTTTGTTTCTTTTCAAATCAACATAGAAATATAGGTGTGAACTTAAATGGCGAGGTTGTAATTATCAGTTCTTAAAAACCGGTGAAAGGAAAAAAAATGTTTTTTTTTTTTAAATCTGGTTGGGGCAGCGTGTCAAAGAAAATTGAAGTGAAAAAAATTTTTTATTTTAGAGAAATATTGATGGCACGAGGTGCCTTGCAACTAAGTCAATAGTCACCTCCTTTCAACTGCTTTTCTCTTGGCATTCGGGCGTGCAGAGGAGAGGTAGATCGGCTTCGCCTTTACGTTGAGGTGGAAACAACGAATGACCATCTCGTTGAGGTGGAAAGAGCAAATGACCATTCTGGGATGTCATGGACTTTGCCCGCATAATTTCAAATCAATCTTTTGCCGTCAATATTGCTCTAAAAATTATTTTTATTTTTTTTTCGCATAAAATTTATTTTTTGACACGCGTGTCCCAACCAAACTGCTTAAAATATATATATTTTTTTTTTTTTCAAAGCCTCTTCAAGGTTAGATGAAGGGTTGAGGGTCACTATGATGTTGCAAGGTTAGGCCTAAGCAATTTATAGATTCACCTTCCTACTATTTGAAAAAAAGAAAAAAAGAGCTCTAAATTCGACCTTGCAATGCAATGCATTCAGAGTGGTGCAACCAGTTCATTCACATGCAACGAGAAATTTAGAGCCCACATCTATTGTGCAGCTAGCTGCATGATGAAGTGGCACACATGAACAGCTTGCTGACTATCTAGTAGTGTCGGTTGTGGCGGAGCTTAGGCATTCCACGATGCATTCTTTGTTTTGACATGTGGCACATTTATCAATTATTTTAACTCTTGCGAATCAAAACCTGTGTGTTCTTGGGTTGGGGTACTTTTATATATATATATTTAGAATTTGTGCATTTTAGTATGTATAATTGTTTTTTTTAAAGGTTAAAATGTACTTTATGGCAAATTAGCTCCTTGTAGAGTTGAAATTACTTTTAATTAATGGTCTCCCCAAACTGAGATGTTACATGCATTCGCTAGCCTTTTTTTTTTTTTTGTAAAGTTGTAAAATAAACTATAATATATGGCAGTCAGCACTGAACCACCACAATAGATTGTTCACACTAACTAATCTATAAAAACTTGGACGAGTCTACTTGGACAAATCCAGATGTTAAGAAATTGCATTCATCCTACCCTTTGGGAAAGTCTGTATAAATATAGAGCTATGTCTTTTGCCACTGTGGGCAGAGGCCAGCTGAATTGCTACCGTTTGGAAGGTGGAGGGGTGATGTGCAGGGAAGCTAAACCCTGTCCCCCTCTCCCATATTGTTTGCTATAATTGTTTCAAATGTCAGGAAAAAGGGGGGGGGGGCAACTGCCCCCTCCCCTTGCACCCTTGTCCCGATGCCACTGGCTGGGGGTGCTAGCTTGGGGATGCCATAAATAAATGCAACCACTTACGGCTGCCATTGCATACAAAGGAAAACATAGAGAGAGGGAGAGAGATGTGGATTATTTTTCTTTTAGGTGTTCATGTCAGAAGGGGTACTAATGGTTTTGGATGGTAGCGGCTGAGTGAGCTAGCCATGAGTGCTGCCTAAGTGTTTGGTTCGGACTCTTGTTCAATCGGCAAAAATGCAAGTCCCAGCCAACTATTCAAGTATATTCTATGAATGGCTCCTGGGATTTTCGAAAATGGTCTATTGTCTTGCAAATGAGTGCACTGGTATTAACTAAGGGCACTTAGCAAGCTTACCCTTTTTTAATATTTCTGACTTTACATTTATGCATTCATTCTTCACAGGAGGAGTGGCACGACGGATCGGCCTGCCCGGTGATGCGCAGTGATGAAGAGGACTCAAGTGCCATAACTCTGGTGTCGGAGGACCACTTCTTTGAGGTGACGGATATTGTGGCTCGTGCTGTGCTCGTTCTTGCACTGCACTGGGTCCACGACATATCTTACCGTCAAAAAGCAAGCCGGTCACTCGCAGTGATTGGGCACTTCATTGGTTTGAAGTACAAGATAAAGTCCGTCCTGGCTTTGGATCTGATATCAAAGTTAAAAACTTTTAGCCAGAGGGAATTTAGGTGCCAGTTTTGGTTTTTTTGCCATGTGCTGAAATTAAAGTCTTGGTTTATTAAGCTTTTTTCTACTGTTTTTATTCTTTCCATGCTGACTTTTCATGAGGACCTGTAGCCTCTGTACAGGCTCATTATCTATGTGCCGTTCCACATTTCCTATGCAACCATCTTGTAAACATGTACATAGCCGATTTTAGATTTTAGGGCTACTGTTCATTGCAAAATACTTGAGTTGTCCCTAGTTGTATGCAACAACTCCTGCAATAAGGCCAAAAGCATTCCACATTACAGTGAAATCAAGAGAGGTATTGACATTCATAAAATAATTGCAAAAAGAAAAGTACAGTGGTCGCACTTTAACTGGCTAGAAATGCTGATTGCCAGTAGAGTTTTTTTTTAACTTTTTTTCCAGCAAACTTTTTATTAACAAACAGCCAAATTTACACTTCTGTTCTAATTTTCTTTTCAGGCGTTTCTGTTACTTTTTACTGAGTTAACTTGCACTCAACAACACTACAAAAACAACATAGAGTATAATTGAGTGGAGTTTGTGTGACCCCTTCCTGGAGAGTGTGTTTAATTCTTTTATACAGAGTTTAGGCACACGGAGGTGTACTTTACACAATTCTTTATGGAAAGTAATTGACTCTATTAAAGAGTCAATTAATTAGCAAAGTAATTGACTCTTCGAAAAGGGGTCACACAAATTGCTCAAGTGTGCTGTTATTTGACATTAACTCTCGCTAGAGAGCATACTTAACTCTTTAGTATGAAGTGTAGGCAACACTTCTAATGGAGTTTTATTTACTCTCCTCAGAATGGTCATCACAACTCTTCCTAGAGAGCATGCTTAATTCTTTAATACAGAGTTTAAGCAACACTTCTATGGAGTTGTAGTTACTCTGCACAAACAAGTGAAATCAACTCCTGGAGAGTTTTTTTAACTCTTTACACAGGGTTTAGACAACACGTTTAATGGAGTTCTCATTACTCTACACAAAAAAGTGAAATCAACTCTTCAGGGAGAGTATGTTTAACTCTTAAGTACAGAGTTTAGGCCACACTTCAAATGGAGCTGTAGTTACTCTACACGATGGAGTGAAGGTAACCCTTCCTGGTGAGTACGCATAACTCTTGAATACAGAGTTGAAGTTACTCTACATGAAGAAGTGAAGGTAACTCTGCCTGGAGAGCCTCCTTAACTCGTTAACAAGGAGTTTAGGCAATACTTTTGATAGAGTTATAGTCACCTACACAAAGGAGTGATATTAATTCTCGTCAAAGAGTTTAGACAACACTTTTTATGGAATTATAGTTACTCTACACAAAGGAGTGAAATTAACTCTCACACTTACACATCGAAAGAGTAGTGCTGACTCTGGCAAAAGCATTGGCATGACTCTTTATAGAAGAGTTAAGTGAACACTCGCATGGGAGAGTTAAACTGACTCTCGTCGTTGAAGAGTAACCGTTACTCTCAATAGAGAGTGTGGTTTGCGACAACCCAGATACTCTCCAAAAAGAGTCGAGTCGACACTTGTCGACTCCTTTTTTTTTTAGAGTGCAGTGGCTGAAAAGATCCATCTTGCCGAAGAGTACGGCTTCCGAGACAATTCGTGCAATTGGATGTGATTCTTAAAATGCGCCGCCGCTCCGTCTGATACAAAAGTTGTTTCAGAAAAGACTGTGCAATGTTCATCAACATACTCTTCTATGGTCACAATGGCTAGAAGAGCGTGAGCTGTGTCATGGTTCGTGTAATCGCTGACAACGGCAAAGCTTTGCGTGCCTTGCGTGGACGTAACCACACATGTGAAGAGAGACGCTCGAGTTTTTTTCCAATGAAAACTCTGCACTTCGGTTGGGACGATTACTGCCCAATTTTCCGTAAAATTGAAGTGGAACATCACTGCCTTGGGAGGTAAGGTTGTTCTTGTGTCACGTATCAGGCTTCGTTGAAGGTCACGGATGTAAGAATGGCTCATACACTTTTCGCTCCGTGACTCCAGTTCCCGCAGGAAGGCGGCTCAGCAAGTTTCTAATTATAACCATATCATTTTTAGTTAAAACCTTAATTAACACATTTCAGTCAATTAGCCGACTAATTAGCCCCCTATACTATGTCACTCTGGCCATATAACTCACTTGCACAAACTGCATTAGTGTTACTTTCACATTGTTTTCTAACAAACCTTAAAAAGGCACTGACACATCAATGTAATTTTTTTTATTATCCGAAACGATTGAAAACGATGCCGGAACATTACCCTCAAAATTCGAAACTTAAGTCTTCAGTATTTGTGAAGTGAAAACAAAAACAATTTCCAAACGCCGAATTCGAAGTGCCCGCGGGATCCGCGCCGGTGTGTTGACGTCAAATATTGCGGAGTCCTGAGAGTCGACTTTCTTTCACGACTTCGTGCTGTTGCCCCCGCGACCCGATGCGAGGAGGGAAAGAGCGGGAGATAACGGCGCTGGCGGACCGAGAAAACCCGGTTTTATTTCGTGCGAGCGGTGCTGCCTGCCCAGGCGGCATGTTTTCCGAGGGAGGATACAATTTCAGAAGGCGATATTGTCACGGATGACAAGTGACGAGGCGGCGAATGACTGAGTAAACTGAACGTTTAATGGGGCGAACTTGTGCCCAAAAATAAAAGAAAAAAGAAAGATAACAACAGAGCGTTGCGGGCGTCGAAGGCGGCGAACCAGCAAGATCGAACGCTGAGGCGAAACTGACTCGACAATGTCGCGGGCGGCATCTTATCCATAGAGTTATTATAATGCACGCTAGAGGTTCAACTGGCGCTAGTGTGCTGCTGCAAATTGAAGCAGACAGCAAACAGTCGGAAATTGACTTCCAGTAATGCTTTTCTATGGGAAAAAGCGGGTACATTTTCTCTCTGCGCTCGATTAAAAGAGCAAATATCACGAATATCTCGTACGTACTAGGCACATTGGAACATTTCCCAGTCACGCAGACGAAATAATTGGTCAGTTAGAGCATTTTTATTTGAAATTCGTGGCATGAAAACGGTGCTAAAACTGCTTCGTACATGTATTTATGTATGCACTGTCGGACACTGTTAGCGCGAACACGGCGTCGGCGCTTTCCGCCATGGGGGATACACGTGTCAAACGAACGAAGGAGATTTGGAAAACCAAGAGAGACGGCAAAAACTACGCAGTAACACTGGATAAGTAACCCCTCGTGCATGCAGGCGATAAAAATAAATTGAAAGCCACGTAATATAGTCCGATTTGCAATAAATAAGTACTGCATTATTCTTTCTGCTCGTGATAATGTGCGAAGATGCATCGTTCTAGGTTCAAATCATCAACCGCGCTTCAAATTTTTACAAGAGGGAGAAGTCAGAGAACAGGTGCCCGATAAAAACTGCCTGACATAGAAAATAATAAAAAGACACACCTTTCGTAGCCCACGTATTTATTTTTTTACATTCGAATGGTCTTTAACCGATCGTAAAGATGCACGACGGAGTCATATTCATAGAGTGACAGGACGGGCATATTGCTAGCGAACCTTGAACACACTCTACATTCCTTTCGGTCGTTATTTAGCTCAGAAGCGTCGCTCGTTTTTTACATACCTGCCATGGAACAGAGGTTTGGGCCTGAAATATAGCGAAGCGTAACATCGTTCAGTAGTAAAGAAAAATGCTGTAATTAAAGCAATTACACTTTTACAATATTAGTAAAGGTACATACTATCCGGTACAACCAAAGTAATAAAAGTTATTCATGTTATTTTCTGGCGAAGAGACAAAATTCACGCGCGTTTTCCCATAGGAATGCACAGGAGCACCGCAAAAGTAGGCTGGTTGCTGTCTGCTTCAATTTGCCTCCCGGAAGTCGCATAGACACTAGCGCCAGTTGAACCTCTAGCGTGCATTATAATAACTCTATGATCTTATCTAAAGTGAGTCACTATCTCGAAGATTCGGCGAAGGTTCGAGCGTAGCGCGCTCGGGGCGAGAATGAACACGCACCTTCTAGAACAACAAAAGCAGGGATAAACGATAGAAGTTCTGTCCAGAGCAAGAATAAATGAGAAAGTTCTAGAAGCCCGTGACCCTGCGCGCGGCAATATCACACCGGACTCCGATTTTTGGTATTTCAAAAAGAAGAGCCGTTGTGCGTTCGCAATTGCGTTAAAAAACATGTTTTACGATTGCCATTATTAAATGTTATAGAAATGTCGCCTACAAAGCTTCTAATTCTTTTTTTTTTTTTTTCGAAGTCACGTATTGATTTTCCAATTCACGAAGTCAGTAAGGGGTGTCGGCAGATTGTCTTTGCAAAAGGTTGTAGTTGATGTAACAACCGTTTTCAAGCGCTGCTCTACAGGCCTAAAGTTCACTTACGAACTGCAAGACGGTCAGTACTTGCAGTTTTTGGATTTACGGCTGCAATTCACTGGGCGATATGTGTGTTGGCGCTACAACCCGCGAACCAAGAAGGAAATCCTGCCATACGATTCCGCCCACTCTAAACTTGTGAAACGAAACATTGCCACGTCATGCCTCCAAGCTTCACTGTACAGGTCCTGTCACCATGTAATGCTTGACAGCTATGAAGCTCAGGTAAAGCGACTTTTAGGAGCAGGATTTCCTCTGTCCGTTTTGCTTGGTGTCTCCGACACTCTTGAAAAAAGTCAAGAGCGGTTCTCAGGAACCAAAAGTAAAGCCTAAACAAAGGCCTCAGGTTGTCCCATATAGACATAAGGTATCACATAATTTAAAAAAAAGTGGCTATCCGGTTCAATGTGCCAATGGTTTTTTCGGTGCCTCAAAAATTAGCACAACTTTGCCCGCGCGTAAACCAGGCAAGCAGTAACAAGATGTCATGTACGGTTAAGCATGTCAACAAGTTTGTGGATTGCGTTGTGGGTGTCATCTACAAAATTCCATTGTCATGCGGACGGGTTTATATAGGACAATCGGGACGCTGCGTCAACGAGAGAATGCGTGAGCATGTAAATTCCCTGCGGTCAATGACAGGAGGTCACTTATACGTACATTGCAGAGACTGCCAGTGTCACCCCGTCTTCCAAGATACATTAATCATTGGCAGGGGGCGCACAAAAGTGCAAAGAGAGGTGCTGGAGGCGCATGGCTATCGAAAATGCTGGTGCGGGGTACTGCGTCAGCCAGGCTTTGGTTTATCTGCACAAAAAAGAGATTGAATTTATAGATGCATGGTAAGCGACACGCCATTGGTTGTTTCAACGTTGGTTTGCTGTGTGGTGTTTTCTTGTTTGAGCCGTTTTTAATAAAACTTCAGTTGATAGTCAGCGCTTGTCCTGTGCTCTTCTCTCGTTGTATTCGTCTTTTTGCGCGCTGTTTCCAATTTCCTAAGTCACGTATCAAAAGAAGCGAGGAGGCAAGCAGCAGGAGAGGAGCAGGAGAGGAGCGGACGAGGGAACACGCTGCGTCAGTGAAAACCCTGTCAGCAGGAGGACACTTGCCAATTCATTGTCGTGCGTGTCAATGTTTGGCACTGTTCTACGACGTAAACATCGTGGCAAGGAACAAGATAAAACTGGGACGTGAAATCCTAGGGGCACTTGCCATTGAGGAAAAAGGCGATGACTGCATTAGTACACCTTCTTTCGTGCTGCACGAGAACGAAAAAGATTTCTTCAGGGGTAAAAATTTTAAGGGGAATTAGAAAGAAAAAAAAATTTAAGGTATATTTAGAAAGTAAAAAAGAGGAAAAGAGCATTGTTCCCTCAAGTGTGGTTCGTAGTCGAAGAGGTGGAAAAAGAGAATCAGTTGTTAGTCCAGCGGTGTGAATGGTCTTTCCTTTATGTGTGTGTGTGAGTTTTTTTTTTTTTCCAGTTCAGCTTGGGAATTCAGTATTTGTGAAGTAAAAAAAAACTCTAAATGACGAATTCGAATTTCCCGCGCGATCCGCGCCTGTGCGTTGACGTAAAATATTGCGGAGTCCTGAGAGTGACTTTCTTTCACGACTCCGTGCTGTTGCCACCGCGACCCGATGCCAGAAGGAAAAGAACGGGAGATAAGGGCGCCGGCGGACCGAAAAAAAAAAAAACGGTTTTATTTCGTGCGAGCGGTGCCGCCTGTTTAGGCGGAATGTTTTCCGAGGCAGGATACAATTCCAGAAGGCGACATCACACCGGACTTCCATTTTTGGTATTTCAAAAAGAACGGCCGTAGTGCGTTCGCAATTGCCTTTAAAAAAAATATGTTTTACGATTGCCGTTATTAAATGTTATAGAAATGTTGCCTACAAACCTTCTAAATTTCATGATTTTCAACGTCACGAATCAAAAGAAGTGAGGAGGCGAACAGCGGGAAAGGAGGACGCCATAATAAAAAAAAAAACGCGCGCGCGCGTAAAATTTTTTTTTTTTTTTTAGATGCTTTTTTTTTTTTTTGTTTCTATGACTACAATTTGCATCGTTTAGACAAGTAAAAAAATACGTCCCTTGGGGCGTCAGTGCCCCTTTAAGGAGAAATACCCTTTATACGTATACCATATCTTACACCGCAACCCTATTTACCCTATGACCAAATCACTCATAAAGTTCGCAAGAGTCGAACCTTATTCGACAGGTCAGCAACATCGCCAGCAAGAATGTATTATTTCCACGTCTTCTAGATCAAAACGTATCATGGGGATTACACAATTGAAGTCCCCAGTACACTGGCGGACCGCCGGGGAAGGGGGAGTTTAAACTCGTCCGCAAAGGCTCTTCTTTTTTTATATTTTACGCCGAAGGTTCGTGGGGTGAGACAGACAAATACATTTCTGCCTGGCAAGTTGAACCATTTCCGAAATTCCATCTTCTCACTTCCCTCGCTATCATCATCGGAGTGTTGGACATTTGTGAGAGCATGCTATACACCCACCAACGTTACTAGATTACCTCAGTTGTGGAACTGCTGCTTGAGGCCCCTATGGCAGGGGTCTCACACATGTTGAGATTGGTTACTTCCTGAGTTGATTGGGCAACGGGAACGACAGTGTACTTTGTGGGATTTTGGCTACCAACACAGGTACCGATAGAGTAACCAAAGGATTATCTTAACAGCGGCGGCGATCTCAAACCAGCCATCAAACCTATTAGCGCGGTCCCCACATCTCCGCGGCAATATAGACGACGTTTAGGGCTACATTACCGCGGGTCGGTTCGATAAGTTACCTCCGTCGGTGCGAGTGATTGACTACCTTGTCTCACTCTCTCGAATATAGCGGGAGGGAAGACACGCGTACCAGAGTAAGGACAGAGTCCAAGAGCATTTATTATAACACTCTTCTAAAAGAACTACAATGTCCCCATCCAAAATGACCCCCGCACCGGCAAGGTAAGGAACGGTCCTTACCTACCTGACGCGGGGTTCCGGAGATCCAAGATCGGGGAGGCGTCGGAAAAGTCGTCGACACACTTCCTATCTCTTTCGCGGTCACCCGACGAGTCCCTTTCCCGAAAGCGGGAAAACAAGAGGCGAAACCTCCTCGCATGTCAGCAGTGATTCGCATCTGAGCGGGGGGACGGAAAGAGGTCCCCCGGGAGAGTGAGAGGAGGGCACCTCAAGACAGGGAGCCCTCTGCTTCACGAACAGGTCGGAGGTCACGGCAAAGGCGGCCTAACGTTCCGACCCGCGGCCGTTATCACAGCCATCGGGGAAGGAAGACCACAGGAATCCCCACATAAAAAATAAAGGAGGCCCACCTGCTTTTATGAAATAATATATCTCTCTGCGCACCCCCAACAAATACACGGGACACCCAGCGCTTGTCTTCACAGTGTCCGCCGTCGACAGCTCACGCACCAGGCCGGAGAAAAAGAAAAATTTCCAGCCCCAAGCACTTGACAGTCGTCCACAGCACCGCAGAGCATCACAGGCACCGTGCTGACGCCGCTGGACCCAGGTGTCGCGGTACGAGCTGGCTGGCAGCGGAGGCCAGCTGGGGAAGTCCCGGACATGCCGTCCAGGGGATTCGGCGCCATCTCGGCCGCAGTGGGTTGGTGAAGGGGGATGGACGACCTAGGCTCGGAGCAGACCTGCAAAGTCGTAATGCCAGCAGCCAACACGCCCAAAACCGACCGCAGCCCTCCCGAAAGGGAAGAAAGGGCGCCGCAGCCTCCAAACGAGGGTGTCGCGCGCTACCGACGCTCGCCTGCCCCGGGCCGCAAAGACGGCACAACGGGCAGGAGCATACGAGAAACAAAAACCACAAAAAAGGTGGCCAGTTTGTCAACGGTGACCGGAAGGCGCTCAGTTGGGAAACTGACCCGACGAGCAATACTTGTTTATGAAATCCATCCAGCGCTTGAACCATTTTCACACAAAGATGACACTAGGTGGTGAACGCTCGAAGTCCGATTGGCGCCAGGAAAGGAAATTGGCTTGCCCCTTTCCCTTCACCCCAAAATAAACAAACAAACATTACCTCTCCTTTCTAAAGCAAGTAGCGTCAAATATGGCTCAAAGAACTGAAATGAGCGACCCTCGAGTGACGGTGCAGCACTCGATCGTTGCGGCAGTGTCTTGCGCGTTCAGACGACCACCGTATGTTTTCGACAAAAGCCAGTTAATCCCTTATCGTGCACCTTCTTTCTTCCAGCGAACACGATAACCGAAAGCGCGCGGCACTCTCAAATCGCTCCTTCGTGATGCTGCAGTATTTTTTTACGCTGTCACATATGCCGGCATAAAAACAAACAACGCCTCATCCTCATCGACAAACGGAAGCCGTAGGTGATGTCAGTTCCTTTCAAGATAAAATCTATATAAGGAGCGGCGATTCGTCGTAGTCTAAGTCAGTCGGTTTTCCGTTCTCAAGATACGCATCAGAATTTCGGTAAGTTCGAACTCGAATGTCGGGAGCGCAACAGCTTCTGATAAACCCCTGAGGTGTAACCTCGATAATTAGCGGGTCGTGCAAGCTTTTCTTTTATTCTCTCGGCTCAGATTTTTGTAGCTTTACCGCCTATTGCTTGTTTGTTTTTCAGAAGATGAGTGCTGAAGTTCAAGCATCCTCCTCCAAGCAAGAGGCCTCGGCCGAAGTCCTACAGGCGAGTCGCGCCAACTTCGTGACGCGCCTGAACGCTCTGCCGGCTGTGACTACCCTCTGCGGCGTGGTGGCTCAGTCTTATGGTCGCGCAAAGCAGAGCTACGCCTTCGTCGCCGTCCCCTTGCAACTGGCCGAGATCGGAGTCCAGTACGCGGTGGAAAAAAGTCTGCCTGTTCTGGACAAGTTCAGTCCCCAGCTGAACTACGTCAACGGTCTTGCCTGCCGAGGACTGGACAAGCTCGAAGCCGCCTACCCAGACGTGACCCAGAAGCAGCCACGGGAGATCTTAACCGACACAGTGGCCTTCGGCCGTTCCAAGCTCGCCAGTGTCAAGGACTACGGAGTCTCCAAGGTGTGTACGGTGGGACTAGGTAGGCTCCCTTAGACGCTCCGCCTCCGGCCCACGTTCGTTTGGCGGCCTGTGACTGCGCGTGCATCGGGTTTAAGTAAAGGCAACAAAGGTGGCCTTGTAGCCGGGCATCTAATGAATGTTTACCCTGTCACTGAAGTAACGGGAAATAGTCTACGTCCGACGGGCTTCTAGAACATATGCCCGCAGGGCTTAAAGTCTAGCAGGTCTCGGGGGGGGGGGGGGGGGGGGGGTCTCGGACCCCCGCTGATTCATGGTCTGAGACCCTCCTGCACAACCCCAGCATTAATGGAATCAAAGTTATCTTGCAATAAAATAGCTTGTTTTCAGGGATGCAACATTTAGGGATTAGCAGTTGGAGGGTTGCAGGTACAGCGTGGGTAGGGTCAGGAGGGGTGTTTATTTTATGTGCATCTAGTACATCAGGTAAGAACCCCCTCCCCTTCTAGGAGCGCCCCTCAACTTGCGGGAGACTTTAAGCACTGTACGCCCGTACCACCCGTCTTACTTTCTCTACATAGGCACAAGGCGTCAAGACCGCTGCCGTGGGTGCCCTTCACCTAGCCACCCATCCCGTACAGACTCTTTCCTCGTGCACTCATCGGACCTTCAGCTACACCCTGAAGGCGCTTGATGCCTTGGATGCTGCCCTGGACAAGGTATAGTTCCGCGCGTGTTCGTCGCACGCTCCCTTCCTTTCTACCTTTCCGCCCATGCTGATTTACCAGTCCTTTTTCAGCACATCGCTGCTTGCGCCATCGACATGCCCGAACGCGCCCCTTCCGACGCGCCAGGCTTTACCACCCTCCTCACTCTCCTGGACACTGTTGTCTTCAAGGCAACTGCTTGCGCCAAGGTCGCAGTTCGTCAGCGGAACGACCAAATCCGGTACTTCCTCAGAGTTCGACACTTCATCACTGACCCTGCGCCGAATTCTTCGGCAGAAAATATGGTACGTACGCTAGTGTCCCGATTCTCGTGCTTTGGCGCTCTGTGGAAGAGTTTGTTGCTTTCTTGTCGCACTTTTTTCTTCTCTGACACTTTGAGAAGCTTTGGGATTGCCATCCGTTCTGCCCTCCCTATCCTCGCCTCTCAAAAGGCCGCAAGGCTGCTACCTTTTAGGTAGACGGTGCCGTAGACGCTCCTGCTAAGAACGTTCTCGGCGCGAATGCTGACGCGGCTCTCGTGTTCAGCCACTGCCCCGAGTTTACTTCAGATGACGACGATGATGAAATATAGCCCTGCAACGTTGTCATCTAAGTTGGTTCGGCTAGTCCGTCCGTCAGTAATGAACTCTGGTCTTTTCTTTCGCTCCTTGGCTTACCTCCCTCTGTCCGCGGTTCGTTCCCCGGCAGGAAACCGTGCCACGCAGCGAGACTCCAACCACGGAACCCAAAGTACCGTTTGAAGAATCTTCCACTGACTCAACCACCAGAGGAGAATCCCCCACTTTTTAACCGCCTTGTGTCATTATCGCGGTTCCAGACTTGGGCGACCATTTTGGCGGCCCTGCGAGGAATCTGCTTGTGTTCCATTCCTAGGCATAGTACTGAATAAACTTGTGACCTTTTAGTTTGTTTCTCGTGGTGTCCAACATCGTCCTTCGCGTATTGGTTTCCCCTTTGTAGCACCTATGATGTTACCGTTGCTCTTTATGAGGTGCCAAACTATTGCGGGTTCAGGAAGCGGGACATTCGCTGCCCAGCGTCTACTCCTTTCTCTGGAGATAAAGCGAGCTCCTCCTCGCCTCATCTCCAGCACGCAGTCAAAATGCCTGTGCACACGTCTGCCGCAACGCCGCTTCGGCATTGGACACGACTCCGATGCGGCGCTAACACTGTGCCGAGTTGTCTTGTGCATTGGTGTTGTACCGCCGCTCACCACTGTGAAACATCACGTGGAAAATAATGGGAATTCCAGAGCTCAAGGCGGCAACCAGACAGCTGACTTGCCGGTTGTCTGGTGGCCGTCGTCGCTCAGAGATGGCGGCACATAGTGCAGCTCCGCTGCTCTTCACCACAGTGGAAAGTCTGAAAGTTTTTTGTTTTTTTTTCGCAACTTACAAAAATGTGTTGGTCGTATGTGGCTGAATGCTGGCGCTAGCCGAGTGATCTGCATTTCAGCTATTCTTCGAAACCTGACACATGCTGAGCGTCGTCTTCTAGTGCTCGCCAATCAAGGATTTGAAAACCGCTTCCGTATTTTTCTTCGCTACCTCGGGTCGAGAGTATGTCCAGAGCTTTTGGCATTGTTGCGTGTCCGTAACGGTCGTGCAACAGCAAACTCCGAAAAAACCAATGTCGATGTCCGAGGGAAGCACGAGCCGCAATCTAACCCGCAAAGAGCCGCATGCAGTTTGGCTACCCCTGGTGTAGATCGATTCACTGACGGCCATGCCTCCGCATGATCTGAGCATGCGCTCTAAACAGTGCCTTCAAATATGCCGTCCAGTGAATTCGCGAAGAGAAGTTTGGGTATCGTCCCCCCCCCCCCCCCCTTTTTTTTTTTTTTTTTTTTTTGGGTGGGATTTTTTTACAATTCAGTGTGCGGATACTTCAACTTTCTCTGCTGGTGCAAGCACGTGCAACGCCAAGCTTCTATGCACTATGAAGTTTAAAACATAATTGCGTGGGTAGTACGCGCATTACCGATACATTGTAAGGAAAACAGAAGCGCCTTTGGTGAGCATCTCGGAGCGAATAGCGCAGCCTATTCCCGACAAGTTACGAGCTTGGTGGTGTTAATTGGAGGATTGGTCGCCGAGTGTGTTAGAGTACCACAGCGTGAGGCGCGGTGGTACGCTAGCAGGCTACAGAACCCTACCCAGTGTGCGTGCGCAAATAAACGAGCTTCTTCAGCACTTCTTTTTTAAATGAATACTGGAAAAATTTATTCTAGTACAAAGAAAAAAAATGGCGGCACACTGTTTGTCGTTTGACCTGCAATTCCTACATGTGACGGCGCCCTAAAGCCCCTTCATGTTTTAAAAGTAGAGCAAGGTGCGCCGATGCACAAGGCACGTGCAACGGGCAGCCCATGGGAAGATCATGGCAGCACAGCACTGAGCTAGATTTCAGACGCCATGTTCTTCCTAGAAGTTGCGCGCGGCCCATGTCTTGAGCATTTCCACAACAATGAATGGCGCCACTTTTCCCAAGATAGAGGGGCTTTACGTTGCCCCGCTGAAGAGCACGACGAAATTTGAATGTTGATTTTCTAACTGTTTTGTATTTACACATCATGATTAGCATGCCGGGAGAGTAAATCCCGGGTATACCCAAAAATATATAGCTATACTTCCCGTCTCACCCTATGATGGACTAAAGGCAAAAGCTACGGACCACCAAATCCAATCCCGAGCCACTTAGAAATTGCCTGGTGTTTCGCGTCGATGAACGTACTGAGTGACTCGTCAATTTTACATTGCAAAGAAGTCACGACATACTTGCTCTTTGCAGTATCCAGGCTATAGAAATGGTGCAGCGCATTTTGATATATATCATTATTCGTCCATCCTTAATCAATGTTAAGCATATCATCGTTTAGCGTGGAGCGTGATTGAACCTGGCGGCCTGTAGTCCATCGTAGGATGAGACGAAGTATAGTTAGGCTGGCTCTAAACCTAAATTCCAATATTTTTTTAGGTATTAAAATAAATTATAGAGTAAACACATTTTCAAAATACCCAGGCCTGACACTTTCCGGCGCGCTATTTAGTATCATTAAGTCAAACTAGCCGTCGAGAAAAGGGAAAGACTCATTACCAGGTTGCTTATCCTACTAGGATAAGCATGGTGACGGCATAATACCTAAACAAATGTCTACTTTCGTGACCCTATAATTTAGCTGCCATTGCACTTGTGATCGGTGAATTCCGTGGTTCAAGGGCACTGACCGCAATAAATTGTTTCAACGATTGGGAAAACAAAATGGAGCTTACAAAACTTATAATGTCGTCTACTCCCGTTGATTGCAGGTCCGCTGGAGGTGCCACTGTCGTCTTTCGCAACTACTTCCGCGGGCTTTCGAAAGAATTTCCAGCACTAGCCTTTATCGTGTTTGCTACGTAGGGTCTTCGAACAGGACTGCGCGAATAGTTAGAAAAATTTATTGATTTATCAGCTCTGGTCACTTGGTGACCAGAGCTGATAAATCAATAAATTTTTCCTTTTCAGGAAAATTTTCTTCCAGAAACTTTTTCTGGTGAGTTTGGACATTTGGATGGATGGACGGATGAATCCGGCTGAGCCCTTTGGATCGGACGGTAGCTTACGTCACCTAGCAATTTTGTTTTACCATTTAAGCTCAAAATATTTAAATGTGAAATCTATATTTACTCCGCACTGCAAAGAAAGTGAGGCTATAAAAAACCCTTTGCCATCAGTTAATAAAAGAAATACCTATTTTTCTCTCGCTTTCTGCCACCATTCACTTAATCTTTGCTTGGTAATCTCTACAGCCTTGAAATCCACTCTCTCTTCGCTGTCTCTAAAACCCAATGACTTTATTATAGAGCAAACACATTTTTATTTAGCACCAGCTATCGATATGTGTGGGCAGCAGGACGCACAGATAAGATTAATAGGTGCACCCAGTACTTCCGGAGGCGATGGTACTTGCTTTTCCGAAGAGCTCGGGAAAGGGGGGTTCCCCGAGACCTCCCACTCCCCTCCCCTCCCCTCCTCCTCCTCCCCCCCCCCCCCCCCCCCCCCCGGGTAGTCGGCGCCTATGGTCTGCACAATTATTCATTAAATCGATTTCGTTTTTTTTTTTTTTTTATTTATTTCAGCTTGATCGGTTAGAAAAGAAAAGCAAACACATAGTTGCTATTGTTGGGAACATACGTTTGCGGTAGTGTTTTCTTCGACATTAGTGCTTTAACAGTAATATAATGGTAGCAAAATAACGTTTGCGCCTGTTTTATCTATTTTATTTTTAATCTGAATACTTTAATTTACATTTTGGGCATAAAAAGTGCGTTTTAAAGCGAAGTACTGCCCGTCGCTCTACGTTCAGTGCCGACGGCGGCCTAGCAACTATGTGCGTCGCGCGACCGGCTTTTGCGTGCATGTGTCTTGGCATGGCCTCCGAGATCCCGAACAGAACATAATGTTAAAAATTTGTGTAGCACCATGCCAATGCCAAAAAATTGCTGTGGATTTCTTTTTTTTCCTTAATGAAGGCACGTGCAACGGTCAAAAAAGAACAATGTTAAAATTTTGTGTAGGACCATGTTGTCATTTGTGCGCGAAACATTAACCAGAAAAATATTTACTGTTTCTTATTTCCATTTGATGCATTGAGTTCTGGCAAAGTCGATTTTTATGTTTTCAACTTCGGCACATGTAATACCATCTTTGGCATTCAAAATAATCTATCA
The DNA here is from genome assembly GCF_016920785.2 of Ixodes scapularis. Taxonomy (NCBI): domain Eukaryota; kingdom Metazoa; phylum Arthropoda; class Arachnida; order Ixodida; family Ixodidae; genus Ixodes; species Ixodes scapularis. The sequence goes on along the minus strand of NW_024609838.1, from coordinate 36,239,244 downwards.
CTGTAAGTGAAAGTTATTTGGGCTTAAAGGGGCCATGAAACGAATTTTGGGTTCGGATGAATGATTTTAAATTGGGACTTTACTAATCGCATATCGTTTAGTTGGCCAAAAGAAAGAGGCTAGAAAGTCAAAAGGCAGCTTTTCGGTACGAACATTTGAAAATATAGCGGACTATATTGTACCTTCTTGCCTTCGAAAGCTCTCCGGCGCGTTACCGGCGCCAAACTGACGTCAGCAGAGCCCACCTCACGCATTGGACACGAGAACTGCGTCACACGGACGTATGCGCTCGTCAACAATCAATCCGTCGACAAATATTTGGATTCGCGTTCGTGGCCAATGAGTGCCCTGACGGAACTTATTGTCACTGGGGAATGACAAATTCTATGGTGTGCATAAAAAGCACGGTGGAAGCAAGAAGTCATCGCACCGGTGCCGCATCACGTGGTCACGACCACGTGATTTCACAATTCGCATTTGAGTTGAGGATTAAAGCTAAGGAGGAAGAAGTAGGAAAATCGTTTCATGACCCCTTTAATTGCTGCAATACAATTAGCAAGTGTACAAACAGTACGGGATAATAAATCCGTTAACAGAGCCTTGCTTCGTTGTGTGCGTCTTAACCCCCCCCCCCCCCCCCCCCTCTGTGCCTATTTAGATAGAAATGTTTAAAGAGTCGATTTGGCGTTGGAAGCGTCATAATCTGATCAATTACGAAGCCTTGCTAAGGCATCGTAATCGGATTACGGCCGCGCTTAAGCGCACTCCGACTGAGCAAGATGGAGGCGCCAGCTGAGACCGGACTTTCAGGGCACTTTCACTGGTGTCACTGTGAAATACGCCCACACTGCATGTTCGCAAGCCGGCATGCACTTTATAAGTCGCAAAAAACTGGGATTTTTATGACGTGCGGGGTTATAATCATGTACAGCTTCATGCAGTCTGGCCATCTCGCGACCAGGTGAGACCGTCGGAAGGAGCCGAACACATATAGATGCGTACAAAGGAGCAGTATCACATCGAACACACCCATATCTTGTCGAAAAAAGTCACGAAAAGCAATTTTAAAACATATTGAACGGTTAGCGAAGAGCACCCGGTGGATGTCGCTAACGCCTCGTTTGAAATGCCCGTCTAGGAACCTTGAAAAATAGTAAAGATAAAGGCCCGTTCACACTCTTGCAACCGAGTGCGACCGAGAGAGACCAAACCGGTTTTTAAGCCTCTTGCGAACTCTTAGGACCAGCTCCGCTCAGTGCATCCGGTCCCAAGAAGTCTTTCTCGGTCGTACTCGGTTGCAAGAGTGTGAACGCGCCTTAACTGTCCTGCCTCCGGCCACCACGAGAGAAGAGGGGAAGGAGGAACTCTCCTCTTCCCGAAAATCCCCTTTGTGTGTCCCAGAAGTAGCGATTGTCCGTCTACAAGATTATAGAAGATTAACCCGTCACTCAAAATTCGTACAAAAGCAGCCGTTTCGGTGGCTCGAACGACTAGGCCATTTTCTCGACGTCAGCCTCGCCGTAGCACTGCTCATCCCGAGACGAACTACGTCACGATTGCGTTGGATGTCACGTGCTTTCCTCTGGCTGTCCTCCGAGCGCTTGCCCAGAGTAAACCGTTTATTAAAAAAATAAATAAAAAATACAGCCACCAGGCTCAAAATACAAACGTGCGATTGTCATTCACGGATATAGTGGATCATATTCAACCTATTTTTTAATACGACGGGTATATTTCAAATTTCGTTGAAGTATTCCTTTAAAGCAAAAGCCTTAAATGTCTCGTCGTTCAGTCGACCTTCGAAGTTCTTGAGTGAAAACACGTTGACAATAGAGTTTAGCAGCAAAGTAGAAATTTGGGCTAGTTGGTTCATGATCAGTATATACAGCGCCAAAAAACGACAGGACAAAGACGAGAGTAAACAGGACGAGGCGCCCTTTTCGTACTTTTCGTATTGGGGAGTTTAGCAGACCATGTTTCCCCCTCCACTAAGCCCTCCGCCATCGGCACTGCGCCTGCGTGCCGATGGCCTTGGCTGTATAGAGTTCCAAGTAGCGGAGGGGGAAACACAGTCTACTAAAACTCCCTAATACGAAAAGTACGAAAACACGTCGGCGACATGAAAGGTACCAAAATCCACGGTTCGCCACTGGACCACGAGTTGGCGTTACTTGTGCCAGAACCGGCGGGAGGGCACTCATACTCATGGAAAAGGTGAAGAGCTGGCGTGCAACATACCGCGAGATTAACGGCGCCAAAAGTGCGTAGTCAGAAAGCGCGGTCTTCGGAGGTTCGGTATCACCGGGACCAAAGAAGACGCCATGATCTGAGTTAGCCAATGAAACAGCGCCAAGAGTGCGTCGTCGGAGGTTCGCTATCGACCCCAGCCGACGTCAGATCTGAGTGAGCCAATGAAACGGCGCCGAAAGTACGTCGTTGGAGAGCGCGCTGTCTCCGGAGGTTTGCTATCACGTACGTGACCACTCGGGCAAATTAGAGGCAATGAAATTAAGAAAAATGACAAAGCGAATTAAGAGAAATCAAAGTGAATTAAGTAAATCACGTGTCTGTCTTCAACGAATCGACGCTTGGGCTTTCGCCTTCATTGTCTTAGGGATAACATAAGAGACCCCGTGAATTCTTTTCAATATAGGTGTGGGAAAATTTTGAACCGAAATAATGTTCTATTGTTTGGTACCCACATTAAGCACTGAACTTTAGTGTGTTGTAAAGTCACTAATAATGGTTAAATCTAAAAAATGCTTCCAACATTGCATTCTTGCTAATTCATAGTATCTGCATGACCATATGTTAAAACGCTTTTAACAAAATATTTCTTTATTGTTTTTGGAAAGACTGGTTAATTATAATTATCCTGGGAAGTACCCTACTAATTAAAAAAAGACCGCATCTCCACGTGGTGAATGATGTTGATTGGGGCAAAGCTCTGGTGGTGCTGATGATACTGATTTTCTTCATAGGTAGTGTTGATTTTTTTCCATGTCAGAAAGAGAATGTGTGGTATGGAACGGGGTTATATACGCATTTGAGCATTTGACTGCAGCGACCTCTCGTCTATAAACGTTGAGCCAGTGCATGCAAAGATTAACGCGATTATATACGCATTGGACCGCAGCGCCCTCTCCTGTATAGATGTTGAGCGGCTACATTTAACGTTTCATTCATGACATCCCCAGCTCTTGAGTTACTACCACATCTCAGAGCCCTCTACTCGTCCCGCTGTCGTGGCTGAGTGGTTAAGGCGATGGACTAGAAATCCATTGGGGTCTCCCCGCACAGGTTCGAATCCTGTCAACTGTGCAAACATTTTTTCTTTTCTTTTTTTGAGAAGACAGATGGGATGGCAATCGGTGTGAGCAAGGACGCCGGACGGACAAGGCTAGACCCTAAAGAGCTTCGCCCCTAAAAAAAAAAAAAGATACCTAAAATCAGCTCAAAAGTCTGAACAAGCTTGTGCTGTTTGATTAAGCTTATCCAAAAAAATGAGAAAAGCCCAAAGACCAGTGTCCCCCCCAGTGCACAGATCAGGGTAGCAAGCCGAAATTTTCTACGCCAATGCAATTGGGTGTCCGACACTACGTGCTCCATAAATTGCAAACGTTCCAACAGTTTCACTATGCCTGGCCGCCCCTCTAAATTCATGTTCCGAAAAACGAGAAATCATTTTAAACTGCCAAGGCAAAACCCACCCAGACAATACGAAGGCTGGCCATGGTTTTCCAAGGTCTCATTTTATCGAACTGAATGCCCGCAGCAACCACAAGACATCATTTCTTCCTTTCTTTTAGCCACAACTGCCAGTCCTCGTGGAAACAAAGGATTTCATTTACAACTTCTTAACCCGTAGCCGGTAAAATGCACATGTCCTGTTGCCTCTCCACGAAAAAATATGACATACCTATAGCCGCTGAGAAAGGGAAAACTGCGGGGCGTGTCTTCCAAACACCCTATCTCCAGAGTGCGCTCCTTGTCTTCTGCCGTGCTTCGACCGCACACGCGCGCTCAAGGTGCACGAGGCGCAGAAGCATTGTCAAAGGTAGAAAGGAAGCCCGCGCCGGAAGGGGGGCAACTGAAGCTCCTCCCGACGGTCTCATGTTGTCGGCGACTATAGAGAAGTAACCAATTTATGTTGCCAAATAAATTAGCGGCACATTCATAGTCTCATCCCCTCTACACTATCACACTATCTTGTCACCCCTACGAGAAATAAGCAGTAAAATTGGAATACTAATGTCACTTTCATGACAATACTAGGGTACGGCACAGCCAAAAAAAACTGCACTCCTTCGGACATGTCCACAAATTTATTGCGGTGCAGCACACAGGTACAAACAAATCGACGAATTCGCACGCCCTAAAACTCTAGAGTTTTAGGGCGTTTCCCGACGAGACCGCCAGCGCGTCTTCGGCCGACCGAAGATTGACACCGGAAGGAGATCTTGCACGGAGCACCAGGTAACTGCACCAATACCTCGAGCCTCGCAAGAGACACGCTGTGATATCGTACAAAAATAAACAAATGCACCCCGTGATTATTCGTGTTACTCTTGTTCGAACATGCGCTCACAAAAACAAAAGACCAGATGTATGCTACCTCAGAAGGATGCCTACACGACGTACACACACATACACATGACAGCCTTTCATGGTAACTAACAACTATTTACATTCAGTACCGACAATGCACGACCAAAAGAAAGACTCCATTAAGTAAATTTCCTATTCGTGCAACAACTGGCTTTTAGGGTCGGACACCAAAAACCTAATGGAAGGAAAAGGTTAACAGTTTGGTGAAAAATGTGGTCTGGTCGAAACAACGCCACACTTGAAGAGAACGATGAAGTTGACGTGGTCCTCTTCTACCTTCTTTCTCTGTACCTCCCGCTCCGCTCGGCGCGACTCGGCGGCGGTCGCGCGGTTCTCCGAATGAAGTCGTCCACCGTCATTTCATACTGTCGGAGAAAAAAAAAGAGAAATGAATATCAAAACACCAAACCTTACAGGCATCACAAACCTGCATAAAAAGATTTATGTGCCCTTAGGCCTGGTTCATAAATTTTCATTTGTTGTGACTGACTATGTGGCAACTGCTTGTGACTACCGGAGGTCCACGTTCCGATGCATTCGATGAGTGCAATGGAGACAAAGGCAGCTTTTGTCTCTACTGCACCGTCCGAACGCGCTCGAATGCACACGCCAAACGGTGGACACCCGGTGTTCTGCAGTGGAACACGTTCGACGAGTGCAGTAAAGATAAAGGCAGCTAGCTTCGCGTCTAATAACTGATCCTTCCAACCAGAGCTCGATGTTCTTATCTCGCCGTGCACTCTCATCTCCTTCTCCCCCAGTTTCTGCTTGCATAGGCTCGTTCGCACACTTGCCTTTGTGATCTCTTACGAGAGGATACGCTAGCACCATTTAGACTCACCAAAAAGTCTACGCTTCAGAGTAACGACCTTCCAGTCAACTTGGCACTTAAAATTGTGGATGCCAGTTAGTGTATTTACTCGCATAATGAATGCACTTTTCCCGAAAATTGACACATACTTGAGGGGGGGGGGGGGGGGGGGGGTTGTTACGCAGGGTAAAATTTTTGCATTTGCACATTTCGTGCAAGCGTCATATTAGGTGCCAATAGGGAATTGTAGTAGACCGGTCCCGCCGCCCGCTAAGCACCGGGATAGCGCTCCGTAATCTGCCACAAGACCTTGAACTATGCAGAGAAGGCAGGCGGCGCACATGCGCAGCTGCGGCGTTTTTTTCGGGGATACCGTAGCGGAGGAGAAAAACGATCTACTACAACTCCCTATTACGCCACCGCAAGGTACTGTGGCACGTCTCCGCTGGTCAGGGGCACGCCACAGTAACCGTGCTTTATAAATTGCAAACCTTTTTAGGGTGCTTTAGGCCGAACAAAAAGCGCCCTATGAAGCTCACTCAGCACAGAAAGCAACGCGACTGTTCTTAGGTGATATATATCGCTAATATCCGGTGGCGCGCTCAGGTATATACCATGACTACGCGTGACTATGCATATAAGAACTCGTACGAAGTCCTATCGCTAGACTGCCGAAACCTGCTCCCATGGATCAAGTTTCGTTTACCGACATGGCTGTTACCAGACACTCTCAACCTACCATGTAGCGTGCACCTTGCTGCGCCATTCTGCACAGATTTTCCCGGAGTATGTGAAATTAGGCCTAACCACCTTCACGATTTCACTGTCTGAAAGTGGACCACAGACGACGGCGTGTTTGTTGACATCAATGCATCCAATAGGCGAAGAATGTCCGGGACTGGGCAACTCCTCGACCCAAGCTTCATCAAGTGTGCGCGACGCTCGGTTTAACGATTGATCACTTCCGCAACTACCGCAACTACGCACTTGCGGTTATTACGAGAGCGGCTTGACTTGGCCTGACCGCATCGCAGCAAAAGAAAATTGGCTTAGTGGCTAGCTAAAGTGGATCAAATTCGAGACTCGCAGAGCCCGAAAATTAGAGGTGATTATTGATTAAGCGAGGGAAAAAAAAAAAGTCCAAATATTGGTACCCGTTGTGGTCGGTGCGTTCGTTATGCGAGTAAATATAGTATCTTGAAGGTTTACCTGAAATCCCTGGAAACGGTTTTCCGTCCTCCCCAAATGTTTATTAAACAGTTTGCAACGGAGCAAAGCAATGTTACGTGAGCTTCCCAACGCCAAATCTAATGCGGAAACAGTCACACTTCAATCGCGACAATGGGCGGTTGCGCAGTGGCGTCGGAACAGGGGGGGCAGGGGGGGCGACCGCCCCCCCAGAGAGTTTTTAGTAATGGCGGCTCGCGAGCTCGATATTTCGCAAATTTCTCAGAGTGTGATTTTTAAGATATTTCGCGGGCATGAATTTCTCGCATTACGAGTGGCATGATGATAGTCATCATCATGGGATTAGTTATTCGAGGGCTCAATTATTTGCGGCCCTCCAAGAAGGTTCGCACAGAGCAGCGAGCCCTGTCAACCAGCGTTTCTAGTCGCGGAGACAGGCCTTCGGAAGCAGTTCTACGAAGCATTAATTTGTGTTCGCGCCGAGCTTGCAAGACGATTCAAGCAACCGGGCATGCAGAGTCTCGCACAACTAGAGCAAAAAATTTTGTGCGCTATTCAAGAGAAGCCACAAACTGCAGAAGAACTTGAAAGGAAGTTAGGATCCCACGCTACTGATTTTCACCCGGAAAGCCGTTAAAGGCAGCTGAACATGGTTCACTCGGTCAGATCGGCTCCGTACCCGAGTTGTGCCGTGCTCTGGGCGGACAAGTCCCAGAGGTCAAGAGGATGATGACTGAGGTGATGCGCCTTGCGGCACTTAAAATGACTGTGCCAGCGTCAGCGGCATCAGCTGAACGAAGTTTCAGCGCACTTCGGCGTATCAAGAATTACCTCAGAGCTACCATGTCACAAAAGCGACTGACTCAGGTAATGCTGCTGCACGTAAATAGTAAGCGAGCAGCAAAACTTGATCTGAACTCTATCATCAGAGAGTTTGTGTCAAGGACGGCTGAACCACGAACCGTTTTCGGGCACCAGTGAGCTCTTTCTTATTTCACGCTGTTTGAAGACGTCAACATGGGAGAAAAACAAGATCACCACATTCCAAAAGAGGAAGGACATATATTCGTTCTAAATAAACGTTTTTTGAGCGTTTCGATTTTATATATCCATACTGTTCTAGATGCTTCATCCCTCCCCCCCCCCCCCCCCCCCACCCCACCCCAATTCCGTTGCCCCCCCACCTCAGAAATACTTCCGACGCCACTGCGGTTGCGTCTGCTCTGTACTAAGCACCAAGATGGCGGCGCCCGCAACAATGTCGGGGAACAGAGAGCCGATTACTCTAAGCGTACCTCATTTAGTGGCTCCGGCGCAATCTATGAGCTGATTCTGGAACTGCCTTTCACTAAAGTGAAGGCTTTGCAGCATGTGCAAGATTGAATGTACATGCCATTTATGAAAAATGGTAGTTAATAACATTGTCAAAAGGAAATGTACAAAATGCCAAGTGTTCCATAACTTCCCAATCGGTGGAGCAAGTGTCTTCCCTCGTCGTAAGAGATCCCGAGAGGTATTAAGGCACTCGGTCATAAGTCAATCAATCAATTAATCAATCAATGTTTATCTTTTAATAAGCATTGATTCTGCAACCTCGATGTTGCTGAAGTCAATTCAAAACGGACGGAGGAGAACGGGAAGCGCAAGCTAAACCATAGCCGTCGGGTTCGCCGCTCACCGATCGTTTCTCGAGGACTCTCGGAGGACGTGGAGGCACGCCGTGGTTGTAGTCGATGTGCTGGATGGCACGCTCATAGTGGTAAGACATCGCTTCCATCGGGAAAGGGGGCTGCACGCAAACAGGCACAATTACCTTCAGAATTGACGTGCACCACATACCACCTTCAAAAAAATAGCTACTGTGCCTCGAGCACCTTTTCGACCGCCGTGTTTTGTGTCCCACATCACCCAAGCACCGGAAGTGGTCCCAAAGTGGAAGCGTGGAAGCGCCCAGAGAGTGTATACACGCCCTCACCTATCATAGTCCCACGAGGGACTGATAGCATTTTAAAGTAAGTATATAAACGAGCAGCGCCACAAGAGCTGGCATGTCAAACCATAGATTATTGCGATCCTGGTACTTGGTCGTAGAAGTGCTGGCACAAAAGCCGAGAAAAAACGCCAGTTTTGTTTGCGTGGACTGTCAAGCTGAACAGCAACCTGCAGCGGAACGAACGTCTGCCACACATACCTCCACTGCTAAGCCAGCGCTAGGATCGCAGCATATGATGGCAGGACACAAGTAGGACGCCATTGGGCAGAAATCAAGGGATACACGTTCCAGGTACCATACACGATATATAGAAGTAGAACTCTGAGAGTCCCAATTCTATAAGTACTATCAGTCTCACAGGAATGGTCTCTTATCATGTGCCAAACAAAACACCGAACAAAAGCCCACCTAAAAGCAGAAGGCAACGACTGCAAAAGTTAAAGAGGATAGGTAAACAAACTCATGAGCACTTTATGAAGTCCGTCTTTCACAAAAATGACAAATGGCGCGAGTACTTGCACCAACGTGGGTACTCGCATCAACAGAGCACATACTCAGACTTTTAAAGGGATGCTGAACCGAAATTTTAATTTCCCAAAACACGGGGCAAAATTGTGCAACGGGATGCTACAAACACCAAAACATCACTCATACAGCGATATCTCGAACGGATGACCGTATTTTTAAAAAAAGGAGGTGCATTTGGCAGGAATGTTGACGTCATGTTTCTCTGAGGAGGAGAGGGAACGGCTTCTCCACCTTGCGGCCTTGAGGAAGCGAAGCAAAGAGAGGAGAAAACACGGTATCTTGACGTCACGCGCCTCGTCGGCCTGGTTCAATCTCGACCTTTTTCCAAAAATACGGCCGTCCATTCGAGATATCGCCTTGCGAGTAGGTAGTGTTGTAGGGATTGTAACGTCCCGCCTACATCTCCTGCATTGTTTTTTTGAAATCCAAATTTCGGTTCACCATCCCTTTAACGTATGCATGCCAAAAGTTACAAGCAAATCGGTACACCCAAGTAAACTAAAGGTTTACTACATGTCTTTCGGTGGTGTCATTCCAGCTACTTGCCTGCCTAAGTTACATCTAGGGCCACTGTATATGGCAGCTTCAGCCGCCAGAGCAGCGTCATGCTTTTTCCCGTGCCGCCTCTCGCCACGATCGGTCACGCGCGGCACCGTAGCATCGGACCGAGATGGCTTGGTTTCCATTGCAACCGACGGAGTTGAATGAGGCCGACGGTTGCCGAAGTAGCATTCAAATATTTCGGAGCACCGCCCGCAAACCTGTCTGCTTCTTTCGCTTTTCGAGCAGCACAAGGTTCGATCTGTCAGTGTTCTTCCCAGCATGCATTGAACATACGGCGACTGAGGTGCCTACAACTTCAGATGTGCCCGTGCTGTTATGCTAACCGCACTTGTGATTGACTTTTACCTTGTTTTGAAGAACGGGTGGAGAGATAAGACGAGCCACACTAATGAGGAGGCCGCCACGCACCGCTAGCAGCTCAGTTACCATGGTAACCTCCAGAGCCGAAATGGAGAACACTGTTGGCACTCCCAAAGTTCATATCTAGGTCCTTTTGCGTCAAGTCACTCCTCTGGCAACTGAAGCTTCCATATACAGTGGCCCTAGTTACGTCCAGTGCCAAGCCATGATGACAATAAAGCCATTGATTCCAAAACTAAAAAACACACGAAACTCTGAGACGTACCGGAGGACCGTACGGCATTGGCGGCATTGGCGGCCTCTGGTGGTGGTGGTATTCCCTCAGGTAGTCTTGGTAGCCCTGAAATGCCCCCACAAGGGCTTAGCACAAACCACTCACACTAAAAGAACATAACTGAAAACCAACCATGTCTTTATAATGAAAGCTAAATTTTTAACATGTTTGGTGACAAATGGTGAAGCCAGTTTAAAGACAGCAGAGAAGGCTGCATATGGATTCGTAGGTCTTGATGAAGATAGTAAATGAGGTGATCACAAAGCTAATTTCGGTCTTCAAAATATGGCACTGGTCACCACATCCCAACCACAAAAAATTTAAGGCATCTTAGTATTTGCTTATAGTTCACTCAACCGGTGATTGACTAAACTCTTCAGCAAAAATTCTGGAATCTGTTACATTGAATGCCTACAAGCATTTCATTCCCATTAAGTTTCATTCAAGGAAGCTGGTGGTCACTTACAATCATTAGACAGGTGAGAACTGTTTTGTGAGTGAGATTCCCCCACTCAGATACGACGAATCTTCTGGCGCATAAGTCGCATTTCTTTTCTGTTCTGACTTTCCATCGGTGCGTCTCATACACTGGTGCGACTTACATGCATTTCTTTCAACAAGTATGGACAGTGTCTCCTATATACTTTCGGTGCTTGGCGAAGGGTCCTCTCGAGGCCGTCATTTCCACCGCTCGTGGCAACCACGCGAGGGCGCCAGTTTATTGAGGTAAATCATCATCATCACGCATAGTGTGGCTAGAGTTTAGAGTGTTTCCAACCACTCCAGTGGGGTCATGTGGCAAAGCAGTTTTGGAGACATCTTGGGAGCAGACAAAACTGCAATTAGGAGCAAGTTGGGAGCAGCAAAAACGAGGTCTTGAAGCAAGTTGGGAGCAGCATACGAGTTTTAAGAGTGTTAAAATAGGGGCTAAATGCCAACTGGTTTTCAAAACTAAAAGGAATATGGCATGCAGATAACTCCAAGTGAACTTAACGGTAGTTTCAATCAACTTTTTGGTTGCAAATATTTTTCACACAACTACGTGCAAATTACACACAAACATATGAAGCAAAAGTGCACACGAATGTGTGACACGTGACGAAACCGACTTGAAGAGGTAAATATTAACAGGTAAAAATTGCTGCCAATGCTCAGGATTGACTTGAAAGGTCCATCGGAGAAGAAAAATGCAGGTACAAAAATGGTCTTTCATTTTTCAGTGACTAGGAGATACCTAATAAATATCCGTGTACATATAAATCTATAGGGACTTCATGAATAGCTCACGGATACACATCACTTTTTCGAGATTCTGAGCCAATTTCGCTAACAGCACTTGTGCAGACCAAATCTTCTATAACTTCTTTTCTTTTTTGCAAACCTTACTCAATCAATGACTGAGCATGTTCAAGCATAGTCTGCGAACAGATGATGCGCAGCTCAAGTTATCGCTCTCCTTCCTGAAGACGAGCACTCTTCGTACTCCCTTCCCTCACATCAATGTTCTTCCTCTTCAGCCTCTCATTGTCTTGCTTACCGGCCTCTAGCCTTTCTGTGTAAACTTAATGAGACTTCTTTGCAGCTTGCAGCAAGTCTGCTGTCAAGGGCACTTTCGTGACATCATTGCCAAATCACTTGAGGTAGCTCTTGTCTTTGTGCATACTGTCTTCAAAGTGCAATCAGGGCAATCCCGAACTGACAGCTCGTATCTCGCTCCGGGGCGGGGCCAAAGCAAGGATTACAATAGTCACACATTTGCTTCACTATTTAGATCTTCAGACGAAGTGACTCCAGGACTTCAAAAAAGCACGGCGAGCATGCAACAATGGCAGCTAACGTTGACGGCAGCAACCTTCACATAGAGATCTTCAGATTCGGATCCACTGGCATCCCATTGGGGCCGGAAGTTCCGGTGTCAATGTTGCCAGCAGAAACTGCGAGACGGCTAATTTCAACGAAGCTCGTTTATAATTTCGGTTTGGGCGCACCTTGGCCCAATTTTGTTCTTATTTATACTTTTGTATCAGTGTGGCACATGAAAAGTCATTAGGCGCACAGTGGCACAATAGGCGCAGGTGTTCCATCCCTGAGATAAGCTGCAAGGAGGGGAAGCGTTGATCGTCTGCAAATGTCTTCGCCTTTCTGCCCGCTTTCCTTCTTGCCTCACGACAATGCAATGCAAGCACACTTGCAATCACTCTCTGTGGTTTCAGCTGCTCCCACTCTTTCCAAGTATGCACTGTGCCTACGTCATCTGCTTTGACCGCCTCGGTCCGTTTGGTGCTTAGCGTTCGACGTCGTCTGCCTGCGCTTCGCTGCGAAGATTTGTAAAAATGGCCTCCTGTTGTGTGCCTCAATGCAACTCAGATGGAGAAAAGAAGCCTGAGAAAAAAGTGGCTTGCCGCAATACGACGAGAAAACGGGACACCAAATGCGACGTCGTGCTATACTAAGGTGTGCAGCGGGCACCAAAACGCATCACGTCTGCTTCTTCCATATTTGTGGAATGTCTAAATATCAAACAGGCCAATCAGAGAACCAGAATTTCCTCGTGGACACGTGACTTTCTGAACGCGTGGGAGGTACGGCGCTAGCCCATCGCCCACATATTCGGAACGACCAGAATGGATGAATGGATGCATGACATCCGTCCATTTTTCCATCTAAACGACCATTTCAGTGGCGCGCCTGGCGGCGAAACGTTGCACGTGCGGTGACGGTGGCGGTTAATTGCTTTCCGACTCTTTAGCTGGGCACGGAAAGTATAAAGGAGGCACTGGTATGGACCTTAAATGCATAAACTTGCCACGGGGGTCATATTTCTTGTTTGATTCGTCGACGAGAATATTAATCTTGCTCTCACTTATGCACATATTGCAGTCATAATACAAATAAGTGGGCTTTTCAATGCAGGTTTGCCACGGTTTAAATCGCCAAAAAAGGTGCGATAAAATGACTAAAAACTATGGTAAGTTCCCTTTTTCTTTTCTTTTTTTCTTTTTTTTTGAGGTAAAAGGAGGGGGTAGGGTGCATGCACCCAACCAATACAGGGCATCTAACACACCAAAGCAAAGGACAGATATAGTGGGTTCAGGCCACCCGGAGATCTTGAAACTCAGTCACACTGTGTCGTCTGATCCTCAATGAGCCCCGTCAGACGGTGGGCACCTCAGCCAAGGTTCGAACTCGGCAACGGGAGATCCGTGAGCTGACCTTACAGCAGTTAAAGAGGGGTACCAAATAAATTAAAACCAAGTTTGACCACAAGGCGTCGTACCGAAATACAAAGGAACGAGAACATGGCCTAACAAAGCATCTCCTCGCGCGCATTATTTACGATAAATGGTTTGGGAGGTGCATCTATTTTGACTATGAACAGTTTCTTACTGCTAGGTCTATCTAGTACCCATGCACGAAAGCAGGCCAACGCGAGACGTTTTTTTGCATGAGGTATTTGATGGCATCTTTGATGCAAATTTGCCTCCTAATGACATTTCATTTTGTGTTCCACAAAGGCATTTCAATTCCGTCTCCTCTCTTTTACCCACGGAATGTTGATAATGAGTCCTTAATTACACATTTGGGGCCTCTTTATAACCGTTATAGCAATAAAACAAGCAACTCAGATTTGTCCCACCGCCTCCCTCATAACATTTAAAAGAGGCCTGCAGGCATCTTTATGGCATGTCTGGTCTGTCATTTTAGCATCATTTTTTAATTTTTATTATGGCTCATTTATTTTGTTCTCTTTTAGTTTTATATAATGTGTGGACAATTAGGGCTAAGAGCTGCTTGTGGTCACAGTATACATAACAATAAACAAGAACCTTGTACGCAAAAAGTTGCGCTTCACAATTAGGTAGAAAATCCCAAATCCCTTCACCACGTACAAACGGAAAAGACAACCGTGGAAACAGCATTTACCTCGACTGTATGTTTCCCTGTAAACGCAAGCCACAAACACAAGAAACAGAACAAGAAGCGAGAGTAGTGTAACAAAGAAACCCCCTGTTACATACAGTCCTGCTTGTTTACGCTTAGCGTCCCCACCTGGTTAATTGGAAGCCTAGGCAAATAGTTTGGGTAAACAAGGGCCGAGTTTCGCACGTCGCGCCCATCCTGCAAGCAAGCAGAGTGACACGTGTGCTTCAATCAGCGTCTCAGAATGCGCACAAGGTTCCGTCCAAAACAATGTGCCCGTCAAAAACAATGTGCCGCCAAGCGTCTCGAAAGAAACCGTACAGGTGCATGTAAACAATGTGTGTGTGTGTACATCGAGTCTATATTGTGTATATTGTCGTATTTGCTCCCTCTAGTGCGACGGGAAGGCTGAGCGCAACCTCCATCTGCAGTGAGGCAGAACATCCTCCTAGCTTACTCCTGTCCCAAGCTGCGCAGGAATCGAAAACTCCTAAGTATGAAGCTATGTCCCTACATAGTGACGATGTAGGAGGGTGGCTCCCTACTATGTCCCTACTTAGGACTATGTAGAGAAGTAGCTCCTCGTGTAAGCACTATGTAGGGAAGTAGCTCCCTACAATGTCTCCACTCGGGGACTAAATAAAGATGCAGCTCCCTACCAGAGGCTATGTAGGGAAGTATCTCCCTACCATATCTCTACATGGGGATTATGCAGGTAAGTAGCTCCCTACAATGTCCCTATTTAGAGAGTAAGTAGGGATGCATCTCATCACAGTCCCTACTTATGGACTAAATAGGGATATACCCTAAAAAATTGCATTAATACAAGGTTGTTCTTTTTCAAATTTTGCCACGTAAATTTTGCGGCTCGTAGTATATGCGGGTCTCAACAATATTCAGCTTCGATGAGGCGCAATCTAACGCAGTTTGACGTAGTTTCGGTTTCGAAGCAATATGGCGTTCAAAGCAGCTATCATCATCATTAAAATCACATTGTCCGAGGCGCCACCCTCTATCCACAGTTAGGCCTGGTCAGGCTAGGCAATGGCGTTGGCGCGAACACAACGCTCGGATGCCTTGAAAAGAAAAGTCATTTTGGCTGTGAAAGACATCGGCAACAGTGCTGCCGGATGACAATTCGCCGTAAATAAAAGCAGCATCCGCGGATGGAGGCAATAAAAGCAAGCTCTGTTCGCGTGCAACGAAACGAGAAGCTTTAGAGGCCTAAAGAATGGCGAGTTCGCCGACATCGAGGCAAGTCTCAGAGGCTTTGTAAAAGAGCAATGTGAATGGCACCTCGCCGTGAACATCGAGCTGCTGCAAGAGAACGTGAGACAACTTTGGTGAGCCGACATTAAGTTGCTTGCTTTATCCACCACGCCGGGTTTTCACTGCATCGGCGCACGCTCGTGGCTTGCTTTTTCAAGAAGTGCGGGATTTCAAACGCGCTCGACGGCACTGAAGACGACAGACTGTCTTTGGGAGGAGGCGTCGGACAAGGAGTCTGATGGAAGTGGTGACAGTGATTAAGGTTCAATTACGACGCAAATAAACGCTTTTCTTACGGCCTCTTGGGTCACATTTTTCACGGAAAATTTTTGCGGTCCTTAAATTGTTTTGTATTATACGCAGATAAAACTTTTAGGTTTCTTTCACTGTCCTCAAACCATGCTTTGTATTATACGCGAGTTTTTACGGTACCTCTTCACTATGTTCCTACTTGGGGACTAGTAGGGATGTGGCTCCTTACTACGTCCCTACTTGAGGACTCTGAAGGGAAGTAGCTCTCCACTACGTCCCTACTTAGGCACTAAGTAGAACCATAGCTCTATGCCCCTCTTCACTGGGAGAGGATAGAATCAATCTCTGGGGAGTGAGAGTATCGGGGATAAAAGGGGAGAAAAGCAAAAGAACAAAACGCAAGATGCAGGTCTGCTTTTCAAAATATGGCAGTGCTGCAATGATACAGCCCCAAACATTTTGTCCTGCACTAGGCTGTTCGTTTTGCAGGTAGAGTCCACAAGCCCTCCTTAAAAAAGCTCAGCTTCGACTCTGCTCAAAAGGTTACGTGCACACGGTGCGAGAATGCAAGAGCAAGCCAACTAATGCACCCAATGAATGCGCTGAGAAGCGCTATGTCATAAGTTCAGATCTCAACCACAGCGGGCAGATCGAGCTTACCCCGTTCATGGGGGGTGGTTCCCGTCGCACTTGGAAGCGGTCCATGGCGATCCTGAGGAAAACGGGCAAACATCAGTCATCCATTTGTGATAACACGCTTCTAAGACCTAAAATGACACGCTGCAGAAACAGAAGAACCACTCACTCGTGCTCGCCCGAATACCGGACACGACGAGCCAGGCGATATCCTGGAATGCAACGAAAATGTTTCGCCATTAAAACTATCAGCGAAGACTGCCTTTCAACATGGTGCCTGGAACATGTCCTTGACTGGTGTGTTTAGTGTCCTTTACTCCACACTTAAAGGGGGGAAATAAGTAATGCTTCGTGACTAGTCACTTTGACTGTTTCTAAAACTGAAAATTAGTATAGATCTTTTCTGCCCAATCATTGTTTGCGTTAAATACAAAATAAATGCCCATGGGATGCAGACATTGATAGACAAATGGTAAATAGAAAATATTTTCAGTATTGTTTTCGGGAAAGTTGTTAGATTTAATTTAATATAGCCAGACTGGTGCAATCTAAATCGTTATTTAAACTGTGATTTAAATCATCTCAATTTTTTTCTCTACTCCACTCACAAGGCAGCCGAAGAACAAGCACAACTTGTCCAAAACTAAAGGCCGAAGGACTGCAACAAAGTGAAGGAGGTTAACGACAACACGCTCCATGTTGCCGTTACTTTCCTCACCTTGTCCCTGGCCTTCGGCGCTTCTATCCAGTCAAAACGCAACTAGCCCAACAGTACTTCTTGTGGTCGAAAATGCTTAGAATTTGTCAAATTCGGCAAGGACAAATGATGCTGCGCTTACGGGCAAGTTTATACCATGCTCCCTTTCCTAAGATGTGAGGTAACAAAGTGCTTCAGTAAAATGCCAGTCACATGCCCTTAAAAAAACTCGCAAAAAAACAAAGCAACTCGCATGGTCATTGCATTTTCTAACGAGTGAGACTATGTGCTACTTACAGTACTCCTGCAGGGTGCTTAGGTAACCAATAAATAGTCATCCTCCAGTTTAGTGCACAAATTCTCAAACCAGGTGCCTGGACATCCAGAGGTTCCTACGAGTACTTCGAGGGCTGCCTCAAGAATCGAAATTGCTCCGATGTCCCAACAAACCGATTGTATGCAAGCTCACGAGGTCAGGGGCCAAGCCCGCACGTTTCGTACACAAAGCAACAGTCGTGTAGGAAAACTACATCAACTGAATGGTTTGGCCACGTGACCGCCATGGCCTTGTCACGTGACACTGATGACGTCCCTTCCATGTCGCGTTTTAACGTTGTTCGCTCTTGCGTAAATCCTTTCCGCATAGCTGGCCCCATCCGGCATTCTATGTCAAATATGTTGACACTATACTCGCCCAGTTTAGTACCTTCCCGCCATAATTGGGTTTGTGCTAAACGGGGCCTTCGGAGCACCAGTTTATCCCTGCCCTCAGCAATGCTCCAGATCTGCATAGTCGATAACTCACAAAACGCTTTAGCACATTCAAGGCTGACCCGCCACTAGCACACGGGATGGTAACATTGAGGCTGAATCAGCCATCATAAGCTTGCGAGCGACCGCAAAACTACCACCACGTAAAGACACACGGCAGCAACAGGGAATGCAACACTCAGAGGTGACGAAACCGCAGCCCACATTACCCTCTTCCGCACTGTCTCTACGGTGTCTTGGCCTCGGAGAGCGGGAGCTGTGGCTAGCGTGCGACCGTCTACTATGCAGCCTGGAACGATGAAGAGGCAAGTTTAGGCGACACTGCGGAGCAAATCTTCCGTCCCCCTATGCACCCAGAGTCTAGAACAACGCTCAGTTGCAACACGACAATCCAAAGACAACCTCTCATCACGGGTCAGATCTGCAAAATAAACAAGAATTAGAGCACCACCGTCAACCTATCGCATTACTATAAAATTGCCAATACTAAGACATAGTGATTTAAAACTGGTTAAGGTAACTAATATCTTTGGCGACAAGCAAGTTTCTAAAACACTAACGATTCAGTTATCTGCGAGTACAGTTCTACGAGTCTACGTCCATCCCTCTCAACAGCTCTCTTTATAAAAGTAGGATGTAATAGAATTAAAATTAGAGACTGACTCGGCAGACTTACGGTACCTGCACACTGAACTGCAATAACTGTACCAGAATATAAGTTTTCTCTCGGTGTGGACGAGTTTACTACAGCACCATAGCCACTTTTGCAATGCGTTTTTTTCCAACCCCTCATAGAACACGGAAAAACGAGTCTCATGATACAGGCAGCTCCGCGGTCTATGCTAGCGGTGTAACCGCCAAAAGTGAATAGGCAAGCATTTGCAAAGGCTCAAAAGTGGGATAGGAGGAGTATGCAGAAAAGAACACGGCACCTACCGCACGGCACAAGCCAACGCAACCCCCACTCAAAGTCTCCGAGACTTTCGCACTTTACGTCCGTCTGCTCACGTCACTCACTGGCACAGGAGGCCAAAAGTTTGGGAACAGCGAGCGACAGAAACAAAAAAAAAAGAGCGCCACCTTTTCTTCTACACTGGCCGGCCGACTTGGCTGGAAAGTCCAGCGGTCGCGGCATCTGTCCATCTGCACTTCTGAACCCACCCCCACCACAAAACACGGGGTTTCGCCGCGGGTTCCGACCCGCTGCCACATCCGTCCGCCTCGACACTTTCGCTGCACAGGCCACCGCACAGTCCGGGCAGAGACAGAGGGGGTGTTAGCTGGGTTGTCGAAAACGTCCAAAGTCCCGCCAAACGCCCCCCCACCTTCCTTCCGAAGCTAAACTTTCTTTCACGGTACGGCCCTTGGAGCTCTCGGGAAGGCCGCAGCCGCGAGAGGCAGAAGGGGAAAAGTCCCGACGGAGATTGGGGGTATGTGTGCACAAGGCGAAAGAGAGTTTGTCATGGGCCCCGCACGGCAACACGGGAAGAAAGAGAAACGGTTGGGTTATCAGAAACACATACAGTCCAAAAACCCCAGCTATGTTTCACCTAGTGTAGTTCCCTAAAGCAGTACCCTAATTCCCTCTGTAGCAAGTCCCATGTAACTGAAGAGTCCCCAAAAGTAGCTTATTGGCAGCCTCACTGCAACTTGCAAGCCCCATCAAAAAAAAAAAAAAATCTAACACTCTGTTTTTGATTATTCATTCATTAATAAAGGACTAAAGTAGCTTTAAAAGGCCAAAAACTTCCCACCCAGTGGGTTATGACCCCTCAGAGAACCCCTACACCAGCTCAGATGTATAATCCCTCCACTTTTGCTGGATGCTTCTCAGAACTTAAGAGCCCCTCCCTCCATTAGAGCAGTCTGCAACCACCTTTCATCACACAGCTTAGACTGTTCCCCTCCAACTGGGCATAAGATCCGTTCTTAGAACCATTGGCTGACATTCCCCCCAACCCCCTCTCCCCCATCTGTCTGACAACCCAAAAATGGTATCAGCAGCCCCTCTTTCAGAAATAAAACAACATTTTGCAGTGTAATGCCCCAATGTAAACCCTTCCTTCATTAGAACTCATCTGACGAGAATGCATCCAGGTCTTCCCAAAAACCTGCACATGAAGTGGGCAACCCCAACAAAAGAACACTGAAGTGGAAGTCTTCTTTCACTCGGTGTAGAACCCCTCTGAAGAACCTTGCCCGCTTAGAACCCCTCCAAGAGCATCGCGTCCATGTCCTTCCAAGAACGGGCACCTAGGACCGGCCATCAATAACACTAAAGCGAAAGTCTTCTTTCATTCGGTGTAGAACCCCCCTGAAGAACCTTTCCTTCTTAGAACCTCCCTTGAAGAACTTTTCATCTTAAATCCCGTCTGAGGAAGCCACATCCAAGTCCCTCCACGAACACTATAGCGAAGTCTTCTTTCATTTCCGGTAGTACTTGATTGAAAAACATTTCCTTCTTAGAATATCTCCTGAAGAACTTTTGCCTATTAAGACCCTTTTGAGGAAACCGCGTCCAAGTCCTCCCAAGAACACACACATATAGCACCGGCAGGCCCCTCTACCCAAGAAAAAAGGCACTTAAGCAAAAGTCCCCTTTCACTTAATGTAGAACCCCATCGAAGAACCTTTTTCTTCTTAAAACCTTGTCTGGGGACACTGTGTCTATCTCCAAGAGCGCGCATATAGTGCTGGCAGCTCCCTCTACCACAAGGAACACACGCTGAAGCAAAAGTTCCCTTTCACTCAACATAGAACCCATCTGAAGAACCTTTCTTTCTAAGAAGATCTTAGAATGCCGCATCCAAGTTCTCCAAGAACACGCACTAGTGCTGGCAGAACTCTCAACAAGGGAAGAACACTGAAGCGGAAGTCCCCTTTCACTCGGTGTAGAGCCCCTCTGAAGAACCCGTCTGAGGACGCCGCGTTTGTGCTCATCTAAGAACCGAAACGCAGATCTCCCCGTCTCCTGCGAGGAAACCGCACTCCAAAGCGCAAGTCCCCTTTTCATTCGCCGAAGAACCTTTTCGGAGCACCCGCCGAAGAACTCAGCGTCCGCACAAGACCAGACCACGCAGGCTCTCTGCACGGCCGTGGTCAGGTGACAGTCCCGCAGGCACAGGCAAACAATAGAGTCCACGGCAAGTGGCAGCGGCGTGGGGCGGCTAACCTCGCCAGAGTGTGCCGCTGGCGCGCATCCTCGTTGCTACCGCCGCCGCCGCGGTGGTGACGCCGGTGGCGCGATGACGAACGGCGCGACGGAGAGTGGTGCCTGCGGCGCGACGAGCGCCCACTACGATGGAGGATGGTGCGGAGGTCAATGAGCTCGTCCACAGGGAACAGGCGGCACAGCTCTTCCGCCACCCGGGGCTCGATTTCCTGAGGGTGGGGGAAAAAACGACATTGATTAATTTTTTAACACACATTAGGTATGTGATGAACAGGTGTTTACGAGATGGGCATGCTGTTACAAAACAGCTTCACAAATGATTCGATTTCCCATTGCATTTCAAGAAGGACAATTTATCATAATATGAATTTCAACAATCCTAGCAGCTCGCGATAATGTCACACCCACTGTTCGTTGAATAGATTTGGCTCCGCCCTTTTGAATTGGATGCAGCTTGAGCCCCCTGCACCGACTGAGGGAAGCGATGAGACGGTGATGGCACAGGCAACACCCGGCCTCAGGAAGTCTAAAATAATGAGCAAAGCAATTGGTGTGGTCAGCAACCTCCGCCGTGGTTCTCCTCCCTTTCTGCATCTGTTTCACCCGCATGAAGTACATAGCAAGTTTCTGTTTCAGCACGGTGTCACAGGCTAAGAATCGAACAAGACTGAGAAAGATGTGAAGAGGTTCCAATGTCGTGACTCAAGTTTGTTGCAAAAACTGAAGGGGGGCACTACCCAAAAAAAAAGTTCTGCAAAAAGAGATGCTGTGCTTTTGTCGACAACATAAAAAGTAAGAGGCAAAATTTTGTGGACGATATAAACAGCTTTCTCTAGCTGCGCGTCATTATCATTGTCATTGTTACCATTTTGTTTGGTTCATTTGCCATCCTGCGGTCGTGAAACTGCACCTCTCATCACTCCCATCTCGTCTCAGTGAATCATGCTTTCGGGCTGCGCTGGCTTGGACGTCTTGGCCCTATCTGTTCTTACGGCATCAAGAAGTGTCGCCAAGAAGCACGGAAAATACTCTACCGTAATGCAAGAAAAAAAGGCAGTGATTCTCAAGCTAGTGGAAAGTGGCCGATGCAAGCAAAGGCAAAGGTGCGCAGGAGTAACCTGAAGCAAAGCACTATTGACGGCTTTTTCTGAGCCCTCTTAGACGTAATAAAGGTAAGTTTTTTAATCTGCCGATTTTTGGGACTGTTCTTTTATTCCGACATTTTTTCAGTCCCTGCAAAGTTCGAAAAATTGGTCAGCGACTGTAGCCTTAATGTCTTACAACGCACCCAAAGTATCACTCATCCATGATGCTTGTTCGCGACGCTCATTGATAAAGCTCACTGATAATGCTCGTTGATAACGCTTGTTCACAACGCTCGTCCATGGTGCTCATTCATGACAATCTTCTCACAGAAAACGACACGTAAAACAGACTCGGCGTTGAAAACACAGAGGAAGCTTGGAGTTATTGTGTCTATGAAACGACATCGTCGGAGCCAACAATCTGACATTACTCTCGTTTCCCTCAATGGAAGCAGAAGTAATCCCGCTAGAGACGTCAGGGCGAGCAATGAGCTAATCGTGGAAGCTTGACCGCAGCGACTCTTTTGGCTGCGCACGTCGCCAACAGAGAGTTCGGCAGCCGGAAGAGCAGGATCACCCACCTGTCCGTCCCTTCCGATCTTGACCTGCTTCCCT
This sequence comes from Ixodes scapularis, assembly GCF_016920785.2. Lineage (NCBI taxonomy): Eukaryota > Metazoa > Arthropoda > Arachnida > Ixodida > Ixodidae > Ixodes > Ixodes scapularis. Next base: position 36,216,500 of record NW_024609838.1, on the reverse strand, counting down.
TCGTTCCACGGATTGTACAAATGAGTGGTCTTGGTGAATGGCAGCTCCCTCCTGAAAGGGAGCCCTTAAGTTGAGGAACGCTTCTGCCGCATCTCGCGGAAGAGCGACGAAATGAACAAGGCGTACCTGCAGATCCAGTCCACGTGGAAGACCCCTCCCAGAGCCCTGGCACTCAGACCCGGGGGCAGCACCCACTGGATCGGCGGGCAGTTGTGGGTGGACTCGGACGCCAGACGAGCAAAACCTGGGGCGGAGTTCATAGTTTGCGACAACTTCCTCCTTTGGCGGGGATCGGGACCTCTCGAGACGCAGACCAGCCGGGCCGATACAGGGGGACAATATGGAGGCACGTGGAGCGACGTAGATCTATCAGTTGATAAGCTCTACGGAAGTGCCTCGTTCGAAAATGGTCCTTCCCTCAAGAACAGGTGGATGAAATTTCTAGCGCCGGCGGCAGCACTGCTACCACGGGCGATGGAGGAAAAGATTTTGAACAACGCTCTTCCTGCAAACACTTTATGTCCATCATAGAAACAACAATAGAATCGCTTTTCACCCCGGGCAATGTGCATCCGACGTCCCACCAGTTCCGTCGCTCCTGTTCATATCGGTCGAGCTGATGCGTAGCAAGCGCCACCGAGCGAACATGACATGAAGGGGCGCTAGGCGTTCCAGGAAACTAGTGAGTCAACTTTGATTGAATAATGTCATCACATCACCGAATTTGAATTCACCGTAGCGGTCTGTCAGCCCAACATTGGCGCCGAATACGACGACGTAAGCCATTAGCACAAACAGGTCACGCATTTCAGCCGCATTAATAACTCATCCTTATCACGTCACCACCGGCTCCGAATCCACAAGGTCACTCGCCATGACATCAAGAACTCATCAAGTATATAAGGTAACCTACCATATCCGTACAAGCTCATTACACCTCACAGAGTCGCTCAGTGTCATTCAGAATCATACAAGTGTAAGTGACAGTGATAGAGTGATTTCGTGGGTGAATTTGTCAAAGCTATTGGTGAGCGAAGAGGTGCCAACTTGTTAAGACTCTGTAGTCTGCACCAAACGTGGCACACCTTTAAGTGGTCTACTTCATGACAAAAAAGATTGCATAACGTTCGACAAACAAAAAATATTCGATGTTAGCTCAGATTCAAATGGAGACCCCAAGATTGACGAGCTAACCTAAAATTACTCGTTTGTGTCAATTAGTGTAACCAGAGTCCTTCAATAAGCTATTGGTCACAAAACGTCTCCGTAACGCTGTGGAAGAACTTGGTGCGCAACCACGCACGACGCTGGAGTCGACGAGGGGGCCAGGAGCTGCCAATCTTGCCTCTACTGCTGAGAACTCGGCAATCCAAAAGTGTGTTGGAATTTTGAACCCCCTTTTAATGAGCCACCTATATATCGAGATAACATGTCGCCGTACTAACATTGTTTCTCATTAATGTAAGCGTCTTTGGCTCAGTACACCCAATCAGATGCTCGAGCTTATATATCTGCAACCTTCTTCAACATAATATGTATCACTTTGATTCCTTTTTCTTTTGTCAAAATGACCTTTCAATGCCCCCTTCCCCCTCCAGAGTAAAAATTCAGCACCACACCTAGCACTATCTAGTAGAGGCAATGCAAACCAGTACGCTCAATTGCCTACCGTAAAATCCCGTAAGGAATATTACGGTAGGCAATTTACAATACTCAATTTAGGGGACGGGCAATCTCCCCCGAGACTGCCCGTCCCGTTTTTTTGGCTAAATATCCGCAACATAAAATTTCTGAAACATCGCCCACCCGATTCCCGACGAGAATAATGTCAACTGCGCGAGCTGCAGTACCAGTACGTATGACAAGAAGTTTCGCAGCGGTTCCCACATTTTTGTCCGCAATCTGCGCACGCAATATCAGTTCTTTAGACATAAGAGTTCGCGTGTTCTCACATTGTTTGATTGCGATCTGCGCGCGCGATATTGGTTCCGGTGGCACGCAAGTATAGACGGTTTTCGAGCGTTTATAGCACCGTGAAACACGAATGCCCTGCATCTGCAGTCTGTGGTACTGTCGTACACCGTGGTACAACGAAGTCAACGGGAATCGGAAATCACTTCGCTATATCCGCCATTTTGTTATAACCGACTTCGTTATAACCGGACTTGACAGTACCTTTCCCGTGACACAGGAGTTTGCAGCAAATTTACGCCTGTTATCGCATTGTGAAACGGATCTTTGTTGTGCCCGCAATCTACAGTATCAATTCTCGTGTCCCGTGGTTATGTGTTTATCATTATTTTTTATAAAGTTTTGCTGTCTCAACCCCAAAGATAGCCCCACCCCATATTTTTCACCATTTATCTCTTCATTTGGCATTTACGGTAGCTCTTTTTCGTTTGCAATAGCATTGTTTTCTTTGAAAACAAGCGAAAAAAGCCTATTTGGAAGTTCTCTTGTTAGAGATCAATAAAGAATGACTGGTGCTTGCACACAGTGATAAACACAGGCGTAACAAAATTTCGGTATCGAGAAATTGTTTGTTAACTCTCATAATTCGCAAGTTCGGTGTGGCTCACTGAGTGGGGTGGCCAAATGAAAATGCCCCTCTCTAGGACAGTAGCACCCCTAGTGGCAGTTATCAACCCTGTACCGATGTTCGGCTAGAGTATTGTGACCAGTAGGGTATTAAAGGACTCTGGCGTAACGAAGGAGTTGAAAGCAATCATTTCTAAGGTCATGGCACAACTAACAAAGCAATGGCTTACCTTGGAACTTTCCACTCTCTTTGACAGAGTACACCAGGATGACATTCTTACACTCCTGTAAGAAAAAAAGAATAAACATGCTTTTGAAATCCTTAAGTTGCAAAGAAGCATCCAGAAACAAGTAGCAACAATAAAGGATGGCAACCAAACACAGTGCAAAATTTGTGTCTCACTCTGAAGGCTTGATTCAGCTTTGCCTCGTTCTGTGGTGGGGTTGACCAGACTCCCTAAAAAGAAAAAAACAATAAACATTAACTCATTTTGTTTTACTGTCACAAACAAAACAGACACAAGTTGGCCACAGGAGACCAGTGACCAAGCTGTTCCCCTGTTTCCCCTATAATCGGAACCAACTCCGGTCTCTTCAACACTAGTCCCAATTAAAACAAACAGTGCCAACAAATGGCCTGGTAACATGAATGCCATTAACGTGAAGCACATAGAAAATTTTACACTATCTTGATTATGCTGACAAAAACCGGGGAATCCAGAATGTGTTCAGCTACCATATTCATGAAGTGTGGGTGCTGCACACGCCATCTGTGATGGTGGGAGGTGGGTCCGACATGTGCCGGACTAGTGCGAACCACACACTTCATGCGTACGGTAGCTCAGCACATCCCGCAGTCTTCGTCAGCATGACCAAGCTAGTGTAAGTTTTTTGCTTGAGAAACCAACTGTTGGCTAACCCCACTCACATGCTCTGCTTAGCTCAATCGGTAGAGTATCTGGCTGGGAATCACACTGTCCCAAATTGAATCCCCGTCACTAGTGTTCTTCCCATCGGGTTTTAATGACTGCCTCTATGGGCTTATTAGGGGTCACATAACTAATCTATCTGCAATGGTCCAGCTTAGAACTGAGTGTTACAGCTAAGCATTACAGTTCTTACCAAAACTTCATTGCAGGCAATTAGAGTAAGCCAGTTCCGTTTTTCTCAGCAAATATTGGCTATAGCGGGGCTTTTATTATACGGTAACCAAGGCTTACCAGAGCTTAAAGGGACCATAAAACAATTTTGAAATCGAATTTCATCCACCGCACGTCGTAAAAAAATGTGTAAAGAAAACAAAAATGCAGAAACAGAGAGCCAAAAAAAAAATATTTCGCTATAGAACTTTTAAAAGAAAAGTGGACTCTTTTATACCTTCTTTCCTCCGAAAGCTCTGCGCCTTTTCACTACAATGCATCCGCGGTGCCAAGGAATGTCAGCCAAATCCACGTCTCCTATTGGATAAGAGCCTACCTCACCAGCCCCACGATCATGAACGAAAAATAGCCGGTGAAAGTTTCCTCAAAGTTTTGTTGAAGACTATTCTGATCCATGTTTTGTTAAATAATTAGCGATGTGATGGAAATTGATGAATTTTATAACGCTCGGAGCTATGCGCCACCTATCGTGTGGTAAACGAAGCAAGAGAAAGATAAGACTGCGCCTGCACTGTTTCACTGTTCCTGCTCTCTGCTGAAAAGCATGGCGTCGATGGTGACCATTGAGCTCATCGCTCCGCGTAGAGCGCAATCCTTGACTGAAATCTCGTCGCATGTCGCGATGATAACCCAGCACGTCCTAAAAGGGAAGATCCATCTCCTTGTGCACAATGTTGTAGCGGCACCCTCAAGACAACAAAAACGCTCGTGCCGTCGTCCTTGTTTACTTTGTCTACAGTGGTGCTTTCTTAGCATTTGTCTCCTTGAACATCGCCCGGATTTCTTATTTTGCGCATTCCATGCATGTGCTCAAGTTCAGGGTACGACTGGTGCGTGCTGCACTTAAAGGTGTGTAGGAAGGATGCGAATTTTGACGCATTTTCATCACCCGAAAAAAGTGGTTAGTGTTAACATTCTTTGAACGATCGCAACGTCTATGTCAGTGGCCTCAAACTCATTTGAGTGCGGGGGGCCAGATAGCCCACCCGCTGTTTAGTCAGTGACATCTTCAGCTTTGATTCATTTATAGGACTACTTTGGGCATGTAACAATAATTAAAATGGCACCACTCCTACGAGAGCAAGCACACTGTCGTTTCTGTTAACCAATTCACTCTGGAATTATTCACACTCAAGATTTGAAGGAAATCTCTTCATATGACATTGCTTTGTTTCCTTGGGATTTTTGATAGCAGCAGTCTAAAAAAACTACTTGTAACTGAATGGCGATTTTTCCTGAAGGCAAAAATCTTAAGCTCTTAGCTTTATCTTTGGCAGTTCCTCTGCTGAGCGAGAGTTTGTGCAGCCGAAGCATGTCTTTGAGAGAAGTGCTCGCGCTTGCAGCCTAAAATCGAAATTCTGGTACACGTGACTAACATGACAAAAATTGAGGAAACAAAAATTAAAAGAAGACACAAGTCAAATAAATGAAAACAAAATAGTAACTATGTAAATATGTTATAAGAGCAGAGCTATGTTTTAAGCGGAAATAAATCGGCAACGTGAGATCATTATAGCGCCTGCCATTTCTAGCACTCAAAACATTGGAACGAGGACTTGCAGCCCGTTGCCTGGAAGCCGCGTCCCAGCGAGTCGCATGCGGCCCGCAGTCCACGTGTTTGAGACCCCTGGTCTATGTGATCACGAAATTGTATTTCTATGTTTATATATTTCTGCTAAGTTTACATTGTTGTTTTGGAATCGCAGAAAAGGCGTGTGGTCGAGATTTGTACCATCGGTAAAGTCGTGTTTTAAAGTCGTGATCGTCCAAGACGGCGTACTGCATCTTTTTCTTTCCTTTTTTTCATTCACTCTACCCCGCGAGCCTACCTTGACAAAATAAAAGTTAATAAAGCTTGAGCCCATAGAAAACTCTGCGAACTTTATGCTACGCCAGTGAGTGACAGCACGTCCCCTTTTTAGAGATACCACAAAAACGGCCGACGGCGGCAAAGAAGTGGCTCTTGTGCTGACGACCTGCTGCGCTTTGCACCGGCGTATGAGGCCAGTCTCATGCTGTCGCTGTTGTGCCAGGGGCGGATGCAGGAATTTTCTGAGGGGGGGCGGGGGTCAGGTGTTAGTCAGCGTACCATTTGTTTAGGAACCCCCTCCCCCTCTTCCTCGTTTCACGGCCTAAATTTTACACATGCAGAAATCAAACGGGGGGTCAGGACATCCGGACCCACCCTCTAAATCCGCCCGTGTTGCGCAACATATCTAAGTGAATTTCGCTCAGCTGCGATGCGTCCATGACTATCGCAGTGATGAGAGGCGCCGATTCAGAAAATATGTTAATGGCATCGGCGCCGCACAGTAAAACCCCGTGGTAAAACCTACCGGCACACCGCCAGCTCGCCGTTAACGCTCCCTTTCTCCTACTGCCCGGTGCCATAGTACGTCATGACCGTCAAAATTATGGCGCGGCTTGTTTTGCGGTGAGATGAAGAGGAAGGAGAACTCAATATTTCAATAATTTCTCGTGTAAAAGTTAATAAACCGAAACGAAAATGCATGCCTGTTCGGCATTCAGTGAACATTAAAGGTTTAATGTATAAGTTATTTGGCAAAAGTAAAAAGGTAATATCATGGTTTCTTTAAAATAAAGCAAAGCCTACGGGTTCAAACCACACCAGCTAAAGTACAGAGGGTGACATTGTTACCACGAACAAGCCACTGACCGTTTTTCTGGCTGTTCTCTCATATCTAAAATTCTGCCATCACAACTAATATACTACTAGACTCTGTTGTAGGTAACAAGACCAGGACAGAGACTGTCCTGGTCTCGTTACCTACAACAGAATATAGTACTATATTAGTTCAAAACCCCAACAGATTGAAGGGCCCACAAAACCCTTCACTTTTTCTTTTTAGCAGAGCAAAAGCTGGAGCGGCACCGAGCAGAGACTTGCCTCTTCTCCAGTGTTCACTCTGCTAAAGTGGAAAGGGTGAAGGGTTTTGCGGGCAGAGCTTGTCCTGGCTCCATGACCATCAACAGACTATAGTGCAGCTGAATCCACTCATTTTATGAGTATTACCCCCTCCCCCCAAAAAATGCCAATGTCATGTTTACATAGCGTACAAGGACTCTTGCACCTGCCTTGGCTTTGGAGAGTGCCACATTCTCGTGGTTGTTGCTCTTCACCAAAAAGAATCTGGCGTTGCGGAAGAAGTACTTCACCAGGTGATGGTCCGAGGGTTCAGAGTGCTCTGGAGAAGCGAGGCAAACAGTGAGTCCACTCACAATGACAAGGCAACAAACAACAGGGCCTCAGCCACACAGTCATCCACTCACCTCTTCTGCTCGAAGATGAGAACCTGGAACGTTTCTGGGCTCCTGAGAGACAAAAGAAAAAATGAAGCTGCATTATTCACTGAAATGTCTGCTTACATGAAACCATGCAAAGCGAGCAGTATAGACCCTTTCCGAAATTGTGAAATGATGCATAGATTATGTGCAGCTGCCATTAGTTGGTCTCATCGCTTCCGGCATGAAGCCCACGATTGGTTCCGAGTTCGCATTGAGCACTGACGCAGCACTCGTGTACAATGTGTTACGATCCAACTACACTCCGAATGCTGACAAAGTGCTCATGTCCGATGCATGAATAGCGGCCACACATAATCTATGCATCATTTTATAAAGGGTCTATCGTACTAAAGGATGTGAAACATATGTTCCAGGTTTCCACTGAAATGTCTACTCACACGAAGCCATGAAAGGGCATTTTTGTACAAAATAAATGTGAAAACATGCTCCACAGTTCTTTCGCACGTGCCTGTTCGACAAGCAGATGTGACCCTAATTGCGTTTTTCTTAAAACATCCAGCCACTCTGCACCAAAACTATTCTCAAAATTCCACTTGTGCATCGGGGCTTCCACCAGCAACCATTTTAGCAGCGCGACAAGACCAAAGTCAGGTCATTCCGCCATTTTCATTTTAAATGAGACGGTCACACTTGCACACTAACATGAATAAACAAGGATCAGCCCCTATTGTTGTGCAAGCGTGCCAGCGAGATCTAACACGTTATAAGACCGGACAGACCGTCCTTACTTGACGCCCGCCCGAGTGTGACAAATGCAAATTAGACGCAACTGCTAAGACAGTGCAAGTACATCCTACCCTTGACGTATGGCAACGCTGGTTCGTGTAGTAGATGTTAATTTTGGCCAGTGCAGCAAGACTGCTAACCCGGGATCTCTAACGTGCATCACGCGGTAGTGATTACACGAGCGCGCATGAGTGTGACGATCGTCCGTATTGAACTTGCAGGGGCAGGATCCAAACCTGGTATCCCTGGCTACTGCGACGCAAGCTTTTGCTCCACGTGTTCAAGCCACGCTGCACTCAAGTCTTGGTCACGCACTTGCAACTGACCGAGTGCGTTCCGACCTCTTATGATCTCTTACAACGAGAACAGACAGGCACCATTTGTTGGCTAGCCGTGAAACACTCGTGATTTCTGAATATTCTATGTTTGCACATCATTCTTTCTCTACTCACTAAAAAAGCTTTTGACAATCTTATAAACGACCATTTCGCGTTGACAGCATGTACATCTGATCTCGCAAATACTTCAGAAACCTTCGCTACAGCAAAATGCTGTTGCAGAACCACCTGATAGACGATGACAGAGTGCCATTGTGTCCTCTCGTCGTAACACATCACAAGGAGTCGTAAGCAGTCCTAAGTGCGTGAACCGACGTCAAAACGATGGGCCCTCGATCCTTCGCTTCGCACGATGGCAGTTCGTAAACCTTGCAGTTCGACCACACATCGCACGACTGCCAGGTAAGGCCTCATTCATACAGCTGGCTCCTCGTCCCATCCCGGCACCAGCGCCGTTGTCAACGAGGTAGAGGGGCTTAGAGCGATAAACCAGGGTTCCGGTCTGCACTCGAAAGTGACCCCCATAAGGCGGCTGCCATTGTACGCAAATTTGACCACACGTCACATGATCAAACCAAATACGTGACGTCACAGGAAAGATGGCAGCGCCCATGCAGCGGCTGGCCCCAGCTGGGCCGGAGGTTGTCGGATGCTTTGTTGGTTGTCGTTCGTCTCGGCGAGTTGATTTCAGACGCGGAAACCGTCATATGAGGCCGGTCGAAAGCGAGTTCAGAGTTCAGCGTGGTGTTTGACGTACGTATAACGTGAAAATAAGGAGGAACGGTGTGCATTTCGCTGGTGACCGACGGCGATATTGCCACGGAAGAGACAATCTGCCCTACGTTGCTCGCACCTCGGATTGATTCGGATACCGCTAGGATAAAATTTAAGGCGGCGTTTCTGTGCTCTTGTTGACCGTCGGAACCTTCGAGATCTGCAGTAAAGGGTGTGCAATATATTTGGATACACAGTTTAGCGACGGAAATTGCGTGAGTCGTGCTTGGCAGTGTGCAATCGTGGTGTCGCTTCGTCCAAATGCCCTAAGGCTCACTTTGGTTGTGCGGTGCACCGGAGAGCTGCCTCGCCGCTTTTAGTTCCCGTGCCGTGCTAAGTGATACTGTGCTGCTTCCCAAATTGTTTCGGCGTAGACGTGCTCTTTTACAGAGCACAGGTGTGCGGCGCGCCGAAGAGCTGCCTTCAAGCTGGTAGTTCCTGTGCCGTGCTTTAGGTGATACTGTGCTGCCTACTAAATTGTTCTGGCGTAGACGTGCACCTTCACTGAGCACAGGTGTTGCAGTTGGTATTGAGTCCGCTGGTCTGTCGCACGTTTCCTCGACACCCAAGTTTCAACACTCGTTACGCGAATTGCAAGCTGTTTGGACATTTCATTGCGCGCGTTACCTACCCAGTCCACCCATTCACGCCGCTTTGCGACGGATGTCTGCAGCGGCTCATTACCAGAAAAGTGGTCTCACATCGATTTCAGTTCAGCTCGTCCACGGCAGTCGCCAGACCCCGAAGGAGAGGATTTATTCAGACAGAATGCCACTAAAGCAGTGCAGCTTCTTTAGTGGTCCGGATAGACTCTTTTCTGTCTGTTTTGTTATATTGTCTCGGATGCTTACTCCAGTCCCATTTTCTATCAATATTTACTATTCTGGAAAGTTCCAGGCCATGCTCAGCTGTCATTGTATGTTCTGGTGGAGGTGCTGCGCACTTTACCCATAGCCCTTCACTCTGTGTCTACCCTGGCGGCTCCTCAGCCGAGTTGCCCGATAACAAGACACGGGTGGCACATTATCCCAAGTCTTAAACCCCCGGCGAGCCGTGAACCAAGTCTTATCCCGAGCCCGGCAGCAAAATTTCAAGACGAGGGAGTACCACAAGGGCGAAACTCGGAAATACACTACGAAGAACTTGAAATTTAAAAACCACTCTGCTACCATTGCATGAGGCCGACCTTGTCTACTGGAGGTGCCCGTACCAATGAATTGGCTTTCAAGGGTTCGTGCCGAACGACCCTCGACCACGTCTTGACGAGCGTCCGGGGAAGATTGAGGATTATCTTCGGCGGTCTTTGTCCCTGGTGCCGACATGACCCCAAAGCTTGTGATCTACTTCATCTGGACGGGAGGTAAGCACGACAAAGCAGGTGAGCGGCAATGCAAGGAGAGTTGATCTGGTGTCGGTTGTCGTCCAAGGACAATACCTAATAATTTGCTGTCACTAATTATCTGTGTCCACGCCACGAAGCACACAATTTCCAACTTTGAGGGAGAATGCCGCTCAGTGACCTTAAGAAACAGAATGGTTGGTTTCTCTCAAAAATGGACTGCAAACGTCACGAGACTTCACTTTGCCACACAAGACTTCCACAAGTTGCAGTGGTCGTGGGATGCACAATAAATCTCCATTACGAAATGGAAGTGAAATGGCTTGGATAGCAAACATTGTTGTCAGCTATCAAGTCAACGGTACAGCAAAAGGCACAGCCATATAACCAATACATGCCCGAGGTTGCTGCATTGATGCAGAAAACTACCAGGACAATTTTGCGGATTAGAAGCCAGCCCTGCAGCTTCAGTGCATCAGATGTCAGTAGGCACACATGACGTATGATTACAAGACGGCATCAGTCGGTTTTTGCTACTCGACCATACTGAACACCGACGTGCCAGGAGCGTCATCCTACAACAAGGTCCACAGGTATTACGATTGAACGCCTGACAGGAGACTGTCGCAGAAAGAACTCATTCTGGAACCATTAACTAAGAATCTATAATTATGTAATGCAGTGGAAATAAACATTTGATACACTAACCAGATAAACCTATTTCCGCTTGCCTTTATGCCTTGAGAGTTTATACACCAAGAATAGTGTTCATCACACGTGCAGGTCCTTTTGAGGACACTCGCATCTCTGACCCTTCAATATTAATTGATGGGACATACCAGACTGGCAGACTTGTTGCATTGGGCTGCACTCATTCCACTTTTTCTGAACACACCTCTGAGCATATACTTTAATCGTATGTGTTGATGCATTGTTATATAGCAGGACACTTCCTATACGTAGACCCTTTGCAGAAACCCATCAAGCAACACAACCGTTGCCATTTTTTTTCGGCGTAAAGCACACAAATGGGCCCCAGTTCACGTCGAATGCTAATGCAGCTTTTCGAGTCCGATAGGCGCTGAGCCGAGTTCACAGTGATGGCGGACGTAACATTCTTGTTGAACAAATGACCAAAGTATGAAAGCCTGGGGTAATTAGAGTAGTAGCTACTGTAATTTGTTTCATCACAATTTGGCAAACAGCAAAGGCTACAGTCTCGGTGAGCCAATATGCACGTTGGAGAGAGGCACATTACAACATGTCATTCAGAGTGCTCGTTTGCACAGATTTGTCACACACCTTCGCTTTGTTTCTCTGAGGAGGCTGTGGTGGTTGTCCTTTTCCAGGTTACAATGATACGAGGTATAGGCAACCCACACTTTTCAAAAAAAGGTTATTGAAGAGACCGAAAGGAATGGTCAACATTTTTCAACAAGACTGCTCTTCAGGCAAGGGATGAACACAAATATGAATCATCTTATCCAGGTAATTAGACCAAGTAAATAATTGACTGACTAATACAATGCAGTTTTGATGAAAAAAAGTATTGCTGCAATAAATCCTACGAAAGGGAAAAAGGTGAACAAAAGGTAAGGGCGCAAACGAGCTGGTGGTGGTTAAACATTTCGACAAAAACCCCGAGACTGGGACAAAAAGGGACGGACAAGTGCACTTAATCTATGCATACACCGAAACAGTTGTTGTTATTGCAAGTCGAATAGCTTTGAAGCAGGTGCCTGCAACGATTTATTCATCCCCACTCAATAAAACGTCATCCTCGTAGCTGAAAATAAGTGTGCACTTCGCACTCACCAAAAAAGGAAGAAAGGCGATCGAATGTAGAATCGTCGATTAGCACAAAGGGTTAAAAATCGCAGGAGCTTCCTCGCTAAAAGTTGGTATGGTTATTCGGTGACGCAGGCCTGAAACAACTTCTCCTAGGCCCTAACGCGACGTATACCTTTCGCGTCGATTCATAGACATTTCAATGTTCAAACAAAGCTAAGAGAACGCAAAAATTTCATGCTAAAAGCACTCAAAGTTCTATCGATCCTCAAACACATCCCGGAATCCGAGCACCGGTACGGCGATACGGCTGATGCTGTCTCACAGGTATTAATATCCATATGATCCAGAGCGATCTTGCGCAAAAAGGGTATAAAGTCTCATTCCTTCATATTTTCACAATATACCTGCGTCAGCGAGCACGAAAAAGCCCGAAGTCGTCGGAAAGCCGCTGCACATCACGGCTGCCGCGCACCGAACAAACTCGCATCCGCCAGCTCTGGGCGCTGCCATCTTACCTGCGACGTCACGGCTCTTGTGAGGTCACGTGACGAGTGGTCACATTTGCGTAAAACATGGCGGCAACCGGGGGGGTGCCACTTCGGGACTTCCGGTTTATCACTCTAAGCCCCTCTACCTCGTTGGCCGTTGTGCCAAAATCGGGACGGTGCAGCGACGGAGCAACCTGCCGGAGGTGGCTACGTGGATGGATGCATGATGGAGGCTGTGCGCCCTATATTGGGCAATAGCTTGCGCCACCTAGCCTAGAAACCTTTCTTTCAAACTCTGTGTCACATTTTTGCATCCCGTAAGACTATAACCGGTGTAACCCGTTAATGTTGTGTGCAATTTCACACTTTCCTTGATCTCTACCACCAATATTGTGAACCCCTCTTTGTGACAACTTTGTGGCAGCACCGACCGCCAAATGTAGCGGATAATCAACAATGATGGATGCTGCCACAACTGTTTTGTTTCTTGTAGCTTGTGTTGAGGTCGACAATAACAATCTTGCACGTTTGAAAACATTTTATTCGACTCTACTTCTCGAAACAAAACCGACAAGACCCACTGCGAGCACGTTTCACATCAATCACTCGTTATGTCAGATTTCTTCCCCATTTATCGACCATTGTATCTTCTTTTTTTGGCTGTTCTTCCTTAAAATCGCATTCACATCTATCGTAAAGGAACCAATGTGGTTTTACTAGTCCAAGCAGCAGCTCAGCAGTAAATCCAAATTTCTGTTTGCCTGCTGTTCAAGAGCCGTAAACGTCACACAATGCGCACGTCGTCTCACTCCTTTTAGAAAAGAGCTTCATTGGCTTCATCGTTGGGGTATGGTACGGTCAATCCCCCTTACTGCGGCCGTGCCCATGGTCACACAACTTTCGGGAATTCGCCATATTGAGTGGAAGTTTCCTATTCTGGGACTGGTCAACCCACGCTAGGACAAGACACTGGCACTCTCGTCCCATCCCGTCCCCGTCCGCATAGGAGACATAGAACACCATCTTTCGGTGCACCTCGGGTCCAGTAACACGATTTGCGTCCTAAACCGGTCCGAAAACCGTCTCCCCTGGCAAGAACGCCACCCGGCGCTCCTGCCGGGAAGGGGGAAAAGCCGGCTGCGTGAATGAGGCTTACGAGAGGCATTGGACACTCAAAAAACACAAACGCAGCGAATCGTGGCAATTTTTCGACATTAGCTGAGAAGAGGAGTGACAGATGAGAGCTTACTTTCGGCACTCCTGTTCTTCCGGTCGTAGACAATTGGGGAGTGACGCCGCTTCCTCGAAACGTGCTGCCTCGGGGAGTGTTCGGCTGAAATGGAAATGCGATCGAGTTGAGGTGTCGCGAAACCAGGTTGAGGCACATCCGAGAGACGTGCATTCCAAAATATGGTAAACTCCTCCATATTCGAAAGTAGAGACACCACCACATAGCCCTAGCAAAAAACCGGCACTCCTGCCACCTGCCAACAAATTGTACTTATCGGCCTTTTAAATCTAAGGCGCACATATGTTGTACATGTATCTTTTCTTTTTCCTCCCAGGATCAACATAGCCGACATCAACCAACCAGAAACCTCGGTTGGCTCGATTCTTCCGATCAGATGGACACTACAGAATACGGTACTCCAAGAATGTTCAGTGACTCTATACTTGTTTTCGTTTCAAGAACTTAAAAAAAAAAGTCCTTGGCACCTTGCAGAGCATTTATAAAAACAACATATTTGAAGCACGAAAACCAGTTTTTTTCTCTGACAACCAAAACTTGAAAGAAGAGTACTTCGTGCAGTGTGTGAACTAGGCAGAAAACTTCAGTTTTCCTTGGGGTGACCACAGGTTTAGAGCCACCTGCAGAGTACCGAGTTCCATATTGAGAGCAATCCAACTTAACTTTAGGAGTCGCTCGAACAACTCAATTAAATAACGAGGGCTTTTCGATGCCACTCCAAATTCGGATAAAGTGACTTCATGTTTGGGCCACTTAGGCAGAGTCTTCGAACTGGCAAATGCCGGGCGGGTAAAGACGGGCAGAAGAGAAAGCTAAGTGTGATGGACTCGGTGAAGGCTGTTTCGTCCGCTACCTTCAGCTGCTGCAGTTTACTCTCTTCTCCTAGCAGTACTGCTGGTTACCTGTGGGATTGTAACGGGAGGGCACATCACACTAAAAGGTGCACTGGCCAGGTTAACCTGCTTTGCTTGCACATTGTGCAAACAATGCCTTCAAAACCTAGAAGTGTATGTATACATGGGCTGTTCAGTGGTTCCCAGACTCTGCTATACTGCGACCCACAAAAAGGTATCCAAAAATATGTTGCGACCCCCCTCCCTTCGGTGAAGCTTTTCGATTTCAGTGCATGAACAATAGTACACAAAATGAATGCCTGAAATTTTATTTGACAGTTAGTATAGTCTGAATGAATCAGCTAAACTAAATACCAGGGACAAAAACCGTAACCAAAACAAAAAATTGTTTAGGAACAAAACTTTTGCAGTAACCATAACCAAAATGGAACCGTTATTTGAAATTTATGAAAACCGTAACCATAAATTATTTATTAACAACCTAACCTAACCTAACCTAAACGAAAAATTAAAATATTTGTTTTTCTCCAGAATGACTTCGAGGAGAGACTTTGAAATGTCGTGGCCATTTGACAAGGTTACCGTCAGTGAGCGATGCATATGATAATACATTTCCGTACACTAAATTTAGGATTAAGAATACTTAGTTGGAATCAGTGGTCAACAGGAATGACTGTTCATACTGACTAAAGTGAGCTCGTCTGTTTCTCAAAATGACGACAGAGTTTGGACACCGCTACTCTCAGTTCCGGCTCGATGTTACAAACTGCACTTTGCGTTCATCGACGCCACCGTTTTAAATAGGAATGTTGGACGTCCATCTATCTAATGTTGGTTTTTTTTTTTTTTGCTTGTTTTTTAGCACGCTTAGAGGCCGTAGATTGAGTTATGACTATAAATAGACAATCCCAGGAACCAGTTAAGTGCCCCTCAAAAACAAAATCATGTGTTTTTCGTCATTTCCCTTCTTTTTGTGCCTGCGCGTCCCAGCATCAGGCTGCAGCTGTCTCTGGACATGAGGTAATTAAATAAATAAATAAACAAGCGAAGCTGCCGGACACTCACTGGGGCCCGACGCCAGGGACGACGAGCCAGAGAAGGACTGCGACCTCGAGCGCGACCTTGAACGTGACCTTGAGGTGCTCGACCCCAGGCTGCAGGAGCAGCTCTCGTGCTCCGATGACGACGCCTCGCTCCGCGTATCGTAGTCTGGGTTCTTGTGCCGCTTCTCAGGGCCGCCGCCCCCCGGCTTGGCCCCGCCGGAGACAATGGCCGCGATGGACTCCGAAGACAGCGCTGGAACAGCAGCAGACGACGCAACCATTGGCGGAGGCACGGCGGTGTCTTCCGCCACCTGGAGCTCCTCCGCAGTTGGCGTGACATGCAGCCGGTCGGGGTCTTCGTCCGGTGAGTGCTTGGACGGGGGCGGGACGGGAACTGCCGTCTTGGAAGCTACGAGAAAGATGCGGAGCGTCATTGTTTTTCTGCATTGGGCTTTGTACGGCTACGAAAAAGACGCGCGACGTCGCCATAAAACTACAAGAAAGATATGCAATGTCGTAATTTTATTGTGTGGACATCATAAAGCTACGAGAAAGTTAAGCAACCTCTTAGATTTGTTGCATGGGCATCATAAAGCTATAAGGTATGCAACCTTGTACTTTCATTGCATTGGCATCGTAAAACTAAAAGAGATATGCAACGACTTAGTATAGTTGCGTGAGCATCGTAACGCTAAGGGAAATATGCAGTTTTGTTGCGTGGGCACCGTAAAGCTATAGGAAAAATATGCAACCTCATAGTTTTGTGCTAAGAGCCTCATAAGGCTACGAGAAAAAAATGACCTTGTCGTTTCGTGGCAAAGGCATTGTAACACAGAAAAGCATCTTTTATACCTCAATTATGAATAAAATTATTGCTACTGGGACCATTGTACCATATAAATAGGGCATCTCTGGATTCAATATGGAATGAAAACTGAGAAATATTATATGGCCAGTGCAAAATAATTTTTTTTTTATGAGTCGACAGAGAACATGAACATTGACGATTTAAAGGGTCATCCCACATTTATGATTATCAACTTGTGACACCTTTGTAGGCACTCAGAGCACAGATACGAACATAAACACTAATCATGTTAACACTGCCTTTTTTTTTTTAGGTAACAAAAAGAGGCTCGGGCGACAAAAGAAAGATTTTCTACATCCATATCATTGCACTTTTGCTCGTTTCTACATAACACTACCTGCTCGTTTAAATTCCCAATGCAGTTCCGCACACACTCAAATGCAAATCTCTGAACAAGACGTGCCCATGAGCTGCCATCCCCAAAGAGAAAAGAGCCTGTCACCAAGAAAAAGCGCCAACAGTAAGCCAAAACGAAGTGAACTGAAAATGCCACTTACGCAGGACGGCTTTGTCCGACCTTGGCTTTGCAACTGCAGCGGTGTCGGGCGACTTTTTTGAGCCTGGCTTGACTGCAACCAGCTTCTTCACAATCTTGTTTGGAGTCTGGACGGTAGTCAGGATCTTCTTGGCCACTGTCTTCTTGATGACCATGCCTGTTGTGAGCAAAGTGAGCCCCGGATGTAGGAAATCAACCCAACGAAAGAAAACCTACACAACAACAGAGCTGTGGCCCAGACCAATGCAAACGAGACACGGGGACGAAAGACGCAGAATCATGTCAACGTACTACTGCGGACAACATGAGCTGCTACAGTCCCTCATCGGTTGCCTGTCGGTTTCTAGAAAGGCTTTGGTCAAAACTATTGATGGACAGTGATGTAATTTGCTTCGACCATCTTGGAGCATGTTCTAAAGCAGCCAAGAGTCCATTTTGGAGCAGCAAAAAGAACTTTTGAAGCATAAACCACCATAAATATGATGTTAAGGTTCAAGTGCTGAGCTATGGAACTGAGAGAGGATATCTACTTTGCCTTTCCTCTCTGAAACCTTTTGTTAGCATCAACTGCACGGCAGGTTTGGTTCCCAACAACACAGAACAGGCTGTTTAGTTGCACGAAGAAGCATCAGAGACTAAAACAAGACGCTGATTGATGAGGGACAGTAAGAACTCCACTGCATGGTTTTGAGGTACAAAATGAAAGGTAGGAGAAATAGTATATTCCACTGAAGTAATGTTAAAATAGTATAATTTAGAGCACCAAAATTTGTCTCATTTAAAAACTAAAGGTTGTAATAAAACTGCAATTCTTAATTCAAACAAAAAAATTGGCTTTTGTCATTTCATTATGCACATCAATTACATTTTGCATGTAAAACTTCATGGCAACGAAAATTGGCAAGTGAATAATGAATATGCCTTCATAAAAATAATGCACCTAACCACTGTACGAGCCGATTTAGTTTTAATTTACTGCGTTGACCTGTGCCACCGAACAAATGAAACCTATATAAAGGTAATAGTAAAGCGAGGTAGTTGGCAAGAAAAAGTAAACTTATAGAGCAGTTCACAGAAGTATTTTTGCAATACCCAAGAATCCACGCTAAACCTTATATTTTAAGTCTATTATACAGGAACTTCCCCAAAACATGGGCCAAAACATTAGTTTATCCAAATGCACAAATCCTCAGAGGAAAAAGCCTTTTTTTCTTCTGCAAAAAACCTAATTTTGTAACAACTGCTTAGAACTACATGCAAACTATGGGCAAATAATGTTTCTTTTTTTTTTTTGATGTGACGAGAAACGCAGTGATGGCCAAGTTTACCATAATGTTGGGCAACACAAAAGGACCAAAGTTGGGCAACACAAAGAACTGCGAAGTTACCACATTTTCCGAGCTGTAATCCACAGACTGTGTACATAGTATCTACAGGGGCAACTATACAAGGATTTGTTGCTTCAAGAATGTTCATTATCATGAGGTGAGAAGGATTTTGTGAATAACAGAGTATGTTAGTGCTTTATGTATCAATTAAGCAGCCATCCGTCATGGTCGACTGCGTATTAAAACATTTTTTACGTGCAAGCAAGGCTCTGGGTGTGGAGCACACTCCGGATGCGACTAAGGTCCAGGCACGGACTACGCTCCGGGTGCTGAATATGCACCGGGTGCAAACTGTCAAAGTAAGATCTTTTTTTCTTAAACCAAAATATTTTTTTGCAGACTATACATTGGGTGTGGGCCATAGTCTGGAACATAAGGTACAGGCGTGCAAGCGATGGCCCAGCGAGGCTCGGGTAGCCATTCCATGGCAGCCATTCCCAGAGCTTGCAGAAACCCCACCGCCCCGTCTCGGGGACTCGTACCTTTGGCAGGCGCCGCCTCGGAGGCAAGGAGGTCCTCGGGAGACATCTTGGGCTCCCCGGTGGCCGAGACGACGGGTTTCGCCTTCACCGTCATGCCTTTCTCGCCAGGACCAGATGACTTTGTGATCTTGGTCTGCCGAACAACGGGATACGCACATCCTAAAGCCGTAGCCAGACAGCTCGTATGTCGTACAAAAGACAGCGTTCGCAGCAGACACGACGACTGAATTATCCGTGGGCACGCCGCACGGACGTTCGAAGCATGTTTGCTTCGCACATTTGTGTGCTTTGAACATGTTCACAGACGGTCTTATGACAGAACTTTCATAGAAGCTGAACGTGTTTGCAGACAGTCAATGCGACAGGACTGTCACAGAAGAAACGTGCCTCAAACAGCATCTGCACACTGCCTTTTTTTTTTAAGACTTATCAGCAGTGTGACTTTAGCCTTAGAAAGCGAAACAGCGATGACAAAAACAAAAAGCTGGTGGGTAGCACGATCTCGACTGTCCTAACGCCAAGAAACACGCGCCACCCTGCTGTTTGAATAAGCTCGAGCGGCGAACACCGTGCTTGTTCAAGTTTTGAAACAACCGTTTGAAAAAACACACGCCGACAGACATTTGACAAAAGTTTGGCCACTTCCCTCGGGTGTCGCCAACTTGAACAAAACGAGTACCAAGACGAGATTCAAGAAATGTCGCAGAACTCGGACCAATCGGGAGTACCTTCCTGGTTTTTGCATGCTTCCGCCAAAAGTTGCAAGAAATGTTCTGGGCTAAAAGCCAATCGTGCTGCTGAGGGAATCGGTATCTGCAGGGCTATCTCAGTATTGTACACTCCCTGTCTACTACCAACTGTAAATTCGACAAACGGAGCTATTACTCGCTTTAATACTGACTCCCAGTGTCACAAGGACCACAACAATTAGAGTTTGGAGAATACCACTCAACTACCTCATCGGCGATATTGACCAATGGTACGATTCCCACAACGAAAAATGCTGATTATTCCAGCCCCGGAAAACCCATGTCAAGACGAAAATCCAGTAACTTTCTGTAACACCAACTCTGAAGTTTCTTCTCTACTGCCCAAAGCTCAGGCAGATTCAGACTGCACGGCCCATAGCACACCAAAGGACCGAACAGAAAGGCACTCACCGGAATCTTCTGAACGAGCTTGGGCTGCGAGCTCGGCTTGGCTTGTGCGGCAGCGGATGTGCTCAGATCCAGAGCCGTCTGGGCGACCGCCGAGTTCTGAACTGGAGCGGCGACCGACTCAGCAGTCGATCCGGAAACCACCGCCTTCTTTTTAGCAGCGGGCACCGAGCTTTTTGGAGCCGGGGTCTTGGCCGCAGGCGTGGCCTTTTTCGGCGAAACCGTCACTTCGACGGAAGGCGGTTTCTTCGCTTTGGGGGTGCTTTTCTTCTTTGGGATAGCGCTGGTGGCGAGGGTGGCTTTCACCAGTGGCGGAGTCACTGCACTGACGGGCGTCTTTTTTCCTGCGAGGTGAGATGGCCCTCGTGTCAAACTAATAGGCTGTAGCTCTTTACGTGCCCTTTGCCGCGTTATTAGAGGAGACTGTGGACACTGACGAGAGAAAAACAGCAGGGAGACATCTCAGCTAACCTGCCTACAGTGTAAGCTTCCCACCTTCGATAACGCTCTGGCGTCTCGTAAGCTTCAGCACATCGGTGGGCGACGAGCGCAAGGGGGACAAAGCATCTAAAGGAGACGCCTTGCCTTTCTCCTACTGTCAGTGACTATATTGCGATCAAAGACTGATGAACATTCTCTGCTGGATGGATGGATGGATGGACGCTCCGACGACTGTGCCCTTTGAAATGGGCGGTGGCTTGCGCCACCTAGTCTCGTAGCAAGTCAAACCATAGAGCAGAGTCCAAGATTCCGGCCCAAAAAGTAATAGAATAAACACGAAATCCAAGTCGTTCGTCCACCTTGCGGAAGTAAATCCACTTTGCTTCCGCAAAGCTTGATGACAATCGACACAGTTCACTGCTCGAAACAATTCAATGTGCCGAGAAACGGAAGGAGAGGAGACGAGAGTGGATGGGGATGTCAGAACGCCGAGCTCTTACCGGAATTTTAGTGGGTAGCTAGCTGTCTTTGCCTGTGCTTGCCCTTCAAACGCAAGCGCGGGACGCCGGCATTTGTCAATGGAATGGGTTTGAAGTGCGAGTGGAGACAACGGCAGCTAGCATTGTCTACCCACTAATCATTCCAACTAGATCTCGGCGTTCCGACGTCCCCGTGCGCTCTCGTTTCCTCCTCTTTTTCAGTTTTACGTCGCATAAACACAAAAACAGATATGTTTGTGCTAAACTATACTCCATAATCACTTTTAGAACGCCATAAGAGTGGCAAATATATGAATTTGAGTTCACTTATAAACACTTTAGAGAAAAGATGTGCGCCAAAAGGTGCGCAAACAATGTCACGTGATGACACTGTTGTTACTGTGACTCATAAGTTGTAGCCTATTGCTGCAAATTGTCAGGGGCTATTTGAAAAACGGACAGATTACTAACGACATTCGGCTTTGCAAGTTAGCGAAACGCGAGTACAAATCGAGGCCGCTTCGACAAAAACAAATAAAGGAGTCAAACCAAGCCCGATTTTTCGGTTAGAACAGTGATGCGAACAACGCGGCCACAAAAGATCGTGCAAAACTGAAATGCATACGCACCACACTTCTTCTCTTCGTCCTTGAGTTCCGCCGCCAAGTCATCGTCATCGGCGTTCTCCAGGAGTTCGTCCAAAACGTTAACCTCCATATCTTAAAAAAAAAAAAAAAAAAACAGTCGCCCGGTCAACATTGGAGGTACAGATCTCAACGGAAGCCTACCTCAAAAAAGGGTAAATGCAGTTAATAACAAACAAAGGGGCAGCTGCAAGGTTCGACAGAATCCATTACGTCGGATAAACGACACAGCGATCACGTCAAAACACTTCCAACTGAATGTTTCTTTGTCGTTGATGCAGGAAACGCTGATGAGAAAAACATAAAGCCAATAGGTCAAGCGTGAAAAGTGGTCAACAATACCGGCACCTTACAAAGACACAGGACCCAGATTATCGCATGAAATGAGCCATTTTTTATCAAATATTATTATGGATATCCAAATAAAGGTCATGTATTCACTTTACGTCAGTGGATGAAACGTACTTGTGAAGAAACCGAGATTTCGGTACAGTCAGCGAATCATGGACGCGCACCTCCCGCAAGTGTGAACCTTGTATCGTATCTTCCTTCACATTCTGGGCCTTATAGTGTGCCGTATCGCGCTGCTGTATTTGTTCCGTTGCTCACCTTTGTTTTCGGCGTCTTCGGAAGCCATATCTCGGCCTGATATAACACAAAATGTATCAGTAAAGCATAGAGATCGAGCACCTACCACGACTGCCCCCAAACAATCGAAGCGTACTGCGCATGCGCGAGGAACTGAGTTCACATTCGGATTACCTCAGGCTAGACTTGGCTTCGATCATATTCGGTTTCGGTTTCAATTTAGCGCTTTTCTTATTTGCTTTCTTGCTCTTCGTAAAACAAAATAAAAAAAAGTGTTTCTTTCTTGTCCTTACGATGTTGTTGTTTGCATTGTAGTGCGAATGCAGTGGAGGTGCGGAGGTGGCGTCGTGAATGCTGCTGACGGTCGCTGCCAGTGCTAGGTGGTTCATGAAGTGAGTGTAAGCGCGGTGGAAGTTTCTAAAACCATCCAAAATTGAGCATAGCAACTCAAACCTGTCAAAGTGCAATTTCGCTTAACGCCAGTAATGTTTAAAAACAAGTATTTCAAGCTTCAAGCAGACGAGACGGAAGGCTGTCCTTTCGTCATGTCGTTACTGGCGGAGACCGGGGCTCCCGGAGCTGCTTCTTCATTCGAAGAATAACGAGTTCATCAAGCAAGCCAGGCAGCCAGCAGTGTTGCCAGATTGGGCTATATATAGCCAAATTGGGCTACATTTTTTTCTAGTTGGCGTCAAAATTTCGCGTTTGGCTATGTGGCTATTTTTGGGCTATATCTAAGGGTGCGGCGAACTCTTGACGAAACTCAGGTTCGACGTCGAACTTTGAGGTTCGATTAGGTAATTTTCGACCTTCTAGTCAGTTTCGAAAAAAAAATTGTTTCTCTTTTGGCTAGTTGAGAGGAGAGAGAGGAAGGAGGATGGCTTCAAACTTCTACAAACGTCGGGGTTTTCACAATGCGCAGAGAAGCAATGCTAGCAGAGTTCAAGCGGTCTCCCCCCAGCGCAGTGAAGCAAATCAAACAAACAAATTGCACTGTTTTTACAGGTCCAGTAGCGCGTCTTCTACCCGGACGTAGACTGAACTCTCCAAACGCAGCTTTGGTACCCATTGCGAAAATTCTTAGGCATCGCCAACTTTAAGAAATGAAACACAATCAAAATTAGCGTGAACCGGAACGGGGGACGCTCATATTCTACACAAAGAAAAATAGACGCGTGGGTTATTGGTAAGAACCTTAGATATAAGGGGTGTTGGTTTGAAACTCCCAGTTCTGGCACTTCTGCTCCTGCATTCTGTTCTTTTACTGTATGGTTATAACTCCCGGGCCTCAGAATACAGCTGTCCATGTATGTTTTCTATTTCTGAAATCCTACAAAGGATGGGTAATTAATTGTTTCAGAAATTTTCATCCTTCTGAAGCATTTTTTTTTTTTTTTTTATATATCAGGGGACCTAATGCACACAAAAAGTGGCGCATCAGAGGGTTGAAAAAGAGAATTTAACATGTTGTTTTTTGCGCGTATGAAAAATTGTCAATAAAAGGCTTAAAAATCGTTCTTTTTAGTCTTGGCTATTTTGGGCTATATTTATTTTATGGCTTTGGCTATATTTGGGCTATACCTCCCAGCCGTTTGGCGGTTTTTCGGTGGGACCATCTGGCAACACTGGCAACCAGGCGCCTGGGAACCCTTCTTGTGGGATCTTGACCCCAAGACTCAGAAAATTCTAGTCCAGCTGGCCTCGGACGCCGCCGGGAACATCGCGTCTCGTCTGTCGACCGAGGGGATCGCCTCGTCATGAGTCTCTCCCTAAGAGACTCGCTTGACGCGGGGATCTAACAGTCTTGAACCCAATAAAGTCTACCTCACCTCACCTCCCCATCTCCGCGCTGCGCGGCCAACGGGAAAATTCGACCTCCCGGGCCTCGCGCCAAGAGTGGAGAGAAGGGTTTTTCAGTAGCAGCGACCACAACGGACGAGGTCGAAATCACTGCGAAGTGTTTTAAAAACAAATTTGTCGTTAGTTGTTTAGGCAGCAAGAGTATGGTTTGGAGTGCTTGTCTGCCAGAGTATGGTGACAAGACAGTGTTACCCACTGTAGATGAGAAATTTAGCCAGTGCAGTACGACTGCTAGCCCGGGATCTCTGACCTTCATCACAGAGTATATACACGACCACACGCCAATTAAAATGCTTGCGTTTGTCTTCAAATGCGCCAGTTCACGAGGCCCGTGTCTCGGGCGGCCCTTGGAAGCAAATGGCGGCACAGCACTGAAATGAGAGACCCTTGGAAGAGAATTAATGGCGGCGGAAAACCCGCGCATTGCACGTGTCTTACGCGTTTTTCACGACCATGGTTAACGGCATTTGCAAAAAATGTCTTTA